>NC_048600.1:88656793-89028767 GCF_003668045.3 Cricetulus griseus
GTGTGTGTGATGTGTGTGTGTGTGTGTGTGTGGTGTGTGGTGTGTGCACGTGTACCATAACCCCATAACCATGGCCTTAGCATCCAGTAAAGAGAGCTTCTGGGGAACACAAGAGGGCAATTACAAAGGTATTCATTTTCTTTGATGCTGGGTGGTTTGTGACTATAGAAAAGTTCTGAGGGTAGGTGTGAAGAGGAATATGTCCCTTGCTTCTGATTTGCACTGAGGGACTTGATACATTTTTAGTATCTTAGGCTGAGGATGTAGTTCAGTTGGCAGAGTACTTGCCTAGCACTCGTAAGGTCTTGAGTTCCATCTCCAGCACCATACAAGTGGGATGTGGTGGCAAATGCCTTTCATCCCAGCACTAAGAAGTAGAGGCAAGAGGGTCAGCAGTTCCAGTCATTCTTCTCTCCATAGCAAGTTCAGTTCATCCTGGGATACACGGGGCTCAGAGTTTTAATGACTTTCCCAAAGTCACACAGCATTGAAAATAGCTGCTCTTCCAGAGAACCTGAGCTTGGTCTCCAGCACCCACATGACAGCTCACAACTGCCTGTAACGCCAATTCTTTTATGGTCTCTTTGAACACTGGGTATTCACACAGTGCACATATATACTCACAAGCAAAAGACTCACACATAAAACAAGATTAAATAAACCTTTTGCTTGTTTTTGTTTTTTCCAGACAGGGTTTCTCTGTGTAGCCCTGACTAATCTGGAACTTGCTCTATAGACCAGGCCGGCCTCAAACTCAGAGATTCACCTCTTTCTGCCTCCAGAATGCTGGGATTAAAGGCGTGTGCCACCACCCAGCTGTTACCTTATTTCTTGAACTTGAATTCCTTCATCCATGAAATGGGGTTGTAATAGTACCTGTGTCTCGAAGTTGTAAGATTAAAGGTGATGTCTCATGCAAGGCTCTGGGCACTTTACTGGGCCTGGCTCAGAATAGGTGCTCAGTGAATGTTGCCATCAATGGTTGTAGTAGAGGCTGTGACTTCCTTCCCTGAAGAATTTCTGTGTTGTCTTCCTCCTGCCCTGCCCTAGCTGCCCTTTGAAGTTAGTTGAAACTTGAGATTAAGTAGCTGGGACTGGAATCTCAGGGCCAATGCAGATGGGCTACCTAGGATGGAGGGTGAACCTGTATGGAAATGCATCTTTTCATTCTGATCTGACTGACTCTTTGCCGGGAAGAGGAAGGGGAGAAGTTGTGAAGAGCATCCTTGAGCTGTTTATTGGCCAGGAAACCGAAAGGTGGGGGCCTTCCCTACCAACTTCTGCCCTTGCCCACCCTGACTTCCCATCTGCCTCTTCTCTCAGAAAACAGGTCCATGATCAGAAAAGCAAACGCAGCCCCAGCCTCAGGCCTTGGTCTTGTAGTTCCTCTGGGCTGGCCTGCTAGGCTCCCCTGTAGCATATCCTCTGCAAACCAGGCTAAGCAGACAGGTGAAAGTCAGGCAGAGGAACCAGACTGGTTGAATTAGGTCTGGGCTTTGCCAGTTATCGGTGGCCTAACCTTGACCAAATGCTTTTATTCTCAGGGGCTCAGTACTCAGGAGGTGTGGTGTAGGAGGCAGAAGGACCAGGATTTCAAAATCAGGTTTGGCTACAGAACAAACAAACAAACAAAATGAAATGTCTCAAACAAAATGAAATGAAACCATGGGAGTGAATGGCACCTATCTGTTAGGGATTTGGGAATGGTGACCAAGTGGGCACAAAGAGCCTTCCTGGTGAAGAGCAGGGCCACCTCCCTGCTGCTGTTCTGTGTCACCTCTGAGTTATTCAGCAGCCCTGCACTGAGGCCCTACTGTGTGTCCTACTCTGTACTCCCCTCTCCAGCCATCTCTTTGTGCCAAGGCCTGCTTTGCCCTGGATTCACCTTGTTACAAGATGTACAACAAAGAGGCCTGCCTGCCAACCTCCAGGACCAGGCATCAGTGGGCTTCTGCTTTCTTCCTGGGGGCAGGGGTGGGGTGCCACACCTTTGTCTGAGCCCATGACCTGTGACCTGCCTTCTCAGCAGGTATATACATTTCTGGAGGAGAAAGATGTGTCCTGGGATCTGACAGTGCCCCTTGTGATGCTCTCAGCAGCCCAGGTGGAGAGCTATCACCTCCCCAACAAAGAAAGCTGGGAGCCATTGATTTGTTTCTTGCTGTCCCTTTGAAAAGAAGAGCCACCCTGTGGGAAGGCTGCTTACCACGCAGGGTTTGTCCTAGAGAGCACTGGGGACAGAAATGGCCAGGGAGTCCAAATGAGGGCACAGACCCCCTCCTGTGCCACCCCCTCTCTTTGCTGAGTTGAGATCTGTGCCTTGATTATACTAGGAATATGGCCCTCCCTGGTCACTGGCCCTGTGTGCCTCACTAACTGCTGGCTGACCTATCGGTCCAACTGGGAACTGGCCAGGTGTTTTTACTAATAAGCTAACTGCATTACCATCTCAACAGAATTAACCAAATAGGAGAAAAAAGAAAAAGCAGGAAAGAAAATAGTCCTTGAACAAATGCTGCTGTAGTGTCTACCAGGACCTAAGATCTGGTACTATCTGTTTTTTAATAATTGAGGGTAATAAATATGTATTTCTTTCTCCTCCCTACCCCCCATCCTCCGGAGCTTGTCAGCTCCCTGCGTCTCTCCTCTGATCAGACCAAGTCTTCCCCAAGCAAAAAAAAAAAAAAAAAATCCTTTAAGCAAAAAGGATTAAAGCCTTGAAAGTAGGTCTGCCTGCACGCTCTCCTCCCCTCCCCCAGGCCGGGCATGGAGAGGCCCCTCAGGAAGCCAGGGCCGTGGTGGGGGCCTGTGCATTGAGACAGCAGATTTTGGATAGAGAGCTCAGTGAGGAAGGACCCCTGTAGTTCTCTCTCCCAGTAACTGGGCTAACCCGGGAGTAGCAGCCCAAGTTTCCACTGATAACTGAGGGCTAGCCTGAGAGCCAGGTCCCCTTAGGCCCCAGCAGGACATAGGGAGACCATTTTGGTCTCTGCTGCAGCTGCTTTGCACCCTGGTTCAGCATTTTGGGACTTTGTGTGTCCTTAGAGTAAGCCCTCCAATTCTGTCTCCTTGTCTGTAAAATGGAAAAATAAACAGAACCAACCTTACAGAGGATCAGACAAGGAGAGGACAGCCCAGTGTCTGGCACATGGTAAATGTAGAACGAATGAAATAACCATTATTGTTGCAATGGAGTCTTGTCCGCTTTAGAGGGCAGCCTGTCCCCTCTCCCATCCCATGACCCACCAGAGCTCCCAAGGCCCTGCCAGGCATCACCATTTTGTCTTGCTTCAGCTTCATTCCTAACAGCCTTCCAAGGGGTAGTTGAGGCCAGAAGGTGTATTTAGGGCCTAAGACTAGTGGAAGCATATCCCCTCATTCCCTATCCCCCTGGCCTGACTTTCTTTTACTATTAATTAATTTTTAGACAAAGTCTTACTATGTAGCCCTAATTGGCCCGGAACTCACAAAATAGATCAGGCTGGCCTCGAACTTACAGAGATCCGTCTGTGTGTGCCTCCTTGGGTGTGCGGGGATTTAAAGTTTGAGCCACCACACCGGCTCTGACACTTTTTCTTGTGCCCTGCATTACTTACTTTCTTTTCTGTTTAGTTTTTGTTTTGTTTTCCAGACAGGGTTTCATTAAATTCACTATGTAGCTAAGGCTGACCTTGAACTCCTCATCTTCACCTAGTCTTACGTCTGGATTTATTTTATGAGTGTTGTGTGTGTGTGTGTGTGTGTGTGTGTGTGTGTGTGTGTGTGTGTATGCATGTGCATGTGCCTGGTGCCTGTGGAGGTCAGAAAATGGCATCAGATCCCCCTGGAACTGTAGTTATGATGGTTGTGAGCCACCATGTGGGTGCTAGGAACCCCAAGTGCTGGAATTAGAGGAACAAATACATCCCCCACCTTGTGACTCATGATGATTCTCCTGCCTCAGCCATTCAAGCACTAGGATTACAGGCATACACTACCACACCCGGTCCCATGCCATTTTCTGAAGAAAACCCAGTATCCTTGGTAGGAGCTTTTAGGAGCCTCACAGGAACCCAACCAAGAAAGGTCTGGACTGGCCAGGAAGGTGGCACCAGGGCAGCAATGGCTGCTGCTTGGCTCCTGCCTTCCTCCCACTAGCAGCTGGCAGCTTGCAGTTCTGCTGATACAGCAGCCATGGCCCAGGCGGCCTCCCTCCCTCTGTGCTGGGCATAGGCACCCTGGGCAGGCTGCAGGTGGCCTGGAGCTATGGCCCTGCACCCACCTAGGTCCAAAGCCCCTGGTCTGCTCCATTGCTCAGTAGTTGGCCAAATGGCCTCTGGGGCCTCTGCTGCCCACCCCCAGGCCTGCCCTGGCTACTCTGGGCCCTAGGCAGGAGAGAAGAGGCAAAGCTCGGCCTGAGGGCAGGAAAAGCAGGAGGGAGGTGGCTATTTATAGCTGGCTTTGCTTTTGTTCCTTTTCCAGCAGTGCTTCTCTTTAAATAGGAGCAGGGCTGGAGGCTGCAGCTCTTCCCCAGCCGCCCCGCAGTCAGTATGCTCACGCCCGTGTGTGTGTGTGTGTGTGTGTGTGTGTGTGTGTGTGTGTGTGTGTGTGTGTTGTAGACCCTATAGGGATATGATAGTGATAGGCACGTCAGTGCATAGGTGTGTAGGTGTGCACAAGTGTATAGGAGAAGGATAGGAATTGGAGGTGTGTGTGTACCATTGCAGGGGAAGAAGTGGTTAGTTTAGTGAATGTTGTCAGCTGCCATCGATGCGTAGATGGCAGCTCTGAGTATGAGCAGGTTTCTTGGCATTTGGTTTTGAGACAAGGACTAGATTAGAACTCCCATTTCTTCTGCCTCTGCCTCCGAAGTATTAGGACTGTGTGAACTACCACGCCAGACTTCGTATATAAGTGAATACACATCATGAGATTGTGCGGCCACTCCTCAGTGTGTGTATGTGTGGGCATATGTGCAGATGTGTGGACAGATGGGGTTAAGGTTGGGCAAGAATGTGCCTAATGTGGTGCCAGCTGCTTTGTAGGGTGAACATCTATCCACCCAGAGCTGCTGCCCATGGTCAGGCAGCTTGATTGCACTCTGTGAGGCTTGATCTGTGTCTTTCCTGTGCCAAGTGTTGACTGGATGCCTAGGAATTGGCATGGGGGAGCACAAGAGAGAAGAGAAAGGAGGTGTGTGTGTGTGTGTGTGTGTGTGTGTGTGTGTGTGTGTGTGTGTATGTGTGTGTGTGTGTGTGTGTGTAAAGGGCCCCTGGGATCCTATGTGAGTACACACCCAGCAGGTGTTTTTAGAGCACTCACAGAGCCCTGTGGGAACAAGAACACTCCTCTTTCCATTTGCCTGCTGCAAACCCGGCCTAGTGGGGCAAAGCGCACCAGGGCGAACTTGCCGCGCTGCCTCGGGTAGGAAAGTGCCAGGGCGACCTTGGTGACCAGATCCCTGGAGGTTTAGAAGCAGGCACTAGTTCCCAGCACGTGCCTAACCCACACCTGTTAAAAGGGGAGGGGAACACCGCCCGGGTTGCTGTTGGGATCTTGGAAGAACCGGCTTGTGAGGTGGTTTAGCGTCCCGAGCCAGTAGGGAGGGACTCAGGGACCAGGATGGGACCCCGTATTCTAGCGCCTGCTTTGGCTCCCTGCGATCGGATCAAGCAGTGCTGCAACCCAGATCTGTCAGCACGGCTGGTGACCTGTCTGCGTGTGTGTGTGTGTGTGTGTGTGTGTGTGTGTGTGTGTGTGTGTGTGTGTTGTATGTGTGTGTCACTTCGGGAGCATCGCTTCGGGGCACCGGGCCTGGCATCGCCCTCGCCCCTGGCCGGCTCGGCAGCTCCAGATCGATGCGACAGCCCTCCCTGCCCCTCCCCCAAAGGCCAAACAAAACATAGTAAATATTTAATCCGGGCCAGGGAGCCAAGGAGGCCTCCCCGCCCCCTCCGCAGCCGTCTGGCTCCTCTGCCAGCCCCGACTGCTCTCCGCGGTAATGAGGCCGGGAACGGCAGGGATCGATCGCGGCCTGGGGGTAGGGTGGGACTCCCTGTGCCCTGGGGGTGGCATTGCTGTCCATCCCAAGCACCAGGTCTTTTCGACGCACCCACCTGCATCCTCGCTTTTCCGAGAAGGTCCCGGAGTGAGTCCCCGCTGGCGAACCCTTACTAAGAGGTCAAGTGTGAGCAAGTTGTGGGGTCGGTAAAGGCAGTAGGAAGTCCCTCCCTGGCTGATGCCTGAGCTTCTGCCCTAAGACCGGACCTGACCTTTAAGGTTTAATGGACTAATGCCTGGGGCTATGGGTAAAGCAGGTGCTGGCAGAGAGAGACGTCTAGAGAGAGGCAAAGCTGGTGGGTTTCTTGGCTGCTAGCTGTCTCACTGCCCTGGCCTAGGGAACACCTAAACGGACGTCTTCGCTGCTCCATTTACATAGTAATCTCTGAACACCTACTGTGCGCTGCGGGCCTGGAAACACACAAGTCCAAGTTGCAGAAAGATTGCATTCTGAAGGAGATGTTTGATAACTAAACCCTAAAGATGATTTCAGCTAGTGTTTGCACTTAGTGTGTAATAAAATAAAATAAAATGCAATATGATACTGTGCTTGGCTGGGGAAAGGACATTAACTGAGGTGGTCCGGATGACAAGTGGGTTGGGATAAAATCATCCCTGGCAAATTTTATAGCAAGTGCAAAGGCCCAGAGGCAGAAAAGGAATTCGCCTGCTCCAGGGTCTGGAAGAACGTAGTGAGGGAAGGGAGATGTAGGCAGCCGCGGTCTCCAAGGATCTTGTAGGCTGAGGGAGGAGTTTGGATTTTACTCTAAGTGGTGTGTGATGGCAGAGATTTTTAAGCAAAGGAATGGTATGGTCTGATTTACCTGTTTAAAAGCTTCCGCTGGCAGAAGGGTGGAGAAAGGAAGGCAGAGAGTTAAGGGAAGGGCACAGGTTGGTGGGGGATGGTTTAGTGGTAACCTGGGGCAGTGCCTTTAAAGTGGCGTTTACACTCCTGCAGCTTGACGTGCCCAGACAAAACCAACCTGCTCTTGGTGCACACAGTCCATGGTGGTGGTGGTAATGGTGGTGGTGGTGGTGGTGAGGCATCAGAGCAGAGACCAAGACTGGGGTGGCCACTGTCCTGCCTCCCTGACCCAAACCCATGATAGGCAGCCCAGGAAGCCTTTTTTTTTTTTTCTTTCCAGGAGCATTAGAAAATGTTGACATGTTTTTTGAAACAATTTCAGATCTGATATCTCCGCCAGATTGAGTTTGTAACCAGCTTTATTGTTTAAGCCTGCTGGGATTTCATCAAAGGCGTCTGCTGTTTACTCAGAGCCATTTCATTGGAGAAAACAGCAAACAGACCTGCATTTCTATCTGATTTCACTTTTTCCCTTCTCTCATGAATTTAAGTGCTTGTGAAAGGCACTGCTGATAAGGCAAAGCAGCAAGGATCAAGCCCTGAGGAGGGGGTTAGGGGCTCAGCTAAGACTTATTAACAGAACCAGAAAAGCTAGGGGGTGGCTGGCAGTACCCACCATGTGGGGGGAGGGTAAGAGGCATTCCTGGACAGCTGCCGGTCTTCCCCAAGGGGACACTAGGGAGAGCCACTGTTCTCCATACTCTGGCAAGATTTTCCAGTGTATTCTGGTGTCTTCAACGGGGTTTCCATTTCAGAGACTGATAACAGTGAGACTGAACACCAGCTCCCATTTAGAGGGGGAGATGATGCAGCCTGGGGAATGGGTTAGATGAGGCAGACTCCAGTTTTCCTGGGAAAGAGTCGAGAGATATGTGAGGCAAAGACAAGTGGGAGCCAGGTCACAGGAGTGCTGGAAAGACTGCCCGGCTACTCCTCTGCCAGCACTGGGACTCAACCCCTCTTCTCATGGCTGCCTGAGCCAGCACAGCTAGGGGACTCTTGTCACAGGCTGAGCACTTGCTCTGCTGCCCCAAGGAATCTATCCTACTGTTATCTCTACTCAACACATAGGACCTGGGACCTTTAGAAGGGACTGTTGATCCAGCAGATGTTCTAGTTCAGTGATGGAGATGCAGCTGTGTAGCCTATCAGAAGATGTCCTGAGAAATTCAGGTTAATGTGCCCTGTTCAGTTGCTTAAGCAGCAGCTAACTAAATGCATGGGTTGCCTGGCATGCAGGCCAACTCTTACCAGTTAAAGATTAGACCCACTGGTAAGGTCAATGGATGTGAGCCAATTTGCAGAAGGATAAGGGCTTGTCTTGAACTGACTGTAGATCTAACAGCAACAGCAAGCCTTCCAAGAGGGACGATAGTGTGCAGAGGCATTCCTCAATGCTAAGGGCTGGGGTACCATTGTGGGGTTTTTTTGGGGTGGGGTTTCAAGACAGGGTTTCGCTGTGGCTTTGGAGGCTGTCCTGGAACTCACTTTGTAGACCAGGCTGACCTCGAACTCACAGAGATCCCCCTGCCTCTGCCTCCTGAGTGCTGGGATCAAAGGTGTACACCACCACTACTGTCCAGCATCAACTTGTGTTTTAATGCCTTCCCACAGATGGGACCTCCAACTATAAGAACCTCTCACCCATGTGACTAGCTTCAGGAGGGAGAGTGAGAGAAGGTCAAAGGTTTTTTGTTGTTGTTTTTGTTTTGTTTTGTTTTGTTTGTTTTTGTTTTTGTTTTTCGAGACAGGGTTTCTCTGTGGCTTTGGAGGCTGTCCCGGAAGTGGCTCTTGTAGACCAGGCTGGTCTCAAACTCACAGAGATCCACCTGCCTCTGCCTCTGCGAGTGCTGCCATTAAAGGCGTGCGCCGCCGCCGCCGCCGCCGCCGCCGCCGCCGCCGCCACCACCACCACCCGACAAGGTCAAAGTTCTTGTCCCCAAGAGCCAATTCTAGGTCCTCCCAGTAGCTGATGTACATTTCATCTGCTACTTTTGAAATGAAAACTCAGCTGCTCTGAACTTTCAGGGACTTCCTCCATCCCTATAAGCTCAAAGTAGGAGTTTCAGGCTTTCTTCAAGAACAAAAGAGTCACATGTCTTGGGAATGCTGGCTGCCATCTTAAAAAAAAATAAAAAATTATATATATATATATATATATATATACCTCTGTGTGTGTGTGTGTGTGTGTGTGTGTGTGTGTGTGTGTGTGTGTGTGTGTGTTTCGAGACAGGGTTTTTTCTCTGCATAGCTTTGGAGTCTTCCTAGCACTCACTCTATAGACCAGGCTGGCCTCAAAGTCATGAAGACCTGCCTACCTGGGATTAAAGGTGTGCACCACCATCACCTGGCTATTTATATTATTATTGTATGTGTGCATGGTAAGGGCGAGGAGCCTGCCATATGGCACACATAGAGGTGACAGAATAACTCTATAGATGGCTCTCTCCTTTCACTTTTACTGGGCTCCAGGGATTGAACTCAGTTTGTCAGGCTTGGGCAACAAGTGCTTTTGTGTGCTGAGCCATCTTTGGGGGACCTACATCATTTCCTTTCATTTGTATGTCATGGTTCATCTTCATTGTCAAATTGACTAGATCTGTAATCACCACAGAGACATACCTTGGCTTATCTGTGGGGTTAACGGGAAGACCCACACAGAATGTGGGTGGTGTCATTCTGTGAGCTAGGGTTCCAGACTCAATGAAGATGGAGAAAAGGACAACATTAGACAAACACCAACATTCACCTCTCTCTCTCTCTCTACTCCCCAGATGCCTATGCAATATGACCAGATGCGCAGGATCTCCTTGCCTTGTGCGGTCCAAGGTCCCTGAGCTGGGATTTGTTTGTGTTACCATTAGTGATTTTGTTTTGTTTTTAGGAAGGATCTTCTGTAGCTCAGGCTAGCCTTAAACCCAATTGGCTCACCTTGAATTCCTAACCCTCCTGCCTCTACCTCCCAAGAGCTAGGATTACAGGTATGAGCCACCATGTCCGTGAGCTGAAGTTTGAATCCAGCCTGGATGACTCTGAAGCCTGGGATCTCTTTACTTGGCCTCATTGTCCTCAGCCTTCTGGGAGGTTAGGTTGGGTTAGGAACTTCTCCCAGATGGGGGTGGAGGGGAACAAGAAATCAAGATGGCCAGGAGGGTGGAGTGGCCCCTTGGGCATTCTGAGGTAAAGCCATGGATATTTAAGCCATTTGCTCCCTGAGTGGCCCAGTGACTTCTGCTGGAGAGTTTTAGGTCATGTTGTTACATTGTTTCAAAATTGGTTTTCCCCTCTTTGGGAAGCTGAGGCAGGAGGATGTCTAAAGCTGTGGAATCTAAGGCCAGCCAGACAAGACAACATTTCTCTTCTTAATGAAAACAATGGGATCAGACACAGAGTAGACCCCCACTCTACTCTCAAGTTATCCTATCTCTGCTTCAAACCCCCAAACTCCTGTCTCATCATTACCATAAAAGGAGGGGCAGCCACTCCATCTTCCATCTCTGGCCCCCACTTTCCTCTGGGCGCCTAGTCTGTTCTACTATCTGGGAATTCTGCTGGAGCTCATACTCCTCAGACCCAACTGACTCTGCTCCTGTGCCAGAGGCTAGGGACTAGATTCAGTCCATAGATTGGGGAGAGCTAAGGTATACTTGCCCATAGGGAGGTTCCAATCCAAATGTCTCAAGGAATGGGCCATCTTAAAGGAGTGTGGGGGTTGGTGGGAGTGTATGTGTGTGTCTTCCTGTATGGATATGTGTGTGTGTGTGTGTGTGCGCGCACACGCGCGAGCGCGCGCGCATGTCTGTGTTTTGTTTTTTTGAGACAGGGTTTCTCTGCATAACCCTGGTGGTTCTAGAACTCACTTTTGTAGACCAGACTGACCTCATTCATAGAGATCCACCTGCCTCTGCCTCTTGAGTGCTGGGATTAAGGTATGCATCACCATGCCTGGCTGCTTGTATGTGTATGTGTATATTATGTGTGTATGTGTCACTGTATGAGACAGAGAGTCTGTGTGTGAATCTGCGTGTATGTGTGAATGTGTGAACCCGAATGTGTGTGCTCCTCTTTCAGCTTAGTAGAGCTGACTCCGAAACTGCCTCTGATTTCGAAGTGTTTTCCTCTTACAGCATCGACTGTCAAATCCTTGACCTTTGAGGGTGGTCTTGATTTTTTATTTATTTATTTATTTATTGGAAAAGGCCAAAAGTAATTTGAAGCTGTGCTTTGAATAAAGGGGATGAGGGATTTTTAGAATGTGAGCTGCTTGTGTTGGTAGGATTTTAAAAATTGTCTGGATTCAAAATGAAACGGACCCCTAAAGAGTTGGGCCTGTTTTCTCCCAAGGGAGCTCCAGGGGTGTTTTACTGATGCCATCACTTTGAAACAGGGGCTTGGTTCTAAGTGACCACTCTGACAGAAGGGCAGCGGAAGGAAAGAGGTGCTTTATTGAGCCACTGCTATGTGCCAGGCTCTTTACACACATTATGGCCACTGACTGAGGTCATTTTTGGAGTAAGGCCCATCTATTAAAAAATTCTTAAATAATTCATTATCTTTCTTACTCCTCACTATAACCCTATTAGAACAAGCTCTTAGCCCACTTAACAGGTGAAAAAATTAAGACTAAACAAAGGTAAATGACTTCCCAAGGTCATATAGTTATTCCAGGCCCAGGATTTGAACCAAGGTCTGATTGACTCCCAAAATGAAGACAATTCATTTATTTGTCCATTGATTTATAAGGCAGTCTTTTTATGTAGCCCAGACTGGCCTCAAACCCCCTGGCTCCCTAGTGCTAGGATTATACTCACATACCCAGTTTAATTTGTCATATATAATTTTTATGTGTTTATCCTAGTCACCCCAACCTTCAACACACAACTGTGATTTCATTAGGTTACAGTGACGTCTTTCAGGCTGCATTCATTTAAGAACAACAACAACAAAAAAAAAAAATAGCAAGTCATAAGGAGGGAAATGCTGACTGTGTTCAGAGTAGCCGTCGTCAGCAGGTGTCAGAGGATGTGTGGGTGACAACGACAAAGCATGAAGTATGGTGTTTATTAGGTACTGGCAAAGGCCTAGGAGTTCCAGATGCCAAGCCTTGATAAGTGGGAACTGCCTGTCTCAGCTCTCATACAGTTCCAGGAACTGAGCAGGCTCCCAGTTCCGTGGCTTCGAAGCGACTGAAGGCGCAAACCAGCACTGGGAGCTTTCTCAGCCATTGGCAAGGCAGGGCTCTCTCTGGATCACAGTGGCAATGATAGGGCCCGATGGAGCCTCTGCTGACTGAGCATTTGTTTATATAAGTCAGGCATCGAGAACATTAGTAAACTTTGATCTCTCTCCTTGCTCTTAGCCCACAACTTGGGGATGCTGTGCTGTTAGCCCTAACAAGGTCCTCAGTATACAAGTCAACTCCCTAAATCCAGAAACGGACTCTCTTCCTTGGCTGTAATGTGGTCACATGTCATGAGGGAACTGAGTATGAAGGGGCTTGGGGACTTGGAGAGACAGCTCCAAGAGGACATTTCAGCCACGGTCACAGCTGGAGCCCTCTCGCTATAGCAGGTCCTCACCCTCGCACGCACGCACGAGTGAGCAGAAATTCGAATAAGAAAGCATGAGGGATATCATCATAATATCAACAACTGGAAATGGCCTAAATGCCCATCGGCGGGGGAGTTGATTGGTAAATACAGCACCCTAAGCACTGGGATTCTGTGATCCAAGGAATGGGTGGCTCTGTGCTGCTGTGGGCCGCGTGCCAAGATGTACCACCGAGTGAAGAAGCAGTGCTAATACACTGTGATAACATTTGGATTTTAAAAAAGCAAGATTTACTTGGACGTGATAGACGTTTTCTGGGAAGGCACAAAAGAAACTGCTAACAGTGGGATGCCTCTGAAGACAGATCCTGGGGACTGGAGGTCTGAGTGAGGAAAGGAAGAGTTACTTTTCACTGTATACCCTTTTGTGTCAAAAGATTTTTTTTTTTTTACTATGTGAATGCATTATTTTTTTCGATTAAAAAGAAAGTGGTGGGGGATTTAAAGAAAAGAAAAAAAAAAAAAGTCCCCAGGCTTTACCTGTCTTCTCTGCCCACTTTCTCATCTCTGTCTCCAGCCAGGTTTCGCTATCCTGACTCAGGAGGCCATTTCCCAGCTTCCCTCCCCTCCTGGGAGGCATCCATTACTGCCCCTTACAGGTACTTAAAACCTACCTTTTTTTGCCTTGAAATACAAATAACTCCAATCTGCAGAGACGAGCTTCATTGCATTCACAGAGCAGACAGAAATCGGCTGGCACCAGGGTGCTCCATAACTGTTTGCAGAGCCAATTGAATCTGTGACTCGGTTGGTTACACTGAGCAAGGGACTAATTGGCCAAGGTCAGGCACCCAAAACCCACACAGGTTGGTGCTCTTGGAACTTAGAAAGGAGCTTTCTTCCCAAATGCAGTCTGGCCCCTTGCTCCAGTGTGGCTCATGCCACAAGGAGGGAGCTCTGTCTGCACAAGGAAGGAGGAGGGAGCTCAGGGCACAGCATGTCTCCTGGAGACACAGCTCAGAGCAGCCACATGAGCAAGCAGGACAGTAACAGTGAGACAGACTGAAAGACCCAGCTTTGGAAGCACTGTGACTCTGAGGCTAGCCTGGCCTACAAAGCAAGCCGCTACCTCAGAAGGCTTTGTGTGTCTATCCCCGACCATCTCCTCCTCTTTCCTCCTTTTCCTTTCTCTCCTTTTGTTCTGAATAATGACCTTGAACTTTTCATCTACCTCCCAAGAACTTTTTTTTTTTCCCTTTTGGTATCCCAAAAGTTCATTAGCTTAACCCTGATAGGTTGTCCCATGCTTATAATCCTAGCAGTACAGCACTTGGAAGACTGAGGCAGGAGAATTGTCATGAGCCCAAAGCCAGCAGAGACTACATACTGAGTTTCAGGAAAGCCTAGCCTCTGAGAAAGGAGTGGGGAGTGGGGCCTCATGAGTTAAGAGCACTTGATCTTCTGGCAGAGGACCCAGGTTTAACTCCCAGTACTCACATGGCAGCTCACAACCACCTATAACTCCAATTCCAGGGGATCTTATGCCAGCTTCTGGCTTTTGAGGGCACCAGGTACACACATGATGTATGCATATGCAACCATTCTTTTTTTTCCCTTCTGGTTTTTCAAAACAGGGTTTCTCTGTATTGTTTTGGAGCCTGCCCTGGAACTGGCTCTATAGACCAGGCTGGCCTTGAACTTACAGAGATCTGCCTGCCTCTGCCTCCTGAGTGCTAGGATCAAAGGCATGTGCCACCAATGTCATATATATATATATATATATATATATAATATATATATATGGGTCTTTTTAGATTATTTATTTATTTATTATTATGGATACAGTGTTCTGCCTGCATGTGTACCTGCTGGACAGAAGAGGGCACCAAATCTCATTATAGATGGTCATGAGCCACCATATGGGTGTTGGGATTTGAACTCAGGACCCTTGGAAGAGCAGCCAGTGCTCTTAACCTCTGAGCCATCTCTCCAGCCTGCAACCATTCTTATAACCACATCTCTTAAGTGTGTGTGGGTGTGTGGGTGATGACACTGGGGACATGGCTCAGTGATTAAGAACACTTAATTTATGTATTTTATTTATACATAAAATTGAGACAGGGGCTGTCTACATAGCCCTGTAACTCACTCTATAGCAAGGCTGGCCTTGCTGCTATCTGTCTCAAAGCAAATGATGGGATTAAAGGTGTGCGCCACCACATCTGGCACTTGTTCTTATAGAGGAATCTGGGTTCAGTTTCCATCACCCACATGGAGACTTACAACCATCTATATCATCAGTTCCTGGCATCTGATTCCTTCATCTGACCTCCACGGGCACCAGGTACTGATAGACAGACATGCAGGTAAAGGACATATACATGAAAATAAGTCTAAATAAAAAATAGCTGGGCATGGTGGAGTTTACCTTTAATCCCAGCATTTAGGAGGCAGAGGTAGGTTGATCTCTGTGAGTTCCAGGTTAGCTAGGGCTACATGGTGAGACCGTATCTCAAAAAGGAAGGAAGAAAGAAATCGAAAAAGAGGATGGGGTGGGGGGAGAAAACAGTTTATTAGCCTGGAGGAAGGAGCACTCAGGCAGCATGGTCCATGACCATCCTGTCTTCTTAAAATGAGCTCACTCCAGGGTTCTCTGGCCTTGGTTGGTATGTAATGTCCGCTCACTCCTTTCTGGAATTCTCCAGGCAGCCACTTGGCTTGGGCTTCAGGCTCTTCCTGCCTCTGGGCTCGCAGAAGAGTCTTCTTGTCCCAGAAAGGGTTATTATGATGAGGAAGCATTTGCCTGCAAGCTCAGTGAGTCAGAAAGTTTGATGTGCCTCCCCCCCAAAAAAAAGCATCTATAATTTTTGACCACATTAATAGAAGTGCCCAAATCTAGGACGGGAAGGGATCTGGTCGCCTGTGGAGCACTTACTGACTCATCCTCGCCATCGTCATCGTCCACCATAGGCGTCCAAATCCACCCCCTTCTGTGCATGTCCCCTGCAACTGGGGCTGCGTCTCGGCTTGGAACACGGCATTAGACTCCGGATTGGTGTTTGAGTTCTTTCTCTTGTCTCCAGTCTCCACGCTACAGTTGTGCTGTTATGAAAGACAGTCTGACTGGAGCACTCTGATAGTTTCAGTGGCTTCTCTCGCCTCTTAGAATCCACCCTTCCCCCACCACCTACATTTTTTAAAAACATTTGTTGTGTGTGTGTGTGTGTGTGTGTGTGTGTGTGTGTGTGTGTGTGTGTGTACACATGTGGGCATGTATACCATGGCATACCAGTGGCGGTCAGAGGACAACATGTGGGAGTCAGGGTTGAGGCTTGATGGCAAGTGCCTTTATCCACCGAGCCACCCTTGCTCCTCCTGGATGTGAGGGTGTGAGGATTGGGGGGCAGGAACAGGCCTGGTCTACAAAGCAAGTTCCAGGACAGCCAGAGCTGTTATACAAAGAAACCCTGTCTCAAAAAAACCTTAAAAAAAAAATCATACACCAAAATTAATCAGACCCAAAAACTTCTGTACAGTAAGAAGTGTTTTTGCTTTTTGTCCTCAAACACTCTGTAAGTTCTGGGCCAGCCAGCCTGAAAGCTACATGGTAGGACCTTGTCTCAAAAAAAATAAAAAAAAAAGGCCATCCAGCACAGTGGCTGGAGCAGAAGTTGAGACCGCCTATCCCTAACCACAAGCAGGAAACGGAGCATGATGGAAATGGCATGGCGGCTAGCCTTGGAAACCTCAAAGCCAAACACCCACCCCACCCCCTAACATGCTTCCAGCAAGGCCACACCTCCTAAGCCTCCCCAGGCAGGTCTGCCAACCCGCACCAAGTATTGAAAGGCCACACTGTAGGAGCAAGTGCTCTTAATCCTGACCTCTCTCCAGCCCCACAGGCCCCAGTTTTCCCTCCAGACTCACATCGCACCAGTTTCCTCCTGATTTCCTGCTTTACACACGGGTCAGTCTCCCTACCCGGGGTACCCACCATGATGACAGTACTGCCTGGAACCCTGCCTTGGTCTTTGTCTCCCACCTAGGGAATTCTCTACCATGAGTGTGCCGCACATGATGCTTCTTTGAGAAGTGGCCACCGATCCCTCCAGACTAGGTCAGGACCCCAGTTCTATGTGATGACAGCATTCCACTTTCACTCATTCAGCAACTGTTTAATGACACCAGCAGGGTGCCAGGTACACTCGGAGCTGAAGCCTTATTGTTGAGCAAGCCAGCTGCCTCAAGGGAGATGATCAAGCATTGTGGAGAGGCCTTAATTAGGTCTTAATTACCTCTGGTAAGAGGTGTTGGGGGTTCTACATGGAAAGCATACATGTGTGCATGTCTGGAAACTCACCCGAATTCTAAGTGCCCATGCTGTCTGGCCTTGAAAATTATACAGTTCAGGGGGCTAGAGAGAGGGTTTGGTGGTTAAGGGCCTTTGTTGCTCTTAAAGAGGACCTGGATTCTGCCCATCAGTGGTGGCACACACCTTTAATCCCAGCACTCAGGAAGCAGAGGCAGGCGGATCTCTGTGAGTTGAAGGCCATCCTGGTCTACATAATGAGTTCCAGGACAGCCAGAACTACACCACACACACACATACACACATACACACACACACACAAAATCCCAGGCTGGCCTAGAACTCAAGATCTTATCAGGAAGCTGTCACTGTCTCCCAGGAAGAGCTTCTCTTCCCCTAATAGTCTGAGTCAGAGTTGTAAGCCTGAAGTCACTGGCTCCTGCTGAACCCTGCCCCAGCCCCAGAGGCCTGGATGAGTGAAAGCCATACAGGTACAAACCCACTCTAAAGGGGTTTAATGAGGGAGCTTTGTAACCGGTAAGGTTAAGATATCCTTTCTTAGATAAATGCCAGCCAAACGCAAGCCAGAGCGTGCCAGGGGCAGCAAGGCAGGGAGGCCAGAGAGAAGGGGCTCCCATGTGCCTTGTCAGTCCCTTTAAACCCTATCTCGGGTCATCCTGACCTCACCATGACCATGCCCTGATGGTCATGGTCAGGCACACCTGTAGCCAGCTTCTAGAAGGCTTACACTGTCCCCTACAGGGGTTCCATAAAGCATATAGTGGAGAGTTCAGGGGATCAGTTCTGCCAAATGAAAAGCAGATTCCTGGGCTGGCAAGATGGCTTGGCAAGTGAATGTTCTTACTGCCAACTCTGATGACCTGAGTTTGGCCCTCGGAGCCCTCAGGGTGGAGGGAGAGAACAGACTTCCACAAGTTTTCCTCTGACCTCCACACAAGTAGTATGGCACATGTGCAAGTTCATTCGTGCGTGCACACACACCCAGGCATATATACAATAGATAATAAGTATAATAAAATTTTAATTAAAAAAAAAAGCATAGTTGGTTCTGTGACCAAAAGGCAGGGAAGCCATGCTGGACCAATGCTGCCCCATACAGGTAGTAATCTCAGGCCGTTTTCTTTCTTCTCTCTTTGGGGGGTGGTTTTTCAAGACAGGATTCCCTTTTGTAGCCCTGGCTGTCCTGTCACTTTGTAGACCAGGCTTGGCCTCAAACTCACAGAGATCCACCTGCCTCTGCCTCCTGAGTGCTGGGATTGAAGGTGTGCGCCACCAACCCCCAGCTTGCGCCACCATGCTGGCTGTCAGACAGTTTTCTAAGTCTTACTTTTTCATTCCTTGAGACACAGCACTGACTTTGCCTGATTCCAGAAAGCTGAGGCTAAGCGACTTCCTCAAGGTCACCGTGGTGGCAGGATGGAGCCCAGGCTTCTTCCCTAGCAGAGTCACGTATCCAGCAGACCCTGAGTCTGGGGTCAGCCTGCCAGAGCCTGGCGCTGCCATTTGTCAGCTGTGGGATTTTAGTAGTTTCCTACAGCTGCTGTAAATTACCACAAACTCGGTGGTTTAAAACCACAGAGATTTATTCTTTCACAGCTCTGGAGGCCAGAAATGTGAAGTCAAGATGTCTTAAGGGCTGTGCCCCCTCTGGAGGTGCTGGGGACAATCTGTTCTTGACTTTTCCAGGGCTGGTGACTGCTCATATTCTCTGTGGCTTCATCACTCCAATCTCAGTCTTCACATGGCCCTTCTCTGTCTTTAATAGAGACATTTGCCATTAAATTTAGGACCCATCTGGGTAATCCAGGATAATCTCTTCTCAAGGTCCCTAACTTAATTACATCTGCACAGACCCTTTTTCTAAATAATGTCATATTCACAGGATCCTGGGATTTGAATGTGGACTTATCTTTTGGGGCACCACTTTCCAAATCTGTCCAGGGACCGCCACCAAGACATTTATCCTCTCTGAGCTTCAGTTTTTGGTTTTTGGTTTTCTGGTTTTTTTTCATCTATAAGGTCATATCTGGGTGTGGTGGCATAAACCTGTAATCCCAGGTATTCAATGTCACCCTCAGCTACAATCCGAGATTGAGGCCAGCCTGTGCTGCGTGACTCCCTGTCTTAAAAAACAGAGAGGCTGGTGAGATGGCTCAGTGGGTAAGGGAGCTTGCCATCAAACGTGAGGACTCTAGTTCAATCCCTGGAACCACAAAGTAGGAGAGAACCAATTCCTTAAAGTTATTCTCTGACCTCTGCCCTAGAGCCTTTGCATGCCTCCATAAGGAAATATAAAACAAAAAACCTAGAGTGGATAATAGTGCTATTTGTGTGTGTGTGGTGCATATGTGCGTGATGCGTGGTATATGTATGTGTAAACATCCATGGTATATGTCTGTGTGTCGCACACACTTGAATGTGCAGGTGTGCTCATGTATGCTCATGCGAAAGCCAGAGCAGGACCCTTCCTCTGTCACCCTGCCCATATTGCCTTGAGACAGGGACGCTCACTGAATGGAAGCGTTGTGTTACAGGGAGGCTGGCTGGCCTGTGAGCTCTCAGGATCCACCTGTCTCCACCCCTGAGACAGGTGGATGCTGGGGGTTCAAACTCAGGCCCTCATGCTTGCAGATCAACCACTGAGCCATATCTGTAGCCTCTAGTGCTAATTTATAAGGTCGCCATGGTGATTAATACAAAATGGTCCCTTTGAGTATACATAGCAATGAGCACTTAGTAAATGCCCAATAAATGTTGATTATTACTACACATGGTTTCACTGTGGCCATCTAGGTGACTTTTTTTTTCATAGGTAAGCCTGCTTCCCATTAACTAATAGTGGTAGAGACAAGACAGGGTAGTTGATGTCTTTGTGCACAGAGTTGTCAAGGTACTAGTCAAGGAACGGCCTTCTTGCTCCTCAGTTGGGGATATCCTATTATCCTGTCAGGCCTAGAGTCCCTCAGCCTGAGGGGTAGCACAGCCTGAGGAGGTCTCCTGCCAATCACCCCTTCCCTCATCCTGGCTGCAGGAGGCAGGCCTGGGAACTCTATGATTTACAGTGATGAAATGTAAATTGCAGAGATTCCTAGCTTCCTGTGCAGCCCAGATCCCATCAGCATCTCATTCCCCTTACCTGGGGCTCCTCCTGGTCTCATTTGGTGTATTCTGTTGGCAGAGCCCCTCCTCAGCGGCCACGGCGTCTTGCTTCCTACATCTATCACACCTGCACTGTGACAATGTAATTTTTATCTCTGGTTGTTTATTTCTCAGATGGAACTACTTGTAAATTCCAAGAAGAAAATATATCCCTGAGTGTGACAGAACCAGCCCAGGGCGATTAATCTGGGCTTTTAAGCTGGGAAGGAAAACCAGGTTTATGCCGTTCCGTGCATAAGTGTCCCGTAATCAACCACAGTCATTAATTGTCCTCTGATGGAGCAGTGGTCCCAGAAGGGACTGAGATCAGTGGGATTTCATCTAGAATGATGGGAATAAGGTCTTCATTTCCCATCTGCCAGGTGGTTAGCAGGCCCTCGGGACAGAGTGGGAGGCATGCGGCTTCTGGCCAACAGGTACAAGAGGTAGAGGCAGAGACCCATGTTATTTAGGGCTGAGTTGACAGTGGGTGTGAGAAGAAGGAGGGTGCTGTGGAGTAGACACATAGATGAATGAGTGCCTGGATGGTAAGAACTCCAACTTGCTTTGTCCAACAGACTCAGGTTCAAATCCAGGTCCCACCACTTACCCCAAACCTTCACTGAAGGGCAAAGGAAGTGTTTTGTTCTGGAAAAGAGAAAAGAGTAACTTGGCCCAGAGGCCTCTGGGAGAATTGAGAAGCAAGTCTGATACACATGTTGTCTGTGGTAGGTGTTCAGCATCAGTGAACATACTGATTTTCCCATGGGCCTGGAGGAGCGTGCAGGTCATAGAAGATAACCATCAGAATTGAGTTGGAAAGAATGTGGACGACTCCTAATGAAACCCAGTAGAGGTTTAGGGAAGTGAGGGGAGTTACGGAGGGCGCCTCTCCTGGCTGTCTGCAGTTGTCATCACAAGCTGCTTGACCTTGATTCTGTGGCTCCTACAAGATCAGATGATCAGTATCAGGCATCCATAGTTCCCTAGAACCAATTGAGGTGGTGTATACAGTAGGCAAATACTGAAAAGCTGGAAGAGATCAGGAAGGCGTCAGAGGCCAGCCTGGGCTACATCTTCTCCAGGTGTGATGACACATGCTTGACTTTGGAAGAGGAGGCACAAGGATCAGCGGGGGTTAAGGTCATCCTTGGCCACATGGCAAATTTACAGCTTTACATCCCAAGCTACATGAGACCCTGTCTCAAAAAACTAAAATAAGAAAAACAAAAAATTAAACAAAACAAAAAACTAAAATAAGCCAGGTATGGTGGTACATGCCTTTAATCTAAGCACTTGGGAGACAGAGGCAAACAGATTTTTATGAGTTCGAGGGCAGTCTGGTCTACACAGGAAGTTTCAGATTAGCCAGGATTACCCAGTGCACTCCGATTCAAATCAATCATCAAAAATGTATAGTCCCCTAGGAAAATGGCCACTGTTCTGTATGCAGGTGCACTGTAGGAATTACAGCCTTCAGGCTCTTAAAAGGGTTAGGAACTTCCTTGTAAGCCAAGTACTGTTAGGGGTGGGGAACCGCTGCCTATGCCCTCTTACCTCTTGGCTGAAGCACACAATCTGGGATTTCCTTGGCTTCAGGGTCCCCAGATGACCCTTATTCTAGCTCAGTTCTTACTCTTCTGTCCAGGGAAAACAGCTCACAAGTGTGGATCAGGGAATGGCAGGGTATAGGCCTCTCTCTACTTGGCAAAGGGATTTCTGAATTTTTGCATTTTGGCCACATTGAGATTTTGTGAAGCCTAAAAATAGTGGTGTGTGTGTGTGTGTGTGTGTGTGTGTGTGTGTGTGTGTGTGTGTGTATGTGTTGCTTTTATGAAAAAGTCTAAGCCAGGTAGTGGCGGTGCACACCTTTAATTCCAGCACTTGAGAAGCAAAGGCAGGTGGATCTCTGAGTCTGAGGCCAGCTGAGTCTATGGAGCAAGTTCCAGGACAACCAGAGAGAGCTACACAAAGAAACCCTATCCAGAGAGAAGGGAAGGGAAGGAAAAGGACGGGAGGGGAAGGGAGAGTAGGGAGAGGGAGATGGGTGAGAGGAAAAGGGGGGAGGGGGGAGGGGGGAGGGGAAGAGGGAGAAAAAGAAGGAGAAGGAGGGAAGGAGAAAGCAAGAGCCTAGCAAACCAAGAGTCCTGAGTTCGGTAAAAGGCCTTGGGGAAGAGCAGCGTAGTCATCATATAAGATGACACAGGACACAGGTCCTCCCAGGGCCTACTGTGCCCTCTCCACCTAGGTGTTTACCCAGTTTTCTGGTTGCTTGCTGTTGGGTAATTGCTACAGAGCTGTGAGGAGAACAGCCCCCCTCCAAGGAGCTCACAAAGGGGGAGGGGCACTGTCAGTGAACGATGGCCTGGTGTTGCCCCCTCCCTGAGGTTTCTCTCTGACTCCTGGTGAGGCACCCTCTTCCCTGCTCCTCCAGCTCACCTTGAAGCTGTGCTGGCCTCACTCTGCTTTCAGGGTTGCCCTGTGGGCTGGATCCACCTCTGTGCAAGAAGAGGAGAGGGCTCCCTACAAGGCATCCAAAGCGCCAGGCAGATAGAAGCTGGAGGGTGTGGAGACTGTGGGCTGGCCCTCTAGCTGCCTTACTCCTTCTGGTATTTGTTGGGCTGTAGCTGTGTGCCAGGCATTGTGCTGGGGGTAGGGTGGTGAGGAAAACACTGTCCAGAACAAGAAGCTGAAATGAAGGATCCAGTCTAACTCTGGCTTTGCCACATCCTAATTGACAGCACCTGTGGCTTTGAGTTTGCTGTCTAGAAAATGGTGATGACAACCACTTGCTGGGCTGTTCAGTTTGGGGTCTTACCCGTGTGGTGTGGAGCACAGGGCCAGCCTTGGAAATAGCACTATAAATCTATTCTTACTTTCTTAAAAGGTCTATCCACCCTGTTGGAGCTTACAATCTTTTCTCTCTGGCATCTTGAATCTTTTTTATCATGGTCAGTATAAGACATAATAGAGCTTTCAGGATGGGCTCTGGTCAGTCACCCTGCAAGTGAGGGAGCTGCAGGAGGGGACAGGGACAACCCTATCCACCCCATTTCCCTAAAGCCTTTGAAAAGCTTAAGGAAGGGAAAACACCAAGGCAGGTTCTCATTCGTTACTAGCCCTTGTAAGTTCTGGCCTGCATCCCTGGATGTTCCCAGGGAGCTGCTGGGCTTTGACTGTTCATTATGACCACAGCCATCCTGAGTGGGAGGGTCAGGTGGGGCTCATCTGGATTGCTTTGTCCCATCAGTGCTCCCCTGCCCTTTCTGCCTTGTGTGGGTCCAGAAAGAAGTTAGGGAAGGGGCCAGTCCTCATTCCTGGGAACCCATGTTGTACTACTGAGAAGGATTTAGACGGATTGTTGAGCTGACCCATTTATTAATCTTTTGTTTTTATTTGTCTTCATTTTGCTTTTTGAGACAGTCTTGTGCATTCCAGGCTGGCCTCAAACTTTTTATGTAGCTGAGGGTAATACAGACTTCTTTTATTTTTATTTTATGTGCATGGGCATTGTGTATGCATGTATATCTGTGTACCACATGTGTGCCTGAGACCAGAAAGGGGTATTGGATCCCCTGGAACTGGATTTATAGGCAGTTGGGAGCCACCATGTATGTGGGTGCTGGGGATTGAATTTGGGTCCTCTGCAAGAGTAGTCAGTGCTCCTAACCTCTGAGCCATCTCCCCAGCCCCCAATCTATAACTTCTGATCCTCCTGTCTCCAGCTGTGTTGTAGGCATGTGCTAGTACATCTGGATGATGGTAGAGATTGAAACCAGGGCTTTGTGCAGCATGTTTGACAAGTGCTCTACCAACTGAGCCACCAACGGACAGTGTCTCACTCTATAGCCCCGGTTGTCCTGGAACTCAGCAATTCATCTGTCTCAGCATTATAAATTCTGGAATTACACTTGTAAACCATCATGTATGTGTGCCCATGTGTGTATCTGTATGTGAATATATATCTGGAGGCCGGTAGTTAACCTTGGATTTTTTTCCTTTTTTCTTTTCTTTTGGTTTTTCAAGACAGGCTTCTTCTGTGTATCCTTCCTTGCCTGTCCTGGAACTCCCTCTGTAGACCAGGCTGGCCTCTGCCTTTCAACTGCTGGGATTAAAGACATATACCACCATTGCCCTGCAGGATTTGTTTTGTTTTTGAGACAGGGTCTCACTATGTAGCTCTGGCTGTCCTGGAACTCTCTATGTAGACCAGGCTGGCCTCAAACTCACAGAGATCTGCCTTGTTTTTGCCTCCTGTGTGCTGGAATCAAAGGTATGCACCACCACAACTTTCTCCATCTTAGTTTTTGAGATGGGGCCTCTCGCTGGTTAGACTGTGCTGGCTGACCAGCAAGCTGCAAAGGTCTACCTGTCTCTCCTTCAGCAGGATTACAAGTATTTACCACCATGCCCAGCCTTTGCAGCATGCATGTATGGATGAATGTAGAGTAGTGGGGGATAGATATGCTATGGGCCACATGTATAGATTAGAGGACAACTTGTGGGACTTGGTTCTTTCCTTCCACCACGTGGATCCCGGGGATGGAACTCACATCATCAAGGTTGGTGGCAAGCATCTTTACCCTCTGAGTCATCTCATCTCCTCTCCCCCTTTTTCTGAAACAGAGTCTCAAGTAGCATAGGCTATCCTCACTGGTTATGTTGCTGAGGACAATCTGATCCCCCTGCTGCGACTTCTGGGTACTAGTATTTTTACATTTATTTATTAGATTTATTTTATTTTGTGCATATGAGTGTCTTGCAGGTCTGTGCACATTACATGTGCTGGTGCCTGAGTTAGGAAGTGATGAGCCTCCATGTAGATTCTGGGAATTAAACCAGGTCCTTTGCAAGAATAATAAGTGCTCTTTTTTTTGTTTGTTTTTTGGTTTTTTGTTTGTTTTGGTTTTGGTTTTTTGTTTTTTTGAGACAGGGTTTCTCTGTATTACTTTGGAGCCTATCCTGGCACTCGCTCTGTAGACCAGGCTGTCCTCGAACTCACAGAGATCCGCCTGCCTCTGCCTCCCGAGTGCGGGGATTAAAGTGCTCTTAACCACTGAGCCAATTCTCCAGCCCTGAGTGCTAGGATTACTCGGACATGACACTATGCCCAGTTTTATGCTGGGCATAGAACCCAGGGCTTCCTGCGTACTAGACAATCACTCTACTGACTGAACTACATTCCCAGCCTTTGCTTTGTTTTTTGAGATGTGTCTCACTCCAGGATCGCCTGAAATTCTAAGTCCTCCTGTTCCCAAGTGCTGGGGTTATAGGTCCACACCACTACTCTCAGTTTCACAGTTACCTTTGTATTGTTGTGCATGTGCCAGGAGGCAGCAAACAGGGGCTACACCCGAATGCTGCCTGGGCACTCAGGGGAGGCCGGTAGCCCATCCTTCACTGGGGCGCTTGTCTGAGAGCCTGCCTGCACAGGTTACTGGATGTGGGGGCAGGGAGCTGCAGACACATGGTTGAGTGGGAGTCTCTCCAGCAACTGTGTGGCTTGTGCCATGGCCACAGCTTCCACATCCCCACGGAACTGTTTGTTTTTTTCTGTCACGAATCAAGAGCTACACATCTGCTAAGCTCCATGCTAAGGGTTCTGAGCGCATGGCTGCACTCAGTTGTCACAGCAGCCCCATAAACTGGGCCCTCTTACCCCCCATTTTATGGATGAGCAGACTGAGAGGTTAAGGGAGGAGTTTAAGGTTACACAGCCAGTCAGTCCCAGCTGGAATCCATAGGCAGGTCTAATTTGAAGCCCGAGCTGAGAGTCACTATTCCTGGCTGCTGTTGCCAGGAGGCTCCAGGCAGAACCCACCTGGATGCTTCCGCTTTGATGGCTATTACAAGAGTCCACCAGATATGTCCCCCAGGGCTCTGCTCCATTAGCTCCTCCTCTGGGGACAGGAGAGAGTGTATCAATGTACCAAAGAGAGCACAGGCACCAGAGAGGAATGTGTCCCCTGTCTTCATTCTCTGGGTGCTCCGCAGTATTGGATTGGGGCGGGAGTGGGGTGGGAGCTGGGTGCTCTGGGTCAAGTTTCTCTTTTGGCCACTGGTTTCTTAGCCCTTGAGCTGACGCCTGACGGCGGCAGAAGAGGCTGGGGCATGGTAAGACCAAATGCAGCTCAGCAGGGCTTGGCAAACCGCTCCCATCTGGACCACCAGAGGCAATGGCTGTTCCCTCTAGGAGGGGCCGCAAGGTCGTGGGGTGCGCGTGAGGATGCGGGATACAGGATGCAGGCCAACGCCCCCGTGCCAGCTCCCACCTGGGCCGGCCCCCGCAGGCGCTGGTTGGTTCCCTGGGAACGCTATTTGTCCTATCGTGCACCTGCACGGTTGCTTGGCAACTGGGACTGAGTTGTAACACCTTCGCGAGAGCCAGGAGGGTGTTTTTATTTCCTAGCTGCTCTGAGTCTTTCCTTAGAAGTTGTACAAGGATAGCATTTGCTTTCCCTCCCTAGCAACCCCACCTCACACAGTCCTTGGTCTCCAGTCCCCAGGCTCCAGCCCAGCCTTGGGATTCAGACCAAATCAGCCTGGGTATCCGAAGTGTCTTTTACTTGAGGGGTCTCAGGCAGACAGGCAAGGGGCTTGGAGGGCTGTTCAAGGCTCTCTGGGTTTGGGAAAGTCACCCTCAGGGGAGCTGAGGATTTGTCCTGAAGCGAGATAGTGAATTCAGGAAGAACCCTTAAAGGTGGGGAAAAGCATGCTCCAAGGTCACCATCACCGTTGCTAGCCTGTGGACAACCTTCCTGTGGCCTTGAGAGTGGGACACGTTCTGGGTCTGCCTGCCTCCTCCTGGCTTTTTACAGGTTATCTGGGGGCTCACCACAATTTAGGTTCCTGCCTCACATCTTCCCAGTGTCTCACCCATCTGTGTACCACCTGCACTATACCCCCCCCTTTTTTAATCTTCTGTAGATTGACCCACTTTGGCTTAAATAAATGTATCCAAAAAGGAAACTTGATAACACTTCTGTAAATGGAGCCTCAGTATCACTTGCCATAAATAGAAAAGTAACTGTAAAAATAAATACAAAGAAGCAAAACCTTATTAAATTTTAGCACATGGAGCTGATCTAAGGGAGCTATAAATGATAACAAAATAATTGCTTATTACTCACACTTACGCTGGGCCAGGCACTAACTAAGCACTTTGCATGCATTGGATCCCATATCCTTAGTGTTCCCATTTCACAGATGAGGATGTGGAATACGTAGAGATTCTAAAGGCTATGGCGAAGGACAGATGGACACTAAATGACCAAATTCAAAGTTAAGTCCTATCCAAAGACTGGGCTGTCAGCCTTGACCTGTGCTGTCTCCATCCCAGGGCTGAAGGAGCAGGAAGGGGTGGGGGTGGGGCAATTTTCAGTTGGTGCAGTGACTGGAGTCCCAGCTGCAGTGGTTTGTTCTTGGCCTCAGGGAATATAACCCACTAGATGCTTTCACAGCTAAACCACACAGCTTCCTGGCAGCCTTGGGTTACTCTCATTTTATAGCTTAGGAACTGAGGGTTTGGGAAAGCTCAGCTACCTATCCAGAGACACACTGTGCCCTGGTAATGCTGGAAGGTGGGCCCCATCTCCCTCTGCAGTGCTGGCACACTTACACTCTCTTAGGCTTCTTTGTAGCTCATTCAGCCTCATGCAGAGAGGAGAACCTTTTATTCTTAGCAAATCTTCCAGCGGAACTGAGCCCTTCTCCTTCTTGTAGGGAACTAAATCTCCACCTGGGGAGAGTGGGATTTGTTGAACCCAGCCCAGGCTGTGGGCAAATACCTCTTTAGAGCCAAGTTTAACCATGGGCCTTCTCTCAGTGGGCAAAGACCCTCTTGGCCTCCCCACATCTCAGCAAGAATCCTGTATGACTGGCCAGGGGTGTTTGTCTGGTTTTATTATCTGCCCTCCTGGAGACACAGGCCATCATCCCTTATCAAAATGAGTGACTGCTTTTCTCGCCCTGGAGCTGGCTTCATTCTTACCTGGAAAAGAAAGAACAAGGGTGCATTTGGAGAGGGAGGAAAATCATATGTTATTTTTAAAAGGCATTTTGAGTGAGTGCTGAATAGAGTTCAAGAAAATTGCCTTAAAGACCTGTTCTCTGCGGGGTTGGCGTTTCTCATGGCTCCCAAGTATTTGGAAACTTAATTGCACATTTGTACGGGCTACTGTTTTTATTTCTTTCTGGTCTCAGAGGTGGGCTTTGAAGATTGTGAGCGCTCTCTCTCTCTCTAATGGTTTTTCTTTATCTCAAATTCTGCACACCTGCAAGGTGGAGTTGTCTGAAAGAAACTGTGTCAGAATTGGCTCTTGATTTAATAAATCGGCAAATGGGGGGAGGCGGGGTTGCTGAGCTGATGTGGTGGTAGCTCTCTCTGAGCTCTTGTCTCAGAGGCGCAGCCTAATCCGCTTGCCCCCAAGGGAGCTGTGCTCTTTGCTGTTGCTCTGAACTTCAGAGTGAGCATCAGCCCACATCTTTGCCTAAACCCTTTCTCCACCCTAAGCTGGAAGCCAATGGGGGGGGGGGGTACGCTGATTCCTGTGTGGGTGTGTGGGGCCTTTTAGGCCAAGATGCTAATAAGAGGCTTTTAGGTTAATTGTAAGGCCGAAGCTCCCCACTGCTGGGGACTTCCTTGACCTCCCACACTGTGCCTTCTCAAAGAATCAGAAAGTCCATCTGGTGCTCCGAACTGTACAGTAAGGGTGGGAGTCAGCCCCAGCTTGGGCTGGGAGCAGGTGTCAGCCCTCAGGATTGATAGGAGAACCCAGGTGTATTAGCAGCCAAACACCTGACAAAAAGCAGGTTTATTTAGCCTCACAGTTCAGAGGGAAACCTTTCATCAAGACCTGAAAAGCACTGTGGCAGGAGAGGCTTGGTCTGAGGTGCAGGCCAGGAAGTAGAAAATGGGGAATGCCAGGCTTCAGCTAGTTCCTTCCCCTTTTTTTGGCCTGAGACCTCCAACTTACGGGGTCTTCTCCCCTTCAGTTAAAGTTCTTTGGAAAGTCCCTCAAAGGTACATCCAGAGGTGTGTCTCCTGGATGATTCAGTCAAATGGACAATGAAGACGAACTGTCACACCAGGCTGGTACACAGACCCCTAGCCTCCTTTTGGAGATAAGGTGTAGGGAAACCTCAACACTTGGCCTCTAAGCCTGGTGAGTTTAGACTCAGATTCTACCACACTCCAGCTGCTAGGAAATTACATCCATCCTCTCCAAAGGACCCCAGACCTGGGAGGCTAACCTGTTCCAATGATATTAATGAGCCTCTGCCCTCTGGCTTCAGGTCCAGCCAGTGGGAAACTCTGGCAGATGACTAGAGCTAGAAAGGAGTGATTACTGGCTTCAGGCCTGCTTTTGTTTTTTTGTTTTTGTTTTTGTTTTTTGAGACAGGGTTTCTCTGTGGCTTTGGAGGCTGTCCTGGAACTAGCTCTTGTAGACCAGGCTGGTATCGAACTCACAGAGATCCGCCTGTCTCTGCCTCCTGAGTGTTGGGATTAAAGGCGTGCGCCACCACCGCCCAGCCCAAAGGTCTCTGCTTTTGTCAGGGCCCTTTTCCACAAGTTTCTCTACTCTGATGACTGACTTCTGGTCCCTCTCCTTGTCCTTTTAGGCTTAGCCTTGGTAATGACAATGTTTTCTTTACCTGATATTTACTAGCCATGTGGGTTCTCTAACCCCGTCCACAACTTTAAATCAATCTCTCTCTCTCTCTCTCTCTCTCTCTCTGTGTGTGTGTGTGTGTGTGTGTGTGCACGTGCACACGTGCTGAAAGAACCCAGCTCTCACATGCTACAGGCAAGTGCTGTGTGACTGAGCTACACCTCAACCTACCTGTTTGTACCTATGCCAATGCCAGCTATCTCTTGGAAAAAAACAAAACAAAACTTTTTAAGGCTTATTTTATTTGATGTGTTTGTTTTCCCTGCATATGTGTATGTACATCATGTGTGTGCCTGTGGAGGCCCGAGGAGATCATCTGATCCTCTGTAACTGGAGTTATAGACAGTTGTGAGATGCTATGTGGATTCTGGGAATCAAACACAGGTCCTCTGGAAGAGCAGCTAGTGCTCTTAACCACTGAGCCATCTCTCCAGCCCCCGGTGCATTGATCTGTAAGATGACAATGTTTGGTTGTTTATTGTTTTGTTTTTTTTTTTCTTTGTTTTGTTTTTGAATCAGGGCGGTGCTCTATAGCCCAGGCTGCCCTGAATCTCACTGTGTAGGCCACGCTGGCTTTGGACTCTTTGTCTTCCTTCCTCAGCCCTCATAGAGCTGAGATTACAGGTGTGTGCCACCACCCCAGACCTGGGGTTTTATTAATAAGCAGTTTGCTTTTGTGGTAGTATTGAGAACTACATTTAACATCACTTACAGAGTTCTTGAACCAGGACCTGGAGGACAGCAATGATGACCCTCAAGTTGACCTTGAAGGGCAAAGGACCTCTGTCCTTGAAACTATAGCAATCTCTTGCTTAACTTGTTGATTTCTGGACATGAGCTGGGCACTGCTGATGGTGGCCTGGTTTAGTAGGACAGCAGGGAAGCAGACCCTTGTAGGACTCTGGAAGGTGCGGTTTAGCCAAGTATGTTAGCACATATCTTTGAGTCTGAGGCCAACCAGATTTCCTTAACAAGTTCAAAACTAGCCTGGGCTCAGGACAGGTGACAGTGGCGCACACCTTTAGTCCCAGCACTCTGGAGGCAGAGACAGGCAGAGCAGGCAGATCTCTGTGAGTTTGAGGCCAGCCTGTTCTATAGCCAGGGTTACACAGAAAAACCTTGTCTTGGAAAGAAACAAAAAACCAAAAAATTTAGCCTGAGCTACAAAGTGGGATCTTGTCACCCACCCCCATCTCAAAAACGAACAAATAAGCCGGGCATTGGTGGCGCATGCCTTTAATCCCAGCACTCGGGAGGCAGAGGCCAGTGGACCTCTGTGAGTTCAAGACCAGCAGCCTGGTCTACAAGAGCAAGTTCCAGGACAGCTTCCAAAAGCCACAGGGAAACCCTGTCTTGAAAAACCAAAAAAAAAAAAAAAAAAAGAAAAGAAAAAGAAAAAAAAAAAAAACAAACAACCAAAACCAAACCAAACCAAACCAAACAAACAAAAAAACCGGAACAAATAAAAAACCACCCTTACAAACAGAAACACAAGACCAAAAAGGATGGTATTTCTTGTGTGAGTTCCCATAAAGGCTGTCTATCCTCCAGACATCAGCACATTCTTTTAGTCTTTATTGTCATGGGTAAACAAAACGATACAGCTTTTGTGTAACACAGTATTTCCTGAGAAAACCAGAGATGACCAGGTGTCCCACTGAGCAGCAGATGAGTTGGGACCCTAGGCTGGAGAGATAGCTCAGCAATTAGGAGCACTTGTTGCTCTTGCAGAGGACCTGGGTTCGATTCCCAACATCCACATGGTGGCTCACAAGCACCTGTAACTACAGCGCGGACACCCACTCTAACCTCTTTAGGCATACACACAAGCAAACAAAAAACTCAAAACACGTACAATAACATAAATATGTATTTAAAAAACAAACAAACAAAAAACCCAACAACCCCGTGTCTCAGCTGCTCCTCCTCTGCATGAAGGGGACATGTCCAGTCCTGTCACCCCCTCTGTGGCCTGTGCACTCTGGAGTCCCATTCAGTCTTGGGCTTGAAGATTCAGGCACCCGAGGCTCAGCATAGTGAGCAGAAAGGCCCCTGCTCTAATAATACGGCTGCCAGCCTGTCAGGGAATGGGAAGGTGAGAAAGTTGTGGGGTGGATTGTGGTTCCCACAGGGTCCATAGCTAAGACTGCGAGATAACACTTGCTTCAGGGAGGATTAGAGCCCACAACAGGAGAGGATGGAGCAGGAGCTACTGCGGGGGACTAGAAGGAAGTGTTAGCCATGGAGAAGGGAGAAGAGAGGGCATCTCAGGGGAGGAGTCACAGTGAGAAGGGCCTGTGGCCAGGTGAAGGAGAGTAGCTTTGGATTCTGAGAACAACTGGCACCCTGGGTAGGGTCAGGTGGCTCTCAGGGCCTTGCAGTCAGGTAGGACCTGAAGAGCTGTGAGAAAACAGAGAGAACTGAGCTGTAGTCCCAGCCCCTCCTGTTTTCTCCCTACTATTTATTTTGACACAGGATCTCACTAGTTGCTAAAACTGGCCTTAAACTGACTCACCCAGACAGGCCTTGAATTTACAATCCTCCTGCCTCAGTTGCCCTGGTGACGGGATTATAGGCATAAACTACCATGTATTCTTTCATCTTCTGTGTGTGTGTGTGTGTGTTCGCGCGCGCGGGTGAGGGGGGTGGAGGGAGAGATGGAGGGCGTGTGTCTCTACATAGTCCTGGCCATCCTGGGGAGCTCATTATGTATACCAGGCTGACCTTGAACTGACAAAGCCCCTACTGCCTTTGCCTTTCTTGTGCTGGAATTAAAGGTGTATGCCACCATGCCTGTCTTGGGTTTCTTTATAAAAACCTTAATATTTCTTTTTATATAGACCAGGCTGGCTGATGGCTCCTAACTTTCTTGCCTCAGGCCCTAAGTATAGTTATCAAAAGATGTGTGCTACCACACACCTTTTGTTGTATAAGAAAAAGTCTCGCCGGGCGTTGGTGGCGCGCGCCTTTAATCCCAGCACTCGGGAGGCAGAGGCAGGTGGATCTCTGTGAGTTTGAGGCCAGCCTGGTCTCCAGAGTGAGTGCCAGGATAGGCTCCAAAGATACACAGAGAAACCCTGTCTCAAAAAACCAAAAAGAAAAAAAAAAAAAGAAAAAGAAAAAGTCTCACCGGGTGGTGGTACTGTTCGTTCACCTTTAATCCCGGCACTCAGGAGGCAGAGGCAGGTGGATCTCTGTGAGTTTGAGGCCAGCCTGGTCTACAGAGTGAGTTCCAGGACAGGTTCCAAAGCTACACAGAGAAACCCTGTCTCAAAAAATAAAAAAGAAAGTAAGTAAGTAAGTCTTGGGGTTGAGAGATGGCTTAGCCATGAAGAGCACTGGCTGCTCTTTCAGAAGACAGGGGTTCAATTCCCAGCACCCACATGACAGCTCACAACTGTCTATAACTCTAGTTCCAGGGGATCCCACAGATATACACACAGACAAACACCAATGCACATAAAATAAAAATCAAAAAAGAAAAAAAGTCTCATGTAGCCCAGGCTTGCTTCTAACTCATCTTGTAGCCAAAGATGATCTTGAATTTGTGGTTCTCTTGTCCCTGCCTCCCAAATGCTGGGGATTACAGGCTTGCAATACTGTGACACTTTAGGCTGTGCTAGGGATTGAACTCTGGACTTCATGAATGCTCTACCAATGGAGGTATATTCCCAGGTATGAGAAGAAATTCTTTAAAATAAAAAAAAAAGCCAGAAAAGGGCTACAGATGCTCCTGAACTAGAGTTATAGGCCTTGTTCTTTTGTTTTTCTTTTTGTGCTCTGAAATAAGTTTTTTCTTTTCTTTCTTTATTTATTTATTTATTTATTTATTATGTATACAACATTCTGCTTCCATGTATATCTGCACATCAGAAGAGGGCACCGGATCTCATAAGGGATGGTTGTGAGCCACCATGTGGTTGCTGGGAATTGGACTCAGGACCTCTGGAAGAGCAGTCAGTGCTCTTAACCTCTGAGCCATCTCTCCAGCCCCTGAAATAAGGTTTTTCTATATAACAGTCCTGGCTGTCCTGGAACTCAGTTTGTAGACCAGGCTGGCTTCGAACTCACTGAGATCTGCCTGCCTTTGTCCCCCACATACTGGGATCAAAGGTGTGCACCACCACCCAGTTTAAGAAAGAATTATTTTTTGTTTGTTTGTTTTTGTTTTTCAAGACAGGGTTTCTCAAGCCAGGTGTTGGTGATGCACGCCTTTAATCCCAGCACTGGGGAGGCAGAGGCAGGCGGATCTCTGTGGGAAAAAAAAAAAAAAAGACAGGGTTTCTCTATGTAGCTTTGGAGGCTGTCCTGGAACTAGCTCTTGTAGACCAGGCTGGTCTTGAACTCACAGAGATCTGCCTGCCTCTGCCTCCTGGGTGCTGGGATTAAAGGCGTGTGCCACCACCGTCCAGCCAAGAAAGAATTCTTAACCTGAGGTTCATGGGTACATGATTTTCAGAGTATTCCCAAGCCTCTGAAATTGTGTGGTTTGGGGGTCACTAGCATCTTGGCTTTGCTGTCAAACCTGTCTTCTCAGAATCCAGGTTCTGTCACTCTCTAATAATTCCTCCTCCTCCCCGCCTCCTTTCCTCCTCCCCCTAATCATCATCATCGTGATGTTTTCCTGGCTGGCCTTGAACTCACAGAATTTCTCCTGCCTGTTTCCCAATAGCTGGCATGAAGGTGTGTGTTACCACATCTGGCCTCATTAACATCATCTTTCCCATCTAAAGAATGGAGCCAGCCAGGTGTTGGTGGCGCACGCCTTTAATCCCAACAGAGGCAGTTGGATCTCTGTGAGTTTGAGGCCAGCCTGGTCTACAGAGCGAGTTCCAGGACAGGCTCCAAAGCTACAGAGAAACCCTGTCTCAAAAACAAACGGAAAAAAATATAAAAGAATGGAGCTAAGATGATAGTTTGGAACCTGAATCTGGTGGTGGAGCCTTCCTTTCACAGGCTTTCATTGAGGGCTGAGTAAAGGGCTTCTGTCATCAACCTGCTCCAGAGCTGTGAGTGACTGTGGTGTCACTTCCCTAGTGAGGGGTCTCCTACAGCTGCAGTGGGATTGCTTAAGGGGGTCCCTGATTCAGAAAATGTTGAGTACCACTCACCGCTTGAGAGGTTTAAAAATAGAGGCACATTCATCGGCAGAGAGCGGTGTTTATGTGAACTAAACGTGGTGGCGGGGCCTGCAGGCAGGGAAACCTGCATGCAGTCCTCTGTCCATCTGTTGGCTCTGCCATCCTTCATTCCTTCCCGTTGCTTTTGGAGCATTGCTCACTCAGGCCCCCTGCCAGGCATGGAGGGCAGAGTCAAGAACGCGGTGTCAATGGAAAAGGAAGATGTGCCAGGGCCAATCTCCAAAGAGGGCCCCACCCTGTGCCTACTCATGTCTGTATGAGGTCCCTTCCTGTGTCAAATCTGGGCTGACAATGAAGCCTGGCCTATTATTTTTGTTTATTATTGTTTGTTTCATTAGTTAGTTGGTTTTGAGTTTTTGAGACAGGGTCTGTGTAACCCAAGGTTGACCTTGAATTCCTCACCTCTTTGCCTCCACTTTACAAGTGCTATAAAAACAAGAGTGTGTGATCCTGTCTGTCTCCCTCTTTTTAATTGTGTGTGTGTGTGTGTGTGTGTGTGTGTGTGTGTGTGCTCGTGTGCACGCGTGTGTGCGCATGCACATACATGTCTTGTGCACGTGGAAGCCAGAGGAGGCCCCTGGGTGTCCTGCTCCACTACTCTCTGCCCTATTCCACTGAAATCAGATTTGTCACTGCCCCTAGGGCTCACCGCCCGTTCGTGTAGACTGGCTTGCCACAGACCCCAGGGTCTGCTTGTCTTGCCTGTGACAGCATTGGGATAATAGACACAGCCACACTCAGCTTCTATCGTGGGTGCTGAGAATTAAACTCAGGTCCTCATGCTTGCACAGCAAGTGCAGTTACTCCTGATGGTTCTTCCAAGACCCTGCTGTTTTTTTGAGACATCGGTTTGCTCTATAGCCCAGGCTGAGGTAAATTCCCGGTGTTCATATCTAAGTCCTCCATGTTCTGGGCTTACAGGTGTGTACCGCCACACATGGTCCTGTGACTTGATTTACCTCATAAAATGAAGTGAAAATGGGGCTGAAACAGTTCTGGCCCTAAGCTTTAAGAAGACAAGCAGTCTCACTTGTGTTATACCATGCATTGGGACAAATGCTTGTAATTCCAGCGCTCGGAAGGTGGAAGCAGGCAGATTCAGAGTGCAAGGCCAGCCTTGGCTACATAGTGACTTTGAGGAAAACTTCGACTATGTGAGACCCTGTCTCAAAAAAGAATAGGGGGCCAAGTGGTGGTGGCACAGGCCTTTAATCCCAGCATTTGGGAGGTAGAGGCAGGAGGATCTCTGTGAGTCTGGGGCCAGAGGGAGTTCCAGGATAGCCATGGCTGTTACACAGGGAAACGCTGTCTAAAAAAAAAAAAAAAAGGAATAGGAAGCTGGGCATGGTGTCCACGCCTTTAATCCCAACATCTGGGAAGCAGAAGCAGGCAGAGCTCTGTGAATTCAAGGCAAGACTGGTCTACTTTGTGAGTTCTGGGATAGCCAGGGCTATATAGAGAGACCCTGTCTCAAAAATAAAAACAAAACAAACAAAAGGAATAGGATCAGCCTTACTTCTGTATTTTGGGGAACTGGGAGCCCCAACTAGGAGGCCAGCTTTGTGACAGACATCACGTGGAGAGGAGAAACCCACAGAAAGGATGACAGCTCAGATGTCCAGCAGTTCAGTCCCCAGATGGCTTCAGACTCTGCTACCATCTGACTGAAGCCACATGCGGCACTCCCGGCGGGAGCAGCTGTCCTGCTGAGTCTATTTAAGATAATGGATTAGTTTTGTTTCCTGCCCTGTCTTAGTCCATTTTGTTTCTATAACAGACTACCCCAGACTGGTTAATTTATGAAGGAAACAAGTTTATTTTGGCTCATGATTCTGGAGGCTGGGAAATCCAAGAGCATGGACTCTGGTATCTTGTTGGTTTTTAGAGAAGGCCTCATGATGATTCCACTCAAGGTAGAAGGGCAGGGGCAACATTTAAAAGAACATGAGAGCCTGGTTTGCTTTCTTACAACTTGTGCCTGTAGTGACCAACCCAGTCCTGTGACAGTAAGAATTCAGCTACATGAGAAAGGCATTAGCCCATCCTAGAGACTTCTGCCTTCATGACTGGAACTATTCCTATTACAGAAGGCTTCCATCATTGGGGACCAGGTCTCACCATGAGTTTTGGTGGGTACAAGCCATATTCAAAGCATCACAAACCGTTACTTTCAGCAAGGCTTGTTACATGGATGGTAATAAATGAAGAATAACAAATCAAAGAATAAAAGCTTTTTATTCAAAGCAGGTTGTAGCCAGGGGGCGGCTGCTGTCACTTGCATTTTATCAGAGCCAAAGGCAGACAGGGGATTGGAAAAGCCATTAGGTAAGCTCTCATTGGAGGCAGCTAACATGGAGATGCTGTAGGCAGGTGAAGTTGTAGCTGGAAACCCAATGCAATCAGTGTTCCATTTCTTCTCTAGCTGTCCCAAGTTGGAAGCAGAAACAAAAGTGGAGGAACTTAGTGAAGACCTGTCTGGTTTGAGCCGATTATCACAAGGCAGCTGTCTGGCTTTCTGAGTTGCTTCTTAGACTATCTTACAGCCATCAAGCTGGCCTCTTAGGCTGGTCACTGTAGAGAACTAGGCTGGTTTCCTTGTTTGGTTGTCACAGACTGTGGATTCCAGTGTTTCATTTGGTTTGGCTTGGTTTTTCCAGACAGGGTTTCTTTGTGTAGCCCTAGATGTCCTGGAACTAGCACTGTAGACCAAGCTGGCCTCAAACTCACAGAGATCCATCTGCCTGTCTCTGCCCCCTGAATTCTGGGATTAAAGATGTGCACCACCACTGCCTGGCTCTAAGTGTTATTTTTACACATGGTATGGCAGTATTCATTTGTCTATTTAGTCTCTCACTTGCCTATAGATATCTCCATGAAAACTGACAATCTTGAGGCCATGTTGCATGAACACAGTCTCTGGGTAGGCCCAAAGGGAAGAGAACACATTTGGCTCAGGCCAAGTTTAAAGAATAGTTATTCAAAGCTTGATGATGCTGGCACAGGCCTTTTTTAAAAAATTATTTATTTTATATGCATTGGTGGGTTTGTCTTCATGTCTGTGTCAGATCCCCTGGAACTGGAGTCATAGACAGTTGTGAGCTGCCCTATGGGTGCTGGGAATGAAACCTGGGTCCTCTGAAAGATCACTCAGTGCTCTTAACCAGTGAACCATCTCTCCAGCCCCCAGCTGGCACATGCCTTTAATCCCAGCACTCAGGAAGCAGAAGCAGATGGATCTCTGAGGCTAGCCTGGTCTACAGAGTGAATTCTAGGACAGCCAGGGCTACACAGAGAAACCTTGTCTTGGGAAAAAAAAAACCAAAAGAATATATATATATATATATATATATATATATATATATATATATTAGATAGATATAGATATATAGATATATATAGTTATTCCAGTGGATCAGGTAAGGAGGAGTATCCCAGATGGAAGAGACAGCATGACCCAAGGCTGCAGATAGGAGAGAACTCGGCACTTGCGCTGCAACAGCCTGCTATTCGGGTGTTGGCACTATAGGTGGATGTGGCTGAGTCCAGGGTGATGAGCACAGAGTTAGACATATTCCTGAAGGGGAACCAGAACCCACCCAGCAAAGGAGCCTTGTATAGAGGGGGAGGGGAGGAAGGAACTCTTGTGAGTTCCAGGGGGCACAGTAGGCAAATCTGGCAGCTGGCAGCAAGCATGGCCTCAGGCAGAATCCACACTATAAGCGGAGTGGCGTTTGCCCACACAGTGTTTGGTTTTTGTTTTCTTTATTTGTTGAATACGGAGTTAAACAATTGTATGTACAAATCCATAAAACCAACCTCTGGCAAATCCAAAGACATGATAACCAGAGCCCCACTTCCACCCCTTCCAAGGCAGCAGTGGCTGGAACCCAGGGACCTTGGAGAGGCCTGGCTTCCATGCTGCCACCTGTACCCGCTTACCTGCCCACCTCAGCGTATTGTTTCTTGTATGATTCCATCTGTCAGCCTATGAGAAGAGATGAGTGACAGAAAGCTTGAGGGCTGTAGCTCTGAGAGAGATGGGTGAGGTTCGCTCAGGGGATGGAAGAAGGGTGGGAAAGGCCACTGAGCATAACAAGCAGCAGTGAAGCCAGCACTGGGCTTGTAGAAAGCCGGGGCCAGTTAAGATGAACTAGGGACAGGCAGTTACTCTAGTTTCCATTACTGGGAGACAACAGGAACCAGTACCTCTCCCACCCAGCATCGGTGTCCTCTGGCTCATAGAGAGACAGTGATGTACCCAAGCCACAGGGCCACACAAGACAGAACTTGTGTTCCCCATCCCAAGGATTCCCCGGGGCTGGGACACACTGAGACACTCCGCTTTGCATAGGGTAGGAATCCTGTCTAGGAGCCTTGCACAGTTTGGGTGTACCTTAGAGACCATCAGAGTCTTCTCCTTCCCGGCGACAGGTCTTCCACAATCCCCTCCCTGCCTGCTTCTCCTTGCAGTGACTTCTGGCCACCTTGTCACAGCCTTACATATACTTCTGTACCTACCCAGGTGGGGTTGCTTGCTTCTGACAGGAGAGGGGCTCTCATTTGGAGCCCCCCCCCAGGAAATAGCTCCACATACGCTTCAAGATTAAAACATCCCCATTCATACCCTCTGTGGGAACATTCTCAGGCTTATTAGGAATCGTGTGTGGATTGGACACATGTCAACGTCTCACGTTGAGTTGGAATGTAATTAGGTGATGGCGGAAAAAATTCCATCCGTCTCCTGGGAATACGGGAATAATGAGCCATCAAGAAGGGACCGAGGAAGTTGGCAGGGGCTGCTGACCTGAGTCGAGGTGCGGATCATTCATTAGCTCCTGAGATGCCCACGATCGGGGCTGCATAAACGAGCAGGCCTGCTCCTAAGTGGGAGGCGGGAGCCAGAGTGAAGAGCTTGAAAGCCTCCCTCTAGCTTTAAAGTAGGAAATCCAGCAAGTCATCCCTTCCTGGGCTGGGACCTGAGGAAGCCAGTCTTCTGCTGAGGCTGGGGGTGGCTGCTGAGCCACACCCATGTGAGAGAAAATGCTCCTGGGGCTGAAGACTTGAACTTGCCTGTGAGGCAGGGCTGAGGGGAAGGCCAGGGCTGGGGGAGCAGGGAGTAGAGGAGGGGTGTCTCACAAGGAAGGAGAATTCAGAGACTAGCCATGGGGGTTACCCAGATTTCCTTAGGGTCCTTTACCTATCCTACCCTTCTATGGAGGTATGAAAGGACAACAAAAATGCCAGTTGTGGCCCCAGCCTAGCCTGGCTTGCCAAGCAGTCTCGGGACACGCCCACCTTTCCCCATCAGACCACCAGCTTATCCCCAAATGGCAGCACCCAAAGCTCTCCACTTCAGCACAAGCTGTTGCCCCAGCAGCCTCTCTGTCCTCATTCTTAGGCAGAAACTTCAGGTGGGCTTCCTCAGCCCCAGCAGGGCACCCTCATATCATCAGGTCTGCCCTGCCCCAGGTCCTGTCTGTCTTTGCACCCTCTCTTCTCTACTGGGTATAGAACCCAGGGCCTTTCACATGCTGGGCAAGCCATCTACCACTGCACTGCACCCTCGTCCCGTCGTCCTTTCTTTCCTGGCTTAGCCCTTTTCTCAGCTCTGGGACACTACTCCAGCTGTCTCAGTCAGGGGTTCCATTTGCTCGACACTCAAGAGTTGCACCCTGGATTCTTAAATATCTGGACTGGATGGGTTCTTTTCCTGATGCCCCCCACGACAGTGCCAGCCCCTGAAGTAGCCACAGAAGCATCTACAGTGGCCTGTGGTCACTGCCAACCATAGAGGAAGGAGCAATGACTGTAAAGCGTCTCCTCTCCAAACAGTGCCTCTTCCTGTCTCGGGGTCCCCACAGGGCTGGTCCCACCACTGGGCAGTCCCTGGCTTTCTAATGCCAAAATATAGAGATTTTGTGGGGGAACTTCAGGACTGGCTTCTGACAAGTAGCACCCTTTAGAGGTCTCCCAAACCTGCAAGACCTTTTCTTACTCTTTCTCACCTCAGAAGGCAATAAGCCTGTGCCCTCACTCAGCATTGACTCTCTCTAATAGAAGGCAAGCTGATAACTTAGGTTTTCTAAGTCACATTAGAAAGGTAAAAACAAAAGGTGAAAGTCATTCTATATATAGGGTTTTTTGTTTGTTTGTTTTTTGAGACAAGGTTTCTCTGTGTATTAGTCATGGCTGTCTATGAACTCGATCTGTAGACCAAGCTGACCTCGAACTCTGGGATCTGCCTGCCTCTGCTTCCCAAGTGCTGGGATTAAAGGTGTGTGCCACTACAGTCCAGCTTTAAAATATTTTTTATTTAATATAGTGTTTGAAAATATTTCATCCCTCTTGGGGCAGGAAAGATGGCTCAGCTGTTAAGAGCACTTGTTGCTCTTGCAGAGGCTACAGGTTCAGTTTCCTACATGGTGGCTCACAAATATCCATAACTCTAGTCATACACATTAAATAAGTCTAAAAGTTAAAAAAAAAAATCATCTTAGCTGGGTGGTAGTGACGCAGGCCTTAGATCCTAGCACTCAGGAGGCAGGGGCAGGCAGATCTCTCTGAGTTCGAGGCCATATTTCAGTGACCCTGGAAAGCACAGCTTTAGGTCATGTGCTAGGCACTTGAGATTCCAGAATCCTGTATTCAAATGGCCCTACCTGCATCCAGATACTCTGACCAGTGAGGCGCACCGGTCACTTTCCCATGGGCTTCTTGTCCTCCTTTGCTCAAACTCCATTCTGGATCTAGGGGCCTGAGTGATAGAAACAGTGAACAGAGAGGAGAGAGAGAAGGGGCACAGCCTAGGAGCCGGTGAGCTAGGATTCCATAGAGGTGGCAGAGGGAGCAGGGAGTGAGGTGGGTTTGCCACAGTCCACAGACAGGTTAATGGCTCCTGCCTTGTACACAATTGAATTTGCCCTTCTGAGCCTTCTGGCTCTGGAGAAAGGCCTCTCCTCCTGGGAACTCAGCTGGACTTCCAGAGCCACAGGGCCTGGACTAGCTGGGCTTGATTCAATCAGGAGAAATGAAGAGCAGTGGGCTCACAGTCATCTCTGTGCCCAGAGGAGCTGGTAGCCCAGCCAAGAAAGATAAAGAGATGGGTTTATGATGGGTTGGGGGTGGGCTTGTCCCAGGCCTCTCCTGGACCTGCATATCTCCTGGGAAAGCAACTCCAAAGACCGCCACCCTCTCTGACTCCTGGAATACAGCTGCGGTTGCTTGTAATGCACCCCCACACACACCGTCTTCCCGTGTTTCTAAAAGCTGTTTGCAGAATGATACAAAAGCAGCTGGGACCTAGTCTGTTGTCTCTGTATCTGTGAGATGGTGCACATGTTAGGACCAGGAGGGTGTGGGGGGATACGCTGGGGTGGAGAAGAAACACAAACAAAAGAGACTCCATCCTCTCTCTGTTGTATCTTTTATGTGTATCAACCCGACTCTGAGACCTATGATGTCGCCTCCGTGCAGGAGGCAAATGAAACAATGGGACATGTTGAAAACTGCCCATGGCTCCTAACTGGCATGCTCTCTCCCAGCCTCTGGTCTTGCCCAGGTACTTCCTTCTAGTTCAGAAGCTCTCCCAATCCTCTGTGCGCCCTGACTGAGGCTGACCTACATCTGAGGTTTTCCTCCCTACTCTTCCATGCTCCAAAAGTGTTGCTTCCTCCCCTCGTCATCTGGGTGTTGGTAGTGTGGAAGATGGGTCTATGTAGAGCAATAGATAGCGTGTTGGCTCTGTCGGACCACCAGTAATTGTTGAGGGCCCAGCACTGTCCTGGGGACAGGGAACACAGAAGCACATAATTAAACCAGGCGCTCTTGAAGTGTGGCATGCTGGTGGAGAATAAATGGATCAGGGTTCTTATGAAATCAAGAGTGGCTGGGGGCAGGAGGAGGGTGTTCTAAGACAGGGAGGTGATGTGTGATCTGAGACCTGGCTGCCAAAACAGAGATGGCCCTACAAAGGCCCTGCCTGGGACAAGTGGCCTTGTAGAAAGAGCCAGCATTAAAACTCTGAGGTAAATGTTATGTGATTCTGATTGCATGAACTGTTCAGAGCAGGCAAATCCACTGAGACTTAAAGGAGATTTGTGGCTGCCAGGGGTTGGGGGAGGGAGTATGGGGGTGACTGCTAATGGACATGTGGTCTCCCTTTGGGGTAAGGGAAATATTCCAGAACTAGATAATGGCGGTGGCTGGCATAGTGCTGTGAATGCACTCCATGCCACTACTGTGTGCTTTCAAATGGCAAATTTTAGGGTTTTCATGGAGGAAGTATGTGTGGACTTTAGCATAAAGCAAAGCCAAACCTCCAAGGCACCAAAGCTTGCTCTGACCTAGGGTGGCTAGTGTGGCTAGCGCCAGGGTGTGTGGCTAGTGCTGGGGCAGGCTAAGGATGGTGCTGGAGAGGACATGGTGGACTAATAAGAGGTTGAATTTTATATGGTGCAGGGGAAGCTACTAGAAGATTCCAAATAGGATAGTAACATGATTATAGTTTCCTTTTGTTTTTGTGGTGCTGAGGGCCAAACCCAGGCATTGCATATGTAAGGCGAGTGCTGTAACATTGAGCTGCACCCCCCCAGGCCCATACTTAACTATTTTTGAAAATATTTCTGGCTGTGGTGTAGATTGTGGTGGTAATGGGCGAAAATAAAAGCAGAAGATCCGTTAGGGAAGCCATTGGAGGGTCAGAGAGATGACAGTGGCTGCCGTGAGGACAGAGAGTTGTATAGGGGATATATTTTGAGGGGAAACCAGTGGGGCCTAGGGATCAAAGAAAAATAGGATGAAAGAAAGGAAGAAATGGGAAATAGCCTCTGAATTTTCAACCTGAGCAGCCAAGTGAACGGCTTTGTCAGCCTCAGGGATGGGGAAGCCTGCTAGGAAACACGCTGAGGATGTGGTGGGGATTGACCATTGGTCAGATAGCCGTGTGGTGACATTGGTGGACAGTCTAGTGGCCTATTGTGAACTTGAAGCCTAGCATCAGATCTCACTCCGCAGAGACGGTGCTGAAAATGTTCCTTGGGGACTGGAGCTGGGACTCAGGCCTAGAGAATGGGGGCACAAAGAGATCGAGGAAGAGCACACTAAGGAGCAGCAGTCATCAGGGTGGATGGATGGACAGAATCAGCAAAGTCATGCTTCTGAAATGGAGAATGAAGCGTTTCCAGAAGGGACAGGGGCCTCATGAGTGCAAAGCCAGACTGGACTATGTGAGATCCCGTCTCAAACAAACACCCGTGAGCAACTGAAGACAGTGTAGCCATCGGGTATAGGGTAGCAGGCCTGCCTTCCTGGTGAGCCTGGGTGCTCCCAGTAGCTGGTCACTAGGGGCAGCAGGGTGTGAGTCGGCTGCTCCTGCCTCTTGCTGCAAAGGGCTTGGGTTAGGAATTTGAGATTGAGGGAAGTGGCCAAGGTTTTGGGCCACCCAGGAAATAAATGTTATCATTGAGTGAAGGGTGATTGTGGGGATCCAGTGGAGCCCAGGACTGATCCCCTTTGCCTCTCAGGGGGTGATTCATATTTCAATGTATTACAGCTGAAAAGGGAACCCACTTAGAGCAGGTGGTAAGCCAGTACATGGAAATTTGATATATTTTGACTAATGCATTTTGAAATTTGAAAACTGCAGACAATTTTATTCAAGATCCATTTTTATACCAACTCATTACTGGGAGAAAAAGGCAAAAGATTTCAGGTTTCCTGTGAACCCAGTCCTGTCACCACCAGGCCCTGCTAAGCAGACTTGACCTGGCCAGGTCAGCCTTGCATGCAGCCACTGCCTGCCTCAACCACCGAGTCCCCGCCGGAAGCTCTTTCTTTAGCAGCCTCTTTCAAGGATCCCTCTGGGGGTTACTAGTCCAATTTAATTTGACCTTCAGCCCCTCCTCTGTCGTGCCAACTCCAGCAATCCCTGGGGCCAGCACTTAAGACAAGTTTTGTGATACAGACAAGGGTATTACACAGAATTTCCACTTCCTTCCCCATCCGCCTGTCCTTTCTCCAGTCTCCTGAGCCTGAGTGGAAGTAAATAATGGAGACCAGGGAGGAGGGAAGATGTCCACAGGAGGGCAAGGGGAGAGTCCGAGAGAGGGTGATGCTGAGAGAGGGTCTCCGAGTGATCAATGCCCCTAAAGAGCCATCTAGCCTTTCATTATGGATGCCAGGTCCATCTTGTTTGAATCATAATAGTTCTACCACCCTGGGCAAATGGCTGCAGTGTGTTAAGCTTCATTGTTCTTACTGGTACGATGGAGACATGAACACCTTTCAGATTGATTTGGAAGGGCTATTCATGAAGTGAGTGTGAATGTCCCTGGGATGAACAGAGCGGTTCAGCATAGGCTTCGGTCCACAGTCTCCAAGACAAAGCCCTTGGCGCCTCTGAGTAGCTCACAGGATGGGAAGGCAGCCAGCAGGAAGGGCTGACTAAAATCCCCTGTGGCTGGGGACTTCTTTTGTGCAGATCTTAAGGCTGAAGGCTGTAAGCTAAACTTTCTAGGAGGTAACTTGTCAGTGTCCATCAAGGGGACTTGGGCTCAATGAAATTGGTCTAAAGAAAGATCAGGAATTTGGACAAAGAAGTTGATTTCAGTGTTATTTAATTTAATTTACTGACCTTAAAGAATTAATAGATCCATCGGCACAGTAATAAATCAAAAGCCCCTGACATCTGGAGAGGGTGGTTTCATTCATCCCAGTCCTGCAGCTTCCCGTTAGCCTTGCCTCTCAGGACGCAGCAAATATCGCCAATTTCTGCCATGATTTTTTTGTTTTGTTTTAATTTGAAACAGGATTTCATGTAGCCCGTGCTGGTCTAGGACTCTTATAGTCTTGCCTCCCAAGTACCAGGGAATGAGAGGCATGAGTCATCACTCTGCCATAAATTTCCGGGATTTTTTTTTTTTTCCTGTGGCTGTCCTGGAACTCACTCTGTAGAACAGGTTGGCCTTGAACTCAGATCCACTCACTCTGCCTACCAAGTGCTGCGGTTAAAGGTGTGTGCTACCACTGCCCAGCTAGTTTAAAATATTTCTCATTATTAATTTTATGTGTACGGTTATTTTGCCTGCATGCAGGTATGTGTACCATTTGGGTGCATTGTGCACCTGGAAGCCAGAAGAGGGTATCAGATCTCCTGGAACTGAAGTTTCAGAGGGTTGTGAGCCACCTTGTGGTCCTGGGAATTGAACCCAGGTCTTCTGGAAGAACAGTCAATACTCTTAATGGCTGAGCCATTTCTTCTTTGGGCTCTGCCATGACTTTTTGTTTTTGAGACAGTATGTAGCCCAGTCTTGAACTTACTCTGTAGCCCAGACTAGCCTCAAATTAAAGATCCTCCTGCCTCGGTCTACCAGCTGCTAGGATTAGAGGTCTTGTACCACAATGCCCAGCTCAGCTATGATAATTTATAGCAGTAAAAAAATGAGAGACATAAATGTCTCAGAGATAAATAAATTATAATGTTTGCATAAAGCAAGATCATCTGCAGTCTCCAGAAATCTTGCCTGTCAACTCCATCATTCTTCCTTCTATGTCATACCTAGGTAACTGGCCCTGGCTGATTGATGAGAGCTGATTTCCCCACTGCCCTGGGGCAGGGACCCCTACTCCCACGGGGCTCCCTCAGGATCCACAGCACTGGGCCGCGCAGCTGGGTGGAAGCAGAGGGCTGCATATATAACATGATCTCAACTTTATTTCTTTAAATAAAATTTTTATTTAAATTTTATACAGCCCTATATAAATGAAGGAGCTATTGAAGGTTCAGCAAGGACCTGTCAACGGTTGTCAAGGGTAATGGGAATGTAGTGATTTTTTTCCCCCGTCCTTTTTACTTCCACACATTTTACGTTTCCCCACAACTGGCAAGTATTATTCTAAGATGAAAGTAAGTACTGATGGATGACTTTAAAGGAAAACTGGATAGGTAAAAAGAGGAGACCACCAGGAAGCCCATGCTAAATGGGACCTGGCTCAGGTCTCCCAGGCCTAGGGCCTGAGGATGGGCGGTTGTGGGCCCCTGAAGAATATGCAACACTCTGTCCAGCAGGTGGGAGAGGCAGCTGGAAACAGAGTAAGTACCTGAGGTGCCCATTGGGCTCTGAAGGAAGTGAGGAGAGTCTGTATTGGAATCAAAAGAGAAAGGCATGAGGAATGGGACCTGGAGAGCCTAGTTGTCATTTGACCTAGAACACAAGCTAGAGCCCCAGAGTCCAAAAGGAGGCACGAAGCATTTGGTCAGAGGACGAGTCAGGTGGAATTAGAAAGGCATGTTTGCAAACGCTTTCAAACTCCTGGTCCTTCAACAATGCAGACTCACTGGAAACCCCACCCTTGGGTGACTCTTCCCTGCCTCTTGCCACACCTGATAGCTAATCCCTGGAGAAAGCCCCAAGATCAGGCTGGCTGGAGCTGCTGACAGCTCCCAACCCTCCTTCTGAGGGCCTCAGGTGACCAGAGGAGCTGACTCACCCGCAACCCTGTGTGTGTGTGTGTGTGGTGTGGTGTGGTGTGTGTGTGGGTGTGGGTGTGGGTGGGTGGGTGTGTGGGTGTGTGTGTGTGTGTGTGTGGTGTGTGGTGTGTGTGTGTGTGTGTGTGTGTGTGTGTGTGTGTGTGTGTGTGTGTGTGTGTGTGTGTGCCTCAGACTCCCACCCTCATCTCTATCTCCAACCTCAGCAAAAGAGCCCTCCTGCTTCATGGAGAAAATAGAATCTGTTAAGGCTAACTCTATTGCTATCTCTGTGTGTGCCGTCCGTGGTCTTCCATTACTGGGAGCAGGCATTCCTGTCTCCTCCGGTTTTCTGCCCTTTTTCAGGCCTCCTGTTTCAGTTTCTCTCTGACAGTTTCTCTCCTCCTGAATCATGCTTGTTGGCATGAGAACCGGCTCTATTTCTTCCATCTCAAAAAACAAACACTGGGAGGGTGTGGGAGATGGAGAGTGGTTAATGGGTACCCAGTGCAGTGGGATAAGAGTAACTTCTAATGTTCTGTTGCACAGTAGGGTATCTGTGCTTGTCAATTAATTGTAAATTTCAAAATAGCTAGTAGAGAGGATTTTGGATGTTCCCAACACAAAGAAACGATAAACATTCGAGGCTAATTGCCCTGATCATCACACATTGTATACATGTTTTGAAATGTCAGGCTGTACCCCATAAATATGTACAATTACTGTGCAGTGATTCGAGATAAAAACTATAATTTTAAAAATCTAAAAAAAGAAAAAATAGCTGCCCTTGACCCACACCCCCACAAGGTCCTTCCTGTTTCTCCAACCACTTAATGTCAGAGCTTCCTGTGTGAGTGTGCTCTTGGTGCCCACAGACACTCCTTACACCCTGCCTCCCCCAAGAGGAGTCACCCCCGTCCCATAATGCCAGGCAAGGCTACATGCATGATGTTGACCAATGAAATGTGTGTAGGGATGATGCCTGTCACTTGCAGCAATCATAGAAGGAGCCAGCAACTGGTCTGTCTCTGTGTCTTTTCCCAGGAGTGTTCTGGGTCAAGGATGCTCTTCTGACCCAGCTTCCCACACGGAGCCCTCTCTCATCTTTGTTTGGCTAGCCTTTGTTGCTGGCAGCCATGGAAACTCTGGGGCACTTGTTATCCCAACGCATCCTCCCATGTCCTGGTTGACCCAACACCATCGCCTTCCTTCCCTCCCCTTCACCCTTATTTGTCCTTCTCTGTCTTCTCCTGGATGTGAGCTCGCCACTGGTACCTCTCCATGGCTGATCAGTCTGGTGCTTCAGTCCACAGCTCTCTCTCGGCGGTCATCAACACATCGATTCCTCCTGGAAACACTGGGCTTCAGGGACACCATCTTCTCCAAGGTTGCTTCTGCCCTCCTTAAACGGTCACACCACCATTGGGTTCAATCCCACGTCTTCTCTCTTGACTATCCTAGATGACTTCATCCATTCCCACGGACTAAATGCCGTCTCCATGCCGATGGCTCCCAGGTGCCCTGCCTCCTCTGGGTTCCTATGTTGTGCATCCAGCTGTTACCACTGCATCTGAGGCCACTCAGGCTTCACATGTGCCCAAGCCTGCTTCCTAGGCTCCTTCAGGCCCATAGGGGTACCTGGTAGAGCCACTATGGTCCTCCCAGTGCTCCCATACCTCACAGAGGCTCATCTGGGTGACATCCTGAACAATTCTCCATGTTGCCCATTGCTTTCTGCCACTGGGACCTCACAGCATCTCACACAGGCTGTCGCCACAGGCCTCCTTACCGCCTGTCTTTCTCTTTATCAACCTGTATTCCCCAAGTCTGGCTGCATCACCTCCCTTTCAGCCTCTTGCTCCTGTCTCTCTAACCTCATCCCTTTTCCTTTCCCTCATCTGTACCAAGTCCTGCCTCAGGGCCATTGTACCAGTCATTCTCTGAAGCTGTTCCTCAGTTTACCCCTGTTCCTTATTTTTCTTCTTCCTACTCTTCCTCCTCCTCCTCCTTGAGACAGGGTCTTGTGTGTCCCAGGCTTGCTATGTGGCCAAGAATGACCTTGAACTTCTGGCCGCCCTGCTTCTACCTCCCAAGTGCTGAGATTGCAGGCATTCCTCACCACACTTGCCTTATGTGTTTCTGGGATTCGAACCCACGGCTTCAAGCATTCTAAGCAAACACTCTGCCAATTAAGCCACATTGCTAGCCCTTGTTCCTCATTCTTATCCTTTAGATTACAACTCAAATGTTGAGCTCATAGTTAAAGTAGGTACCTTCTTTCATCTAAATATTAACCCCTTCTTTGTGCTTCCAGCACTTAATTTGGTCTTTTTGTATCACCCCCCACCCCACCCCACCCACATACACAATGGAGGACCCATGGGTGAAGGAGCTGTGTCTCCTAATGTCGTAGAGACAACCATGAGCCCATCCTCTCCCAAAACATGGTGGGAAGTGGGGACAGGTGCAGAACAGGGTGATTAGCAGGTACAGGCCATACTCAGCCTTCATATCAGTCCTGAATGCCTTCCACGGACAGCCAGGGAGGGGTGGCTCTTCAGGGTTGGAAACAAGCAGAGAGCTGCTTCTTTTCATTTGTAGCTCAGTGTTTGGAAGCACCGCTCCCTGCATACCCCTTCCCCCACACCTCACCCCCCAGCTCCCTGTGGAAACTGCATGCCTCTGGAAGCCCCCATACAGGCATCTCCATAGATAGTTGCCAACTCCTTCCAAGGTCCCATGCCCTGCTACACACACCTACAATTTGCTGTTGTTTGTGGGGAGTGGCAGTTGGCTCTACAAGGTTTCTGGGCAGGTGGCAAGTCCTGGAAACCTCCTGGGAAGGATGAATACTCAGAACCCCGCCCCCCTACCTCCAGGGTGTGATGGCACATGCTCACAATTCCAGAACATGGTGGCAGGAGGTAAAGGAGGTTGGGGCCTTCCCTGGCTACATGAGATCCTGTTAAAAAGAAGAGGAGGAGGAAGAAATGGTGGTGGTGGTGGTGGTGGTGAGAGGGAGGGAAACCCACATCCCCAACCTAGGGCCCTCAAACCACGCAGCAGGGTTGGTTAACATGAGGGCATGAGGACATAGGTTATGAACTGGGAGTGTGGGTGAGGGGTGCTGGAAGAGGTAAAGATGTCCGTGAGCCTTGCATTTCCCACAGAAAGCTGTGGGGATGATGGACTGGGACAAAGGACAGAGTAAAACGCAGGATGCCTTCCAAGAATCTTAGCCCGGGGTTAAGTACCTCTTAGCATATGTTCTGTTAGAACTCTGGACGGTGGTGGTGCACGCCTTTAATCCCAGCACTCGGGAAGCAGAGGCAGGAGGATCTCTGTGAGTTCGAGACCAACCTGGTCTACAAGAGCTAGTTCCAGGACACCCGCCAAAGCCACAGAGAAACCCTGTCTCTAAAAACCAAGAAAAAAAAAATTCTGGATTCTGGGACCATCCTGAGTTGGAGTGAATACTGCCAGAATGTCTTGCCAGCCTGGGGACAGTATCTTTTGCTAAAATAAGTGACACCATCTCCCATGCAGCCTGCTCAGGCCCAGAAATTTTAGGTGCCCAGACAGGCTCACTAGGTTTCCCTTGCTTCTAAGGCCTCTAGGAGATTTTATGGCCCATCTGTAGTTGCCCAGATGAAATGGGCTCCCACTGGGATGGGTCATAAGTTGGGGAAGTGCCTTAATACAGAGCTGCACAGGGTAGCCCCCAGTCCCACCCCCTACAGTATACCCCTGCAGGCAAGGAAGTGAGGCCTGATGGCTAGGATATGGAGACCCCAAATTGCTCTCAGGAGAAGTTGTAGGTCCAATTAGCATGGTGCTGGCAGTCAGGCCTGCTTCAAGGGACCAGCCCAGGCAGACAAAAGCCAAAAGGTTATTCCAACGGGGAGCTGCCCACATCTCAGCCGAGCGGGATCCTGGTACAGGGAGAACCTGCAGGTCCTGTTTGATTCAGAGTATGAAGAGGAGAGCAAGGGCAAAGAGCTGGTGAGAACAAAATAAGACACCTCAGCGCCATCCCCAGCCCCAGTATGGGCTGCTTCTCCTGGAGTCCCTTGCCTGAGGTGCTACAGGAAAAGGGGAGTCTGGGCTGTCATCCTGGGTCTCTAGAGATAGATGTAAGTTTATGTGCAGGCATCAGGCAGATGCAAATGCCTCACATACGAACTATGTCTACATCCATGAGCATGCAGGCCAACGCATGTGAGCACATAAACACCTTAGGTACACACCTGCACAGACATGCACATAAATGTAATGCTCGGATATCCACAGCTCACTCACGCTTTGCCGAGACTATAGGTACTGAGCCAAAGTGTGCTGTTATATTAACATAGGCTTGTGTGGTCACTCCCTTGCTTCTTTTTTTCCCTAGGATTATTTTTTATTATGTATTTATTTGGTTTTTCAAGACAGGGTTTCTCTGGCTGTTCTGGAACTCACTCTGTAGACCAGGCTGGCTTGGAACTCAGAGAACCACCTGAATCTGTCTTCCAAGTGCTGGGCTTAAAGGCATGTGCCACCAAATCTGACTTCCTCTCTCCCTTAACCTGGTCGTTTCTGTTTGAAAGGCTCTGGTCCTGGCCCTCCTTTAGGGTGACTAAGTTCTTCTGGTTTGTTTGGAACTATTCCAGTTTAGTGCTGAAAGTCCCGGACCTTGGGAAACTCCCCAGTCCTGGGCAAAACTGACTATGTGCCCCTCTACCCCAGGAAAGGCCTGGTGTTAGGTCCTCAGAGCTGTCATCATCTGGTCACTTCCTTGATGGACCTAGGGAACCTTGATGACAACCAGGTCTCTGCTCTCATCCTAGAGGCTCTGAGTCTCCCCAGGAGTAATTACAACCAGTGTTTACTGAACACAAGCCAGGTCCTGGGCTTGGGATTTTCTAAACCTAGGGCTTTCTGCAGAGACTTGAGAAGGTGCTGTCAATGAGAGCCTACTATGTGCAGGGAACACACTGATCACTTACTGTATGCAGGGGACACGCTCATCAGGACAGAGGAGACAGAAAGTAAACAAGAGATTTGCGCTGTGCATTAGAAGAGGTGGCATGCTGTGGAATAAAATGTGCCCAGGAAGAGGCACCTTGACAATCAGCTGCTTACGAGTGGCCTTGCTGGGAAGATGCCCTGCACACATACTGGGAACAGTTCCAGGAGGAGGGAACAGCATGGGCAAAGGCAGGAGGCTGAGTGCCTGGCATATAAGAGGGACAACTGTGAGGTCTGTGTAGCCAGGGAGAGGCAGTGCCTCTGGGCCGTGATCTAGACCTGGGAGCACCTTAGGGTGAGATGGGAGCCATGGAGGATTTAGGCAGAGGGACAGCATATTCTGACTGGGTCTTCCCCTGGGCCTCCCTAGCTATTGTTGAAGGAGATGTGGGGGTGAGGATGGGTCCAGAGGGTACATCCAGGAGGCTACTGGGAGAATGATAGCAGTAGTGGCTGCGGTAAGTGGATAGATGCTGGATGAATTCTAAAATTAAGCCAACAGGATTTCCAGAGAGTGGAGTATGGGCTGAGGGAAGGAGCCACTACGGTTCTGAGGTTGATCCTGAGCTCAAGTGAGTGGGTCATCTTCACCCAAGATGAAGAAGCTTCGAGCGGAGGCGGTGGTGGAGGAAGAGAGAGGCTTGGTTTGGATGGATTCAGTTAGACAGATGGAGATGCGGGAGCGGTGGGTGGGTACCAGCATCTGTGGGCTCAGAGACTGGCCCAGCCTTCAGTGATTGTCCCATTTTGCAGGTGAGAAAAATGAGGATCCTGCAAACATTAAAAGGAGCAGCCAGGATTGAACTTGGGCCTCTGGCTCCACAGCCATGCTCTTTTCACAGCTGTGGGAGGAGGCTGCTGGCCATTCTGCCCAGCAGTGGAGGCTGTTGAAGGGGAGCCCAGCTGTTCCCTGGCCAGCTTCCTTGTCTTCAGGACTGAGCCAGGAAGGAGCCTATGCTTAGAACACAAGTGGCATAAGTGCCAAGTGGCCTGAGGCGCCAGCAGCCCCAGGAGTGCAGCCGGCCTGGCCTAAGGCCGCCATCCGCGCAGCAGAGAGCATTCGGTTAGCATTGATTGCTCAGAGCATCTGGCCAGGCTGGGGGCAGAGGAGGGAGGGAGAGCTGAAGGCCAGAGAGACTGGCTACAAGGCAGAGCAACCTGCAAGCTTCAGAGAGACCCACTGACCTGCCCAGGAGTCATGGAGAAGCTAGCCATGGCGATGTCCCTACTCAAGGGCAGGGAGAGCAGCCCCCTAGGGTGCTTACGCTGGAGTGACTGTCCTGACACTCCTGGGCCTGAGAAAGCTGACTAGCCCTATTTGAGGCTGCTCTGCCCACTCCTGGGCAGGAAGCTGAGGCTAGAGACACAGCCTGAAGGCAATTAGGCAGGGTCTGTCCCACCGCTGTGTTCTTCAGCTATGGCTGGCCACTGATGCCCCAGCTGTGGCCGGCCACTGATGCTCTCTGGGCACCTTGTTTTCTCCTGTGAGTGATGTTGCTCCCACAGGGTTATGAGAACTTCAATTAAAGGCCCTCCTCCCAGAGCCAGATCTTCCTCATTAGTTCCTTACCTATTTCTGGTGGCCAGGGTACTTCAGAGCCCCTACTACACTGGAACGTGTGGCCTACATATAGCAGACAGGCCCTTTTGATGCTAGTCCCAGTGCCAAGCTCTCTGGCTACCCCAGCCCTGGGTCTCTCCAACCCAGTCTTCCTTGGAGACTCTGTACCACTAGAGAGGGTGGGAAAACACAGGCCCACTTTTCCACCTCAGTGCCTTTGCAAATGCTATTCTATTGCCTTTGCCTTCCTGCCTATCCCACCAGGTCTGTTCCCATGGTCATTCATAGGCACACCTAGTGAGGTGGCTGTCCATGCTCAGCTTGGCAGAAGGCATTTGGAGTTTGTAGGCCAATCTGAGGACACTGCCAGCTCCCTTGCCTGCTTGTCCTCTGTGATGTGCTCAGGGTTAAGCACACTCCCCTCACAGCTAAGGCAGCTGCACAGAGCAGGAACCCTCTCAGCCCAGTTCATAGGTCAAATGCTCTGGGAGGTTGAGGAACTGCTGGCATCACACAGGGGACCTGGTGACCAAACAGTGCTGATTAGTGGCCCAGGGGTATCAGAGATTTTCCTTAACCTCCCCTGTATTTCCCAGGTACCTACCTGGGCTTTACCACCCCAGTATGCAAATGGACCATGACACTCATTGGCAGGCCCTCCCACCACTGGCTTCGGTGACTTTCCCAGACTCAGGGGCAAGTGTGAATGGAAGAAGGAATGAATGAGTCTGTGCAGCCGCTTGGGGAACTCGTGTGGGGGGGAGGCTGGAGGTTTGGGAGTAGCAAAGCAGAAGGCAGTGAAGGGCATCTCCTGGAGGGAAGGCAAGGAGAGCTGGGTCTTCTCCCTTCCAACCCCTCGAGCAGAAGGCAGCCCTGCCCAGGAGGGGCTGGGGAGTCTGGCAGGAGAGGTACAGGGCCCCTCCACAGAGATTCGCTTCCTGCTAATTTGCAATCTTAAAATGCATAGCAAAGGCTCCATCCTCATTGCTGGTACATTAATCAGGCAATCAGTGGGGCAGGGCTCCCAAGGGCCTCATGGAGAGGGCACAGAAGGCGCCGTGGTGATGCAGTGCCTGCCTCCCTGGGAAGAAACCTGCTGGATGACAATCCTAGGACTGGCACCTGCTGGTTCAGGCTGGGGGTCTGGAAGTGGTCAGGGATGGTTGGGACAGCTAGTCCAAGGTCTTGGAGTAATACCACTTGGCGTTTAAAGGCATGCATACAAACTTGGTTGAGCCCCTCAGCAACCCCCTCTCATTAGAAGAAATGGAGGTTCTGGAAAGCTATGGCATGTGGGAAAATAAGAAAGGACAGGTATCAGCTGCCCTGAACCTGCATCCTATTGGTATGCTTCCAGAAGAGCCCTTCACTGTGTAGGAAGTGACTGTCCCACACAGTCCTTGTGGTCTCATTGCCTTAGACCTCCTATTGATGATAACCTGCTCTTCCTTGAGGTAACGGGAACTGAGCCTGGTCCTGCATCAGGTCTTGCCTAGAGTCCTTTGTCCTCCTGTTGCCCTCTTTGAGGGAAAACCACAATTGTACCTTCACCCTGTCCTGATAGCTACCTTTTCCACTTGCCACCATTCATTCATAAACTAGTTACTAAGCCCACACCTGAGGTGTGGTGCAGGGTTTTTTTTTGTCTTGTTTTAGTTTGGTTTTTTTTGCCTAAATAGAGCCCTGTGCACTGTTATTCCCTGGAAGCTCCTACTTAAAGGTTACCCAAGGGACCCCCAGATTCTTCTGGGATACACAGAGACAGAGCCGCCACAGCAGGTGGGAGAGCACAGCACAGAGCAGGTTGAGGGTGCAGGGAAAAGCACTCTGTAAACTCGGGTGAGCTGTGCAAATGTTGACTGGCATTAGTGCTAAGCCCACCACAGCCCCTACCCGCTTGCAGCTGCAGGCCAGGGAGGAAATGCTTTATTTTCACAGGACCCCCAATGGAGGCTCTGCTGTGTCTCCTTCAGCCTAAAATGGGAGAAAAACATTGTGAATGTCCTTGAACCTAGAGTCTGGGCTTTCTTGGGGTGACGGGGATAGGGCTACTCCTTGGGGAAGGTTCTGACAAGAATAGCCTTCTAGGAAGGCCTGAGCAGGAGAGCAGGTGCAAGCTGAGCAAGGGGATTAGAGGGGGGCCTGTGGATGTTGCAACCAGTGTGGGTTGGACGTTGATGGCACAGGGCAGGCTGCCCTCCAGCCCACTGGGATTTGGAACCTCTCCTGCCCTTGCCTCCCTCTGCATTGTAGCAGCTCTTGGACAGAGGGTGGTAGGCTGGAGGCCACACCCAAGACTCCAAGGAGGAAGACTGACAGAGTAACATCTCCTAGACATGTTTTAGAGAGGGAAATTGAGCAGAGGTGGCTGTGGCCTGCATGCTGCCTAGTGGCTGGGTATCTGAAAGCACTGCAGAGGACCTGCAGAGTATGGCCCAACCCGGAAAGGGTCCTATGCTGTGCCGACACCACCACTGAGGTCGTAATTGCTCTGAAAACGCAACTGAACCCAATTATGCAGGAACTAAATTATGTGCGATGATTTTTATGTGCTGGAAACATTCAGTTGAAGCTGGGTGATTACAGGGGGACAAGAAGCAGCTGCCACTCTCTGGGAACCCATAACTCCCAACAGCTGGGAGATGTCATTTACTTCCTGTTTCTGTCAGGAATGAGGAGTGATTGGGATGGATGCTTGGCCAGGAACCTGGGGCCTGGGCCTGGGTAGGAGTAGGTCTGGGGTCCTGGGTGGGCAGGTTGGTCAGGAGGTTGGCTTCTTTCATCCCACATGATCTGGCACAGCTTATATGTCCCAGGCACCCTGGCTCCCCCAGGGTCCCCGCTGAACAAGCTGAAAAAGAAGGGGCAGGAGGCCAGCTGAGGTGGGGTAGGTCATGGCTGCCTGTCCCATCAGGGTTTGCGTCTATAGACCTGGAGCCTGTCCGCATCTTCTTGACGCGTCTGCTAGGCCACTTGGGGCAGCTGTGACCCTGGAAAAAGGCAGGTAATGACAATCGTCCATAATGAGGCTGCTTCAATAATGAGCGTGGGCCTATTACCCAACCACAGGCTGGACACATCCGAAAATAATTATTTTAAGGATCCATTAACGAATGTCTAATTAATGCCCAATTAGAGGAAAGCTACAGAGGAAATTCTATGGACAGTCAAGAGGCAAGGCCTGGTTTTACAGCCATAGCCTGGCAAGCTCAAGCATGGCAGAGAGATGCAGAGGGCCAGAAGGTGAGTCAGAGGGGGGCGGCCTCAATCTGGCAGTGTCATAGACCCCAGGGAAGCCTCATGTGTCAGCCCTGGTGTCACTCACAGTCCCTCACAGAAACATGCCTTTTCTGTAGACCCGTTCAGCTCTGTGGACTGTATTTAAAAATGAGGAAACGGAGGCACAGGGAGGTGTTGTGTGTTTGAAGTTTGGTGCACTATGTGAATGAAGCATCTCCTGAGGTATGTTTCGGTATCATGAACGCAATGCTTTACTTATTTTGAGTAATCATTTGAATAAAGGGATTGTTCAGGACTCCAGATGGGGATGTTTGCTTTGTTAGAGTCATTACTCGTGAAGGCGGCTAACGGTGAGCACGTGGCAGAGCCGGGACCAGAGCTGGAGGCTGACTTGCTGTGTTCATGGGTGTGTTCCACCCAGCAGTAGGGCTGACAGCCTGAAGAGGTGTTTGGATGGGGATTAGAGACTTTCAGGACAGAGCTCAAGAGCTGTGGAGATAACGTGGGCCTCGGGCCCAATTTTCCTGTCCAACCTCCTTGCCTAGCGCCCCCTGCATACAGTACAGTACAGTACAGCAGACAGAACCCCTGTGGGCCAAGAGGGTGGTTCACCAGTCCCCTTTCCCACCTTCTGCTCCCCATGCATCTTCCTCTTCCCGGGCAGCCCCTCACAGCTGTTTTGTCTCTCTCCCCACCAGGGTGCTGTGTGGAATTGCTGCTGCTGCTGCTGGCTGGGGAGCTACCCCTGGGTGGGGGCTGTCCTCGAGACTGTGTGTGCTACCCCGCACCCATGACAGTCAGCTGCCAGGCACACAACTTCGCTGTCATCCCAGAGGGCATCCCAGAGGACAGCGAGCGCATTTTCCTGCAGAACAATCACATCACTTTCCTCCAGCAGGGCCACTTCAGCCCCGCCATGGTCACTCTCTGGATCTACTCCAACAACATAACTTTCATTGCTCCCAACACCTTCGAGGGCTTTGTGCACCTGGAGGAACTAGACCTTGGAGACAACAGGCAGCTGCGAACTCTGGCACCTGAGACCTTCCAGGGCCTTGTGAAACTTCATGCCCTCTACCTCTATAAGTGTGGGCTGAGCGCCCTGCCCGCAGGCATCTTCGGTGGCCTGCACAGCCTGCAGTACCTCTACTTGCAGGACAACCACATTGAGTACCTCCAAGATGACATCTTTGTGGACCTGGTCAACCTCAGTCACTTGTTTCTCCACGGCAACAAGCTTTGGAGCCTGGGCCAAGGCATTTTCCGTGGCCTGGTGAACCTAGACCGGTTGTTGCTGCATGAGAACCAGCTACAGTGGGTCCATCATAAGGCTTTCCATGACCTCCACAGGCTGACCACCCTCTTCCTCTTCAACAACAGCCTCACTGAGCTGCAGGGTGACTGTCTGGCCCCTCTGGTGGCCTTGGAGTTCCTTCGCCTCAATGGTAATGCCTGGGACTGTGGCTGCCGGGCACGTTCCCTGTGGGAATGGCTGCGGAGGTTCCGAGGCTCCAGCTCCGCAGTTCCCTGTGCCACCCCTGAGCTGCGGCAAGGCCAGGATCTGAAGCTGCTGAGGGCCGAGGACTTCCGGAACTGCACAGGACCAGCATCTCCACACCAGATCAAGTCACACACGCTTACCACCTCTGACAGGGCTGCCCGCAAGGAGCACCATCCATCCCATGGCTCCTCCAGGGACAAAGGCCACCCACATGGCCATCTGCCTGGCTCCAGGTCAGGTTACAAGAAGCCAGGCAAGAACTGCACCAGCCACAGGAACAGAAACCAGATCTCTAAGGTGAGCACTGGGAAGCAGATTCCTGAACTGCAGGACTATGCCCCTGACTACCAGCACAAGTTCAGCTTTGACATCATGCCCACCGTGCGACCCAAGAGGAAGGGCAAGTGTGCCCGCAGGACCCCCATCCGTGCCCCCAGTGGGGTGCAGCAGGCCTCCTCGGGCACTTCCCTGGGGGCCTCGCTCCTGGCCTGGATACTGGGGCTGGCGATCACTCTCCGCTGAGGACCAGGGCAACATTACCCAGCACTGCCACAAGTCCAGCAAGGAACAGAATCTTTTCTCCTTTTTTTTTCCTAAGTGGAAGATCTGCTGGGTTTCAGAAAAAGGCTGCTAAAGCCTTCAGCCACAGTCTGGATCCTTCCTGGTGGATTATAAGCCCAAAGTGTACAGCTCTAGACAGGAGGGGTAGCACATCTCGCCTGGTTGTCCTGGCCCAACACCTACGGACAGCATCCACTCCAGCACAGTGGTCAAAGGCACACGAAGTGAATCATTAGTAGTGACAGACAGGACATGTGCCCTTTGCAGAAGCTGGGCTCTGTGGCATCCTGATCATCTGGAAAGAAGGGCCGAAGGAGCAGGACTCAGGACAAGGCTTACCCAGAGCCAGCTGGGGCAGCCAGCAGTCTCAGAGCACTCTTAGCTCTTGTCTGAAGCTACTTAGTCAACCTGCCCAGTCCAACCCTATGCCACCCTCTGTCCCTGCCTGTGGGGTAATGCCTCTCATTCCTGATGTCTCAGGCAGTCCTGGCAGACCTGCTGGGGTCCAAGAACCAATCACCAAAGGAAAGATCGCCAGAGGATGGCATTTAGAACTTTACTGGCAATGACAGTCACATAGAAGGTGCAGTTTTATACCTGTGTCCACTTATGTATATTCTCACTCCCTACCCACACAACCCACCCAATATAAATATATAAATATATATAAATATATAAATGCACAGCTCCCCCCCACTCCTTACCAAACTGTATGTCTTATCATGTTTATAAACTATACGGGAACCTATATTTGCTCAACTACAGAATGTATTGGTAATTTCTAGCAAGAAAAGAAGCTGTGGCGTTTTTGTTCAGAATCCCAACTGGCAAAGGTGCTTACTGGGGCAAAGGTGTCAGTGGGAAGAGTTGAGGAGGAAGAGAAACAGTGAGAATCACTTCAGGGGACCAACATTCTTAGATACTTAGAACATCACCTTGTTTTTATATGCAACACATGCCTGTCTGGCACCCTGGAGCACCCCACTACCGCTATTGTAGAAGCTGCAGGCGTTGGTTGTGGTGAGAAGTGGGAAGTAGCTTGTCAGATGTCAGGGTGCTGGAGGCAAGCTAGGTGGAGCAGGGGAAGGGGCTTTGGGTTTTTTTAAGCCAGAAGACAAGGCAGCATCCGCAGTGTTAGTCCAGTGGGTTGGAGGAGAGTGTCCTTCTAGCGTTTTGCCAGTGATGGTCTATGCAGGCCAGGGAGGCTCTGAGCTCTGACTCATGGGAGGCTTAGCTCCAGTTTTGACCTGCTGAGGGCCATGAATAGTTTGGCAGTGGAAAAGAATCTAGTGGCCTTAGCAGATGAGGGCATTTCAGTAACCATCTCAGGCACTCTAAATTCCAGAGATCCTGTTCCTCCTGATCATTCTGGATATACCCCAGGACAGGCAGAGGTCAGAGGGCCAGACTCAGGGGTCAGAGCCCAAACATGCAGCATGCAAGGAACACAACAGGCAAGCTCAGTCAGGGAATAGGGGCTGTTGGCTCGAAGGTCTCCAGCAAGCACAATCTCTTGTGCTTTGCACAAATATGAATCTGAATCCTTTACCAGAGGGTGTGTGAGGAATAAGAAATGCTGAATCCAATTAAGAGAGAAAAATAATAAAAAAAAATTCTCTTGGAAAAGAACCCTGTTTTTCATTTCATAACCCCACATTCCTGATGGGGTGGTAGATCCTGGGCTTTGGTGGGGTGGGCGAGCCTGGCCAGGCTTGACTCTGAGAACACAGCATGGTTATTGGCAGGAGGAACCATAGGGAACAGAGACACACTGACTCATGGAAACACATATGAACATTCTCTCTCTCTCTCTCTCTCTCTCTCTCTCTCTCTCTCTCTCTCTCTCTTCTCTCTCACACACACACACACACACACACACACACACACACACACACACACACACACAGAGCTCTTCCCTCACTAGCATAGAACACAATTTACTTCCCACATGCTGGCTGCCCAGGTCAGTACCATTTCCGTGCCTTTTCCCTGCAGAAGGGTTCCGAAAAGCCACAGCTGCTGATTCTGGGTGTCTGAAAAAGGCAACAGCCAGTTCTTGGTCCTCAAGCATTTTCCACAGTCCAGGAATTGACCAAGACAGCAGAGGGCAAGGGCCTGGAAGCTATGTCTGCCTCTCTGGCATCACAGATGGAGAGCAGAGGGCTGTTTTTAGTACAAGATTCAGTGCATTCATGAAAGGAGGCCTCATGCTGCAAAACAAATAATTGCCATCCTGCCGCCATGGTTTGCCTGCTCTTACCCAGGCCCATGCCCAGGTCCCTTAAAATTCAAGCAAGTTGTTATGTTGTTGGTTTCATTTCCAACCCCAGGCAGCAAGGCCCTCAGTGGGAAAATCAAAAGTCTGAGCACTTTATTAAATTTAAAAAAAAAAAAAAAAAAGACTTAGCAAGTCCTATATGGAAGAAGCAATTGTCAGCCAGAAGAGCGGGAATGTCTGTCTCTTAAAGGCTCTGTTGAAGTGTGCCAGCATAATCCCCGTGGTTGAGGTTTTCCAGGCTGGGCAGTGGGGCCCAAGACACTGGGTGTATTTTTAGTAGCTTTCTCCCCTAGGAGGTAGAAGGGATGAAGGCTGTTGCTGATGACATCATTTGTCACTCAACAGCTCATATGCTGCACAGTTAGAATGACACCATTGTTCCAAAATCAAAACCAGTTGACTCTCAGAAGCTAAATGGAGCTCTCTCTCTTCAGCAAGCCCAGCCGCTTCCCCCACCAGCATTCAGGGCAGGGTGCTGTGGAGTTCTGCTCCCCTAAAGGTTTCAGTCTCCCCCGCTTGTCCCCAATAGGGAACAGAACAGTTCCTCTGCCATTTTTTTTTTTTTAAGTTTATGGATTGTTTTGTTTTGTTGAGGCAGGGCCTTGAACTCACTTTGTAGCCAAGAAGGCTGCCCTTGAACTGCGGATTCTCCTGCCTCTGTCTACCAAAGGACTCGCTGTTGTCTTGATTGAATTTTTTTTTTTTCTTTCTTTTTTTGGTTTTCTGAGACGGGGTTTCTCTGTTTTGTTTTGGAGCCTGTCCTGGAACTCACCCTGTAGACCAGGCTGGCCTCGAACTCACAGAAATCTGCCTGCCTCTGCCTCCCGAGTGTTGGTATCAAAGGTGTGCGCCACCAACACCCAGCTGTTTGATGGAACTTTTTAAAAGAGTATTTTGGGGGCCTAAGGTGATACGTGAGTTGGCAAAGCTCTTGTTGTGTGAGCCTAAGGACCTAAGTCCCAATTCACAGCATCTATGTGTATGCCTGTAATCCCGACACTGGAGAGGCAGGGCAGGAGGATCCTTAGGACTTGCTACCCAGAAAATTCTTTAAGTTCCAGATTCAATGAGAGACCCTCTCTCAAAAAATAAGGGTGGAGGGCCGGCAAGATGGCTCAGCAGATTAAGACACTTGCTGTACAAACTTGATGATCTGAGTTCATCCACAGAATCCATATAAAAGGGGTAGATTATCGGACCCACAAAGATATCCTCTGACCTGTGAGTGCCATAGCACACCCACACTCACAAAGCACATAACACACTAATAGTGATTGTAATAATATATTTAAAAGAAAATAAGGCAGAAAGGAACTGAGGAAGAAATCTCTGACCTATAGACACAGGCACAGCATATACATTATACCCACACACATGTACACATGAACACATCCCTGACATCCCCAAGTGTATTTTGCCTGTCAAGCATATTCAGACCACACACACACACACACACACACACACACACACACACACACACACACACACTCCCTTTTTTTGCCCCTCCTGTCTCTCTTAATCCCCTTTGTCTCCTACTTTTATTTCTACTTTGTCTCCTCATTTTACTTCTTTCTTTTTCTAAAAAAAAAAAAAAAATTATTTTTACTTTAAGTGCACTGTTGTTTTGCCAGCATGTATGTCTGTGGGAAGGTGTCAGATTCCCCTGGAACCAGAGTTACAGACAGTTGTAAACTGCCACGTGGATGCTGGGAATTGAACCTGGGTCCTCGGGAATATCATCCAGTGCTCTTAACTGCTGAGCCATCTCTCCAGTCCCCTACTTTTATATCATACAAATAAATATACATGCATATATCATACATGATTTCATAGGCTTATATAAAATGTTAAAACTAAAAATGAAAGGAAATATAAGATTCTTTAGATGGATTTACTTTACTTAATATTATTATTGCCAGTTTGCCTGCTTCCGTTTTCTTGTTGTTGTTATTGATGGTTTTAGACAGGGTCTTGTGTTGCCCAGGCTGGTCTCTAGCTAGCTATGGAGCTGGGGATGACCTTGAACTTCTCTGATCCTCCTGACTGTTTCTCCGCAGTGCTGGGAGTACCCTGCACCAGGGTTATGTGGTGCTGGGGACCAGACCCAGACCCTTGTGCATGCTAGGCCAGCGTTCTAGCAACAGGCTTGTGTCGCTCCCACCCCCATACTGCCACTTTTACTCAGCACTCTTTGAGAACCCTAGGAGAGATCATCTCCTTCCTTTATCTCCCCCCCCCCACCTCCAGCAGCCTTCTATTCTACAGTGATAGAGGACAGAGCCAGGCATTTGGGAACATGGGGTGGTTCCTGGCACCCTCAGACAAGCCTCTTCCATGACCCAAGGGCTTGGATGGCTCTTCATTGTTCATTCAGCAAACAAATGGACCAGCCATTGTCTATGCTTTGGGGACAGGAAAGTGAGAAGGTAGGCTCTCTGAGGAGCTGAAGGCCTGAGCCTTCTCAGCCTCTGCAGAACTGGAGCCTGTGTTAGCATAGTCCTCCAAAACAAGGGGCTCAGAGAGGGTGTCCAGGAAGAGTAGTAGTCTCTGAAGTAGGTTCTGAAGAAAGAGAAGTACCCAGAGAAGGATGTGGGAGACTGCCAGGCGGGGGGCTGGAGGCACATAGTAACTCAGCTTATGAGGTCTCTATGAACAGCTATGAGCTAAGGATGGAGTGCTGTTGGCTGGGGTGCAAGAGGGGGGCTTAGGGAGTCCCACTCAGGGACTCTGACTCTCCTTGGAAGCAGAGGGAGTGTGTGGCTCCCCTGCCTGAGCTCTTTTCCACTCCCCAGCCTCATCATAAGCACGTGGGCTCCCATGGCACCCTCGTCACTGTTCCTCAACTGTGGGTTTCATCATCACCACTTGCCTCTTATGCTCAGCCAGATCCTTCCTTGTGCCAGCAAACTGGAGTGCTCACTGGAAGTCTGCCTGGGCCCCAGTCCCATTCCCAGACACCTGCTGCTTCCAAGCTCACAATGTTGCCCATACCGTTTAGCGTCCATTGGCACCTAGTGTTCCAGGCTTTCCCACCCTCATGGCATGGCTCCTCCCTCAGCTGGCCAGACTCCCCAGCTGCAAGGAGCCACAGGCAGTTCCAGGACTCCCTCTTTTGAGCTCTACTCCTCCTGCTAGGCATGTTCATTACCAGAGAGCCAAGAACCCCACGTGGCAAATGTTGCCTGTCACCTAGCAAATCACCTGGAACTCTGCAAGCAGTGGAGCCCAGGAAGTCTGGAAGCAACAGGTCTGAGGAGGTAGGGGAGCCAGGAAAGCTTCTCTGTGGACCAGGGCAGGCTCAAGAGAGGAGTTTGCTGGGAACTCTCAGGAAACATCCCTTGGATTAGCACCACGCCCCCACTGCCTCAATTAAGGCCCTCCTGGACTATGACAGGCTTGGTTACTAAGGGCCTAGGCTTGTTTCCATGCTGATGTGGAAGAAGCTAGCCTATTTTCTTGAAACAAACAAACAAACAAGCTTGTTTTTTCTTCCTCCTCCTCTTTTTCTGATGTGTGTATGTATGTGCACCAGATAAGGTGGACATGCCACGGCATGTATGTGGCAGTCACAGAACAACATTGTGAGTTGGTTCTTTGCTTCCACCTTTGGGTTCCAGGTAGCAGGTCATCAGGTTAGCAAGCACCCTTAGTTGCTGAGTCATCTGAAGGTCCCTTTCTTTGTGTGGGGGGGTGGGGGTGGGAGCAGGGTCTTACATAGCTCAGCCTGGCCTTAAATTTCTGGTCCCCCTGCCTCCACCTCCCAAGTGCTGGCACTGTAAGTGTACATCATCATGCCTGGCTATGTTTTGTTGTATTTGTTTATTTATTTTTTGAGACAATCTTTTTTTTTAAGATTTTATTTATTATGTATACAATGTTCTGCCTGCCTGTATCCCTGCAGGCCAGAAGAGGGCACCAGATCTCATTATAGGTGGTTGTGAGCCACCATGTGGTTGCTGGGAATTGAACTCAGGACCTCTGGAAGAGCAGTCAGTGCTCTTAACCTCTGAGCCATCTTTCCAGACCCTTCCCCCCTTTTTTAAAGATTTTATTTATTATGTATACAATGTTTGGCCTGCATGTATGCCTGAAGGCCGAAAGAGGGCACCAGATCTTACTATAGGTGGTTGTGAGCCACCATGTGGTTGCTGGGAATTGAACTCAGGACCTCTGGAAGAGCAGTCAGTGCTCTTAACCTCTGAGCCATCTTTCCAGACCCTTCCCCCCTTTTTTAAAGATTTTATTTATTATGTATACAATGTTTGGCCTGCATGTATGCCTGAAGGCCGAAAGAGGGCACCAGATCTTACTATAGGTGGTTGTGAGCCACCATGTGGTTGCTGGGAATTGAACTCAGGACCTCTGGAAGAGCAGTCAGTGCTCCTAACCTCTTTGCCATCTCTCCAGCCCCTTTTGAGACAATCTTGCCTGTGGCCCAGGTTGACCTTGAATTCATGTTCCTCTCCACCTTAGCCCCTGAGGGCTAGGATCACAGGCCTCTATTGCCACACACAGCTTATCTGTGCACCCTTTATTTTCCTTCTTCCCTTTCTCCCCACTTCTTCTTTCTGTTGTTATTTTGAAACAAGGTGTTGCTATACAGCCCAGGCTGGGCTTACACTCATGGTGATCCTCCTGCCTCAGCCTCCTGAGTACCAGATAACAGCCATCTGCCCCCACACCTAGCTGTATGTGCACTCTTTGACCAAGTAAAGGCACACGCGAATTTTACTGGGTCCCTAACAACACTGGGCCTCATGACCCAGTTATGGCCACATTCCAGCTCACCAGCTCCTTGTCTGTCTCCCGCCTTTCTTCACTTCCCTTTTGCAGGAGTTCAGGCCATCAGCCATTACTCCATCCATGTCACCAATCCCCAACTATCAGTTTCTAATGGGCCAATTTTCTTTTTCCTCTGCTTACTTGGAAAATACCTCAAGCACCTTTGATTGGGTGTTAAAATATCCTTTGCAATTCTATGCACTGTATCTCCTTCTGCTCCTCTAATTGTCCCTTTTAACTCACTGTGCTTCCCATATAAATCTCCCAGTCTCCCCCCCCTTTTAGGCTGTTAATAAATACGAGCTCTAAAAAAAAAATACATAAACATCTATTGTTGGCTAAATAACTCACAGTGCAGTCAAAAAGACAGAAAAGAGGGCTTTTCTTAGTGAATGCATGCTCTCTCTCTCCTTTCCTCCCTCCCTCCCACCCTCCCTTTTTTCTGCCCTCTCCCTCCTTGTCCTCACCTCTCTTAAGAGGGCTTCTGGAACCAGTATGGTTGGTTTATGGCTCTAAAAGGTCCAGTGGGTGCAGGGCCTCGGGCTGCCCCAGAGAAGAAGAAAAAAGAAAGTAACTATGGGGCTCACTGACAGGGCTCCCATTACAAGCAATGAGGTCTGGGGACAAAGGAGATCTAGTGTTGGGAGTGGTAGCTAATTTAAGTGACATTTCAGCGGGCCCCTTACCTCTACAAGAAGTGGGTCAGCCCCTCCAACACTCAGCTCCAGCCTGCACTGCTGTGGCCCGCCTCCCATCTCTCTCCTTTCAGCTCTCATTTCTCATTAGAGCCGTTAGTTTCTAAGCACCAGGAGGGTGGAGAAGGCTGTGCCTTTGTGTCACTGGTTTCTGTGTGGCAGTGTGCACATCAATGGCATGCCTGAACAGCAGAATTTAACATTACTGCTGCAAAATGTGCTTGGGTCACGGGGCTTTCCAAATTGGCTAAGGCTCCATGCCACCCCCTGCTCCTTTGCCCAGGCCGCTTGGCGCCCCTGCCAGCCTTGATTTCTGCTGCTCCCTCTGGGGGGCCTCTGAAAAGAGAGGCAGTGAGACATGTATTAAACTCTTCAATCTCTGTAAGTACCATTTCCTGGGAGATCTGCTTGGAGGAAGAAAGCAATGCCAGTGCACAAGGCCTAAGCATGTAGAAGATGTTGTGTCCCAGGGCCTCTGTCACATCCTCCTGCCCACCATTCTGGGGAGCAGTCATGGACAAGATAATGATGTCTCTGCTTCAGAGAGACAACCCAAGAACAGACAGGAGATTTTCTCAGTGACAGGGGGATAGCAGGACAAACCCACAAAGGAGAGGCACTGGATGAAGGACACACCCATACATTGGCACTTGGAAAGAGAAAGCACAGCTCCATGGGGTAGTTGTGTGGCCAGTGAGTAAGAGGCAGACAGACAGGAGGGCCCCATAGAGAAGCATTTTGCACATGCATACCGGCACACACACACACAGACACACACAGACACACACAGACACACACAGACACACACAGACACACAGACACACACAGACACACAGACACACACACCAGGCATAGCATTCTGTCATTCTACCTCATGTAGCCAAGTGTGTGACATTCATGCAGCCAACAGCTCTGAGCCCCAATGATGTGCAAAGCCCCAGCCCAGGCCGTGAGTGAGCAAGGCAGGCTCCCCACATGCAGGGTCCATTTCTACCAGTGAGGAGGAAGCTGGTAGAAAACGGAGTTCCCTTTTATTGGATTGCAAGGGCAGTCAACAGAAGAGGGACACGGGGATCAGCCATGAGGTGTCACTTGGGATGGGTAAAGAATGGAGGCTTTGTCTCACATCCTCACAGACTGGTGACCATCTTCAAGGTTTTTTTGTGACTCAGGCCTGAGCCAAGACATGTCCCCTAATCTGGGCCCAGAAGGGGTTTATCTGACGCCCCAGGCTTGGAGGGCAGACCCAGTACAGGCCTGGAGGCTCTGTGCTCCAGCAGCTAGCCGGGCTGCATTGACATTCCCCCCCTGCAGGAGGGGGTCACAAGGGTCTCCGAGGTGTTTTTATTCTTTATCCTGGTGTCTGAGCCTCAGAGGCACTGAGGTCCCTGACCCCTCGTCTTGCCTGCCACCAGGAGAGTCTCTCACTGTTTTATCTGAGGCATTCAAAGTGTCACCGAGCGTCTGGCACTTTGCTAGTGGAGGGTGCAGACTTTCAGATGTCCTCACCAGCCTCTTTTACGAGATCGGCCCCACACCCACTCTGGCTGGCTGTGACCAGAGCTAGGGGGAAAAAAAAAGGCTGCAATCCACCCTTCATGGGTCTTACCTTCTCAGAGCAGGGGTTTAGTGGAACCTGGGAATTCTGGACGCTGCTGTGTAGTCTACCTAACTGTATGCTGCCATGAGTGCCCACCCTACGAGCTGCCTATCAACCCTGAACTTGTTCTATTGCCATCATTCTCTGTCCCCTCTACACCATACTACAGATAAATGTCTCCGCACTCTGCCAGATAAATGACATCCCTCTCTGCCTCACATAAATGCATGTGGAAGGTGGGTCTCCCTGAATTTCTCTGACTTCGTCAACTTCACACAGGTCCTCACTCTGGCCTCAGTCTCCTCAGGGGCTCTCCCTCTGCCTTATTCCTCCTTTGGCTTTCTCACTCAGAAATAGCTTCATTTCTCAGAGTTGCTGACCCCTCTTCAGACTCAGACAGCCTGCAGTCAGGCCATGGCCTTGTCTTCCTGCAGCTCTGTCTTCCTCAGCCATTTCCTCTCCAAGAGGACCCTGGTAAGGAAAAATGAGAAAGCAACTTTAAGTTGGATAGTGTGTCAAGATTTGAAAGACCCCCCGCCTTGTAGATACAACCTGATAGCAGGACCCATCGTGAGGAGATTTGATTATGACCCCAACTTTGCAGCTATAATAAGTAGGCCTACCCATCACTCAGATCCATGTTCCCCTCCTTCCCCAAGTGGACAGTTTCCCACACCTAGACCACCACTATGTGTCCTGTTTATGTGACCCAGGGTAAGACAGGCACACACAGGGGAGCCCAGCACTGCCTCTCATGCTCAAAGCTTTGAGAGCTGGAAGGTGTTAGAAGCCTTGGCAACAGTCCTTGCGGTCTCCATTTGCTTACACATGTTCTTTGCTACTCTGACCCTCAAACTTCCCCAAACACTTCACCTCAACCTCCAATTCAGGTGACAGAAAGAACTGGCAAGAACTCTCCCCCACTTTCCCACCAAAAGTAGGGGTGCAGTGACAGGAAATCCCCAATAGGCCAAGGTTTCTCTCATCTCTGGGTAGCTGAGGATAGATCATTGTTTTATGAAACCTTGGATTAATTTCAATAGATGTCAAGAGTTGGGAGGAAAGAGAAGGCCTGGGCACATTCTCCTTCTTCCAGGACCCTGTGAGGTTGCCACCATTTAAAGTAAGTAGAGGCAAAGGCCAACTCAGGGTTGATGGCACAGTTCAGTCCAGGTATGCCAGGCCCTGGGTTCATCCCCAAAACCACAAGAGAAAAAGAAAGCAGCTGACCACAGAGCTTGCAAGAACTGCTCCAATTAGATGCAATTCTAGCACTTCCCTCTCCAAGGGCTCCAGAATGAACATGCCACAGCACATGTCTGTGGAGGTCAGAAGATAATGTTCTGGACTTGGTTTTCTCTTTCCACCGTGGGGGTCAGGAACTGAACTCAGGTTATCAGGCATGAACGGTTTCTACTTACTGAGCCAACTTTTGCGCTCTTTCTTTCTTTCAGCAAGTCTTTGTGCTTCAAGCATGCTTTTGGAATCCATTTTGAGTCTCTCTCTTTTCAAAGCTTTTGTGCATCTGTGACTGTTCTAGGAATTTTTGTTTTCTTCTCATTGTTTTTGTTCATTCACTTGAAAAATTAGCCAGGTGTAGTAGCATAGGTCTAAAATCTCAGTGCTTGGGAGGCTGAAGTAAGAGGACAGCTATGAGTTCAAAGCCAGCCTGGCGACATTACAAGTTCAAGGCAGGCTTGGGATGCATACATAGTAAGGACCTGTTTCAAAAAATAGGAAAGAAAGAAGGAACAAAGGGATGAAGGAGGGGAAGGGGAAGAAGAAGAAGGGGGGGGTTTCGTAGAGTGCTTGTCAGGCCTGTGCATTGCTCTGGTTTAACCCCCTAGAGTTGGGAGAGAATAAAAACTAAGCACTGAAGAGAATTAGGGTGGGGCTAGAGAAATAACTTAGTTGGCTAAATGCTTGTCTTGTAACCTTAGGAACACAAATTTGTACCCCAGAACCCATGTAAAAATGCTATGCTATGGGGGCAGAGATAGTTCAGAGGGTAAAGACACTTGCTGCCGAGACCACCAATACAAGTTTGATCCTGAGTATCCACACAGTGAAGGAGAAAGACGACTCCTGGGTCTGTTTTTTGACCTCCACACATGCTCTGGGGCATGCACATGCACAAATAAATAAGAGAGAGAGAGAGAGAGAGAGAGAGAGAGAGAGAGAGAGAGAGGAAGAAGAAGAAGAAGAAGAAGAAGAAGAAGAAGAAGAAGAAGAAGAAGAAGAAGAAGAAGAAGAAGGAAGGAAGGAAGGAAGGAAGGAAGGAAGGAAGGAAGGGGGTAAGGTGTGGTGGCACACACCTTTAATCCTAGCACTTAGGAGGCAGAGGCAGGCAGATCTCTCAAAGTTTGAGAAAGAAAGAAACAAAGCAGGAAGGAAGGGAGGGAGGGAGGGAAAAAGGAGAAATGAAGAGAGAGAGAGGGGGGAGGAAAAAGGAGAAATAAAGAAGGAAGGAAAGGAAGGAAGAAAGGAAAATAAGGAAGAAAGGAAAAGCTAAGCAAACACCATGCACATTTGTAATCCCAGTACTAAAGAAGCAGAAACAGAGGGATAAGTGGAGCTCCCTGGCCAGCCAGTTTAGCCAGTTGGTGAGTTCTAGACTCAGTGGGAGATCCTGTCACAAAAAAATAAGATGGAGAAATACTGAAGAAGACCCCTACATCAACATATGTCTTCTACACAAGTGTGAGTACACACACACACAAATATAAACATAGCTCTGACTGCCTCAGCCTCACTCATGCTAGAAATACAGGTGATTTAGACCAAACTGTCCTCTTCCCTTCCCCCTCACAGAATGGCAATTGATTATGAGGAGGAGGAGGAGGAGGAGGATTAAAAGGATAATCAGCTGGGTATTGGTAGCACAAGCCTTTAATCCCAGCACTCGGGAGGCAGAGGCAGGTGGATCTTTGTGAGTTCGAGGCCAGCCTGGTCTACAAGAGCTAGTTCCAGGACAGCCTCCAAAGCCATAGAGAAAACCTGTCTTGGAAAACCAAAATAAATAAATAAATAAATGGATAACCAGAAGGCAGCAGCCGAATCCAAGCCCAGGCATTCTGCTTCCTTACCATGCTGTGCAACTGGGGAAGCAAAGCTCCAGCAAGTGCTTTCCAAAGCTCATCTGAAGACAAGGGGAGCCTGTGATTACTGTTTCTGCTGATTTGCAATGAAACACTAATGCAGTGGGCTTTTCATTAAGCCAGATTTATTCAATCTAAAGATAATCCTTTATTCAGAAAATGCATCTTTATATGTTGTTGGGGGAAGAGAGGTGTTCTAAACGAAATTTCTCTTATGAACTAATAGCACTGGCATATAGGTGGCTGCGACTTGGATTCTCTAGTTGGAGGGCTGTGTGTGTGTGTGTGTGTGTGTGTGTGTCTGTGTGTGTGTGTGTGTGTGTGTGTGTGTGTGTGTGTGTGTGCTGTGTGTGTGCATGTGTGATGTGTGTGTGATGTGTGTATGTGGTATGTAGGTGTGTGTGTGTGTGTGTGTGTGTGGTATGTAAGTGTGTGTGTGTGTGTGTGTGTGTGTGTGTGGTGTGTGTCTGTGTGTGTGCATGTGTGATGTGTGTATGTGGTGTGTAGGGGTGTGTGTGTTTGTGTGTGTGTGTGTGTGTGTGTGTGTGTGTGTGTGATGTGTGTGCACCCCTTCAAATTATTTCTGGAATTTTACTTTTTGTTTGTTTGTTTTTGGTTCTGTAGACCAGGCTGGCTTCAAACTCACAGAGATCTGCCTGCCTCTACCTCCTGAATGCTGGGATTAAAGGTGTGCACCACTGCTGTGTGGCTGGAGTTTTACTTTTGTGGGATCCCCAAACTCAGTGAATGGCGGTATTGGGGGAGTTCGGCCATGTAGTTCTTGCCTTTCCTATTCTAGGCCCAACCCATTCCCATTGAAGGCCAGGACTACTAGCTTGAGGCAGCCCTTTCACCTGGAGCCCTTCCCCTCCATCACCTGTCTCCCCATCTTTTGTAGACAGTTTTCCTCAATAACTAGCCAGTTACCCTTAAAGACAATTATACTATTCCATCAGCAAACACTGATGTTCTTTTCTTGGGTCTTTTAATGAAGTCGGTATTAAGGAGAGACTTTATTTACATAAAGTCAAATGGCTCTCTTTCGGAAGGGTTTGGGTTCAGTGTCAAGGTTCTAGAATCTTAGCTAGAGGATGGGTGTGGTGGGCTTTTGGCTGGGGTAGAAAAGAGAAGGAGGTACTTATTCTGATGTTGCCTTACAAGGTAGGATGCCCAGGAGAGGCAAACGGATGGTGTGAGGCCTCCAGCCCCAAGCTAATGAAATCTAAAAGCAGGGATGAGCTGGGCTCTAGGAGTGGAACCTTTCAGAAGTGTCTGCCTTTGACTGACCACAGCTCCTGCCCTCCCCTCCCCCACCCTCTCTGGGGACCTGCCAGCGCTAGGAGCTAATCGCTTCAGGGAGCTAGATTGAAATGTGTTTGCTCACCCTCCGCTGTTCAGAAACCTTTATCCCAGGCAAGGGCTGACCGAGACCGACCGTGGCATCTGCCAATCAGGGGGCCAAAGGTGCCGGCAGGGCGGGACCTAGCTAGCTGTACAGAAACAGCTCCATTACAGCCCTCACAAGAAAAAGCAAAGGAAAAGCCTACCATTTTTTTTTTTTCCTCTTGGCAGATGGTCCCTGTTTGATGCCTTGGGCCTTACCTGGCCACCACTGTCCGCACTTGACTCGGCATGGGCAAAATAACAGGTAGAAACAGGTTCTTTCGAAGTAAAAAAAAAAAAAAAAAAAAAAAAAAAAAAAAACAACCCCGAAGTCTGCCCCCGCTGCGTTTCTAAAGAGCTGTTTTCTTCCCAAGCTCCATGGCATGGTGGCTGTAATCGGAAATTTCTTTTTAATCATAGCAGGAGTCCCAATTAGCGTGTTGGGTAATCTTTCAAGTAGAGCGGGAGTTCCATGGCCATAGAGAGCAGAGGCAATATTCTGCATAAAGCCCTAGAGAAAGGGGAAAGGGGGTGTCATGGGCCTGTGCACACATGTGTGTCAATAAGCATGTGGTCTCCGGAAGCTGGTCTCCCACTCTCAAGATGAGGCGTACACCCCAGGTCTGTTGATTCTCAATGCTTTATTAGGACCACAGGGACTGTGGCGGGTGTTGCTCACACTGCAGAAACCCCAGCCTGGCCCATCCAGGAGCCTACCTGCCAACAAACAGGCTGCACACACATGCTGCCACCTCCCCTAAGGTATGGGTATGAGGGACCAAGTGCCTCACAAGATAGCAGGCACAGAGTTTGGGGGCTGCACCTCTGCTTTCCATGAGATGGGCTGTACCCCAGACTCAGCCACCACCCAGGGCCAGCTCTGATCTGGCACTGGCAGTGACCTACTTTCCTTTGCTGTTGTTTTTGGAAGTGCTGATGTCAATGCAGAATTCAGCAGAGAGGCTGAGTGAGAAAAAAGAGGAGGGGGAGGAGAAGAGAGAGAGATGGGAAAGAGTTCCGGTCAAGACAGTGGTGGCTAGGTCCCTGTAACTACATTAACTGTGTGCCTTTACTGGTCCCACAAGACCTACCCAATAGAGGCAGGACCCAGTCTACGTGCTGTGGCTGCGGGCTAAGTAAACATGGGAGAGCGTCCTGTAGCACCTCCCTTCTCTCTCGCTGGTGGCCAGGCATCCATGCCCAGCTATGCCATCCCTCTGTGAGGCAGACACTTCAGACACCTCTCCTTTACTGGTGCCTACCTAGGGAGCTGCATCTGTATCCATCTGTCATGACTGCCATCTGAGGCAGCTGGGACCTGGTGGAGGTTCTCCACACATGCTGGCCTGGAGGAAATTGGTCTTTGGGGACACTGAAGGCAGTTTCCTCTGTTCAATGGCTCCTTGGCAACCCACGTGACAAAGCTCTGGTGGCAACTCGCCTGCTCTCAACTACCATTCTTAGATGCCCCCAAACTGTAAGGTGTAGGGTGAAGAGAGCCCCAAACTGCAGATGTGAGGGTGGCTGGGAGGACTCCAGGGAGTCATTGCCTACCCTTCTGAACTCTAACATGGTCCAGCTTTTCCATTCCACAACTGAGGAGAATTGGACCTGGGAGGAGAGGAACCCCTTGTTTCTGACCTATTTGCAAACCTCAGCCGCTGAGCAGAACCTGCAGGTAAAACTATCTCTTGGGCCGAGCCCTTCCTTCCTGGGGACACCTGGGCAGCAGATACTTCCAGATGAAACAATGTCAGATCCATGCTTTCAGGACATGGAAAGCTTCAGGTCTCGTGATTCTACAGAGATAGTGCATTTCCTTCCCTCGTCCACGTGGCACCAGGGACTAAGGAAGGTTAGATGCTCCAGCTTACTCTTGGACCCTGCAGCCCCCAACCAAGCATGCAAGTGATTAAAATCACTTTTTCCTGCTCCAAAAGCTCACAGTCTTCAGATACAGGGAGCCAGAGCCCTCATATGCTGAAATTAGACCCTGAAAAATAGGTTACCTGACAATTACTTGTATGTAAGTGGAGTGTGACATGGCGGGAGCTCAGAATGGGCTGTCAGGGCTGTGCCTCCTTCCCAACTTACTACTAGCTCTTAACCTCCGGGTTTCTCGCTGCTGGGATGATAATTCTCCCCATCTCCCTCCCTCTGGTGGGCTGGTGGAAAGCATAATGAATCAAGGCTTGAAGCCTGCTGAAGAGGCCAGACTCGCGATGCCATGTAAGTACACAGCATCACCAGCCACCTCTCGAGTCTACACGGAGCTGATTTATTTACCTCCCGTGAAAGAGACAACAATCATCATATTTACACTTCATGCCGCAGCCTCCTGCGTTGTGTAGCAGCACCCCTCCCTCCCCGTGGCTGAGACTCCATTAAGCATTCTGCCTTGCCAGGGAACACAGCAGCCCTCTCCCAGCCTCTCTCTGGCCTTCCAGATCAAGACCTTCTGCCCCAATGGCCTGTGGCCCGAATAACCACTGTACACAGGGGCCTGCAGCCTGTCCGTGGGGAGGATGAGGGAATGAATTCCATAGGTAAAAGGCTTCCTTGGAAATCAGATGCTGCTAGCAATTAAGAATCGAAGCAGAGGTGCGTGAAAGGTAAATGGATGTTATTTAAATGTTGCGTCATTTAAAGAGTGTCCTGGTGTTTGAGTTCCTTGTTACCATGCAGGACTGTGGACGGGTGGCAATTAGGCTGGCACAGGTAGGGCTCACCTGCTGAGCCGAGGGAGGGTGGGGACACACCTTCCAGTAATTGCTGCTGGGCAGCTTTGGATCCCCCCCACACACACTTCTTTTCTGGCACTTGACAGCCCTTTTTCTTCCAGCGGTGTTCAGGGCTTGTTGCTCTTACACAGAAAATAACGTTGGAAGAAATACAAGAGAAAGAAGGGAAGAAAAAAAAAAGAATAAAAGGAGAAGGCCTGAAAAGTTCGTATTAGGTTTGGATCCAAAGCATCCAAGCTGGCCAAGAGAGTCCATGGTGGCCCACGTGTATGACACTGAATTGCCACCTGCCGGGAGACTGGATGAATGGATCATCCGTCCTCAGAGCACAACCCAGGGGCTGATTCTCCAATACTGATGCATGAGGGAGATGTCAACAGAGGCCCCCCTAAAGAATGATGTCTCCATTTCCATGCTAATCCCGGGCTTCACCAGGACTGGGCTACTGGATATCTGCTGTGCTCCAGGGAGAAAGCAGGGGCTGTGTGTGGGCAGCAGAGGGTAGGGTGGGGTCACTCAGCATTGCCACTCCCCCGACTTGGCCTGTTTCCAGCCCCCTCCTGGGCTGATCTTCCGCTCCCAGGACACAGTGCTGGCTCATACTTGCGGCTGAAGGCATGCCACTGCCAGCCCAGCCAGCTTCTCTCCCCAGCGCTTTCAAGATCAAAACCTCCAGACTCGTTAACGAAGAACTTTGTTTCGGGAACAATACCCACCAAGGAGCAGAATGTGGTGCCAACTCTCCTGAAAGTGTCTTTCAACATGAAAACTCACTGCCGATGACAATAGGTACTTGGCTGCTGCAGTTCAGAGTGAGATGGGGAGGGAGAAAGCAGATGACAACAGCTGTGTCCAGGTCAAAGCAGATTACATTCACTGCTGGCAGAATATGCCTGAGAGCTAGGGGTGCGCGTCTCCTTCCCTCCCCCCACTTTTTAAGGTGTTTTCCGAAAATGTTCTTCCTGTTGGTGATGTGTCTTTTCCACACAGGAACTGGATCCTGTGCTGACGGCCTTGTGTTCCCTGGTGTTGTTGCTGAGATGTCATTAAGTGATAGAAATCCAAACACTAAACACACAATGCAATTGAACAGGACACGTTTAAGGGTAAAGAAGAGCAGGCTGTGCAATGAGATGGGAATTCTATCTGGGAGCCAGGGATCCAATGCCCCAAGGACAATGGCTCCCCCTTGTTGGCCTAGCCAGAGAGAATTCAAGATGGCAGGACAGATAAATGGCCACAAGCAGAGTAGACAAAAACAAAACAAAACAAAAACCACAGAAACCCATGCTATTGAGACCAGAAATCTAGATCAAGGTTGTGGCAGGGCTGATTCTTTGGTGTTCAACTTTTTCACATTGTGACATGATGCTGTGGTCTGCAAATGTGTTGGGCTGCATTCATAGCAATTGTCCTGGGACACATTCAGGGACCACAGGTTAGACACGTCATTTAAAAACTCCAAGGGAGGGACTAGAGAGATGGCCCAGCACTTAAGTGTGCTTCCTGATCTTTCAGAGGATCTGAGTTCTGTGCCCAGAACCCATGTTCTGGCTTACAACTGCCTATGACTCAGCTTCTGAGATCCAATGCCCTTCTTCCATGGGCACACACACACACACACACACACACACACAGACCAGGCTGGCCTTGAATTCACAGAGATCTGCCTGCCTCTGCCTCCCAAGTGCTGCCACTGGGCAACACACACAATTCAAAGAAAGAAATTCTGAGGGAGAGTCTGCCCTTTCTCCAAGCTTCTGGCGCTGCAGCCAGCCTGTGGAAGCATCATTTCAATCCCTGTTTATACCTCACCTCTGTGTGTCTGATCCTCGTTCTATAAGGACACTTGTCATCAAATGAACAGCACACCCTAAATCATGATGATAGTGTCTCAAGATGCTCAACATAATTACATCCACAACGACCTATTTGTCCACATAAGGTCACCTCACAGGTTCTAGACACATTTTCAATGGAACCACCCTTCAACTCACTATGTGACAAAGCCATCTGGAGATCTCCCTTCAGTACAAAGGCGTGCTGTATCTGTGCAGACTTCCAATGAGTTCCCTGCCTGCCAGTGGGAATTTCCCAGCGGTCCTTGGGTACACCTGACTTTGGATCTGCAGAGCTGGGCCACATTTTCCAAAATCATTTTGCTGTCTCAGAGTGTTACTAAGGGCTGACGCCCTTTTCTCTGAGGTGGTCCCCCCCCGATTTTTTTTTTTTTTCCAGACAGGGTTTCTCTGTGTAGCTTTGGAGCCTGTCTCTGTCTCTGGTCTACAGAGAGAGTTCAAGGACAGGCTCCAAAGCAATAAAGAGAAACCCTGTCTTGAAAAACCAAAAAAACAAACAAAAAACCCAAAAAGCCACTAAAGAGGCAGGTAACAACAGAGCTTTGTGCCCACAAGACATGGGGGAGTGGGGCAGGGGGTTGGGGTGGAGACCAAGGATGAATGCTGAACCTATCACAGAGATGAGAACATTGCCTCTCACCTAAAGCTGGTGGTTACAAGGACCAAGCAAAGCTCTGTAAATGTTTCCTGTCTATGTTACTCCTCCTCCTTCTTCCCTTTTCTTCTTTTGAGATGTAGCCCAGGCTGGCCTTAAACTCACTGCACAGCTGAGGATGACTTTGGCTTCTGATCCTCTTACCTCCATCCAGAGTCCTGGGGCAGGTGTGTGCCACCATACCCCAGCTTCATTTGGTACTGGGAATCAGGCTCCAGACCTCGTACACACTAGGTAAGTACCCTGTCATAGTCTCTCTTCCCAGCTTCTTTCTGCCTCATCTTTGAGGCAATGTCTTCATAAATGGCACATGTTAGCCTCAAACTCACAATCTTCCTGCTTCAGCCTCCTAAGTGCTGGGATTATGTTTGTGAGGCACTGTGGTCATTGTAGTCTGAAGCAACCTATTAAGGCAGGTGTGGTGCCATATAGCCATAAGCCCAGAATTTGGGAGATTAAGGAGGACTCCAAAGCTACATAGCAAGACCCTATCCCGCCCACAAACACACACACACACACACACACACACACACACACACACACACACCTACCTATATGTCCTCGCTTGCTTCTTATCATTGGAAAACCATTCTCTTTGCCTTAATCAGAACTGGCCCAGCTGCAGCACTGTCCACCCACCGTCCCAGAGCAATGCCATCCATTGCTGTCCCAGATTTGCCTTTGGGGGCCCTTGAAATGAAAGTCACCAGCAGGCTCCAGAAGTTGCCTCATGCTAATCAGTTGAGGTTGTGAAAATAACCCTGCAGTGGTTCATGGAACTGCAGCTGGGCCAGATCCACCAAGGGGTGTTTTGTCCTTGGGAGCAGAGTTAAGGGTCATCAGTGCTTTTTTAAAAAATGTACCCTGCTTTAGGCTCAGTACTGTGTGTTACTTCTAATCCTTGCAATAGGCTGCAAGGCAGGCAGGGCTATCATCCCTATTTTGCCCTTGGGTAAATTCTGCAGTTAGGCAAATGAAGGTGTGGGATTCGCACACAGGCTTGTCTGGCCAAAGAATTCTCACTCTACTCTGCCAGTGCCACCTCCCTCTCCTGCACAGGAGTGGTCTGCCTCCTATGCCCAGGGACAGGCGTGGGGGGAAAAAAAAACGGATGTCCTCAAAGCAGGGTGAGGATGAAGTAGACGCCAGCTTCATATCTAAACTAAGTAATGTTTTATTTCCATTTCCCTGAACATATAGTTCAGTTACACTTGGGGAAAAAAAAAAAAAAAACCAACTTACACAACTGTTTCTTGAGAAATGTCAAGTATTACATTTCAGTGAACGTGTATGGAACAATCAAAATGTTGAACATCCCTAAACCTTCATCAAAGCCTCTTCCAGGCACATGGCTGTTTGAAAAGAGCATCTCGTGTTTCAGCCCAGTTGATTCCTTCCCATGTGAGCTGTGAGCTCCGACTTCCAAAGATGGCTTGCCCAGAGGAGAAAATATAGTAGTCGTCCCTCTTACGGGGGGGGGGGGCAGGGTCTGTTTGAAGGCCTCCCACGGGGACTGTGAGTGTAGCTCAGTTAGAGTTCTTGCAAGTTCTCTAGCAAGCCTGAGGCCCTGGGCTCCACATCTAGCACCCTAAACAGCACATGGTAATGAATGCCTGTAATTCTAGTATGTGGGAGGTGGAGGCAGGAGAATTAGAAGTTCAAGGTCAGCCAGGTCGTGGCAGCACATACTTTTGATCCCAGCAGTCAGGGAGGCAGAGGTAGGTGGATTTCTGAGTTCAAAGCCAGCCTGGTCTACACAGCGAGTTACAGGAAAACAAGAGCTACACAGAGAAATCCTGTCTCAAAAACAAACAAACAAACAAAAAAGAAGGTAACGGAGAGAGAATGCAAGGCCATCTTGGGCTTCATAAGTCTTTGACTCTGAAACAAACAAAAAATAGACAATGGAAGGTTGGAATGTGTGGACAACACTGGGTCCATACATATGGTGTTTTCTCACATACATATCTATTCTAAAAAAAAAACATATTTAGCTGGGCCTGGTGTCACACATGTTTAGTTCCAGCACTTAGGAGGCAGAGATAGGCAGATCTCTATGAATTCAAGGCCAGCCTGGTCTACAAAGTAAGTTCTAGGACAGCCAGAGCTACATAGAGAGACCCTGCCTCAAAACAGATATCTCTATAGATAGATAGATAGATAGATAGATAGATAGATAGATAGATAGAATGAATCATGGGCTGGAGAAATAGCTCAGTGGTTAATAGTGCCACTCTTCCAGAGGACCAGGGTTTGATTCCCAGCACCCACATGGCAGCTCACAACTGTCTGTAATTCTAGTTCCAAAGGATGTGACAATCTCTTCTGGTCTTTCTGGGCAACAGGCATGCACACAGCACAAAGACAAATACTCACATACATAAAAATAAATAATTCAAACATCATATTCATAAATTAAGCAAGAAAGATATTAACTATAATAGAACAATCATAACAACATACTGTTGTAAAATCTACACGAATGTTGCTGACTCTTCCCCAGCAAGTTGTCCTGCACAGACCCTTGTATGACTCCAGATGACCCAGTGCCTGTGTGATGAGACGAAGCAGAAGACATAGGCACTGTGACACAGATTCAGGCAACTACTAACCCTGGTCCCTGGGAAGTCATTCCTCGTGGCATGATTAAATCTCACCTTGTCCCACTGGTGCCCATGCCACAGTAGTACCCATCTGCTTGGTAGTCACTGAGTGGCCATCTTGGTTATCCCATTGCAGTACTGTAGTGCTTGAATTCAAGTATTCCTCAGAATAGTGTGCAAATGAAACTTACATGTGATTTCTGGAATCTGTCATTTGACATTCTCAGACTCCAGTTGACCTCAGGTAACAGGACAGAGGGCAAAATCAAGGGGGAAGGGGTGCTATTGTGATTAATATCCCTGCATGATTACAAAACATTTTTGTGTTCTCTTTACAAACCATTGCATCCAATCTTCACTTCCATCCTTTGAGGTAGAAAAATAGATGTCATCCTCAGTGCAGGATGGCAGGAGATGGAGGGGGTTCCAGGGACTGAGGTGGGAAACTCATCATGTGTCCTCTCTCCTGCCACTGCCCTCCCTACAGAATTCCCTCCAACCAATTCAGCCTCAGACTTGAAAAGCAATGGCCACTCAGGCTGGGGATGTGGCTCAGTTGGCAGAGTGCTGACCAAGTGTGCTCAAAGCTGTGGACTTGATCTCAGCATGGTGTAAGCCTGGTGTGGGAGTACACCTGTAATCCTAGCTCAGCACTTAGGATATAAAGGCACAGAGAGACCAGAAGTTCAAGGTTACCCATGCATTTATAGTGCGTTCAAGGCGAGTAGCTTGGGAAGCATGAAATTCTGTCTCAAAAACAAAGAGAGGGGCCAGTGAGATGGCTCAGTGGGTTAAGCACTTGCTGCCAAGTGTGGTGACCTGAGTTCAGTCCCTGGAACCTGTATGGTAGAAGGAGAGAACTGACTCTTGAAAGCTGTCTTCTGAACCCTACACAAGTGCCATGCCCACATAGGAATGGGTACACAAGCAATAAGTAAGTACAAGTAAAAAATAAATAAAAGGAAGCCGGGCAGGGGTAGCACACGCCTTTAATCCCAGCACTCAGAAGGCAGAGGTAGGCCGATCTCTGTGAGTTTGGGGCCAGCCTGGTCTACAAAGTGAGCTCCAGGACAGCCAGGACTGTTACACAGAGAAACCCTGTCTCAAAATAATAAACAAATAAATGGAATGGCCACTCAAAATCCACCAGAATTGGGAAGGGAGGAGAAAGTACAGAAGAGGTAACACAGACCTGACGATGAAGACCTACCGTGCCACCAAAGCTGGTGAGACTCCATCACTGATTTGGCCAGGGACACAGGAGACCAACAAGAGCAGCCAGGCTCCACCTCGTAGGTGGAGTCACAACCATGAAAACGGAATGTCCCTCCCACTTTACAGCCCTTTCCCTCAGAGCACAAGCATGCTCTCTGATGACAGCCTGCCTTGGAGAATCTGGAGGGCTGCCAGGGCTCTTCCCCTCTAGTGTGCCTGTGGCCAGAACAGGTCTCAGTCACAGGTGCTTCTCAGAAGTCATATTGTCTAAAAAATTAAGGTGTATGGCCACTTGGTAGAAGAAAGGGTGCCGAATTTTACTCTGCTGCCCCATTGCTTCTAAGTAAATACTTTGGGGATTGTTCCACTCCGTCATCAAATACCAGTGGCTCTGCCAAACAATATACCAATGGCCTTCAGATGTGGGCCTTCATCAGATGCTAAAGAACTTGAGCTGGAGAGATGGCTCCGCCGTTAAAGGCTAGGCTCACAACCAAAAATATGAGAGTTTGGTTCCCAGCACCTATAGCTGTCTCTCTAGCCAATGAAAAGAAAAGAAGAAGATGTCAAAGGACTCATCCTTTCTTGAGAAGGTTAGTCTGGTCTTTGCCTTATGCACAATGTCCAGGGCACCAGGTTGATGTCAACTCATGAAGCAAACCCTGGCCTAGCATGTGTGGAGACCTGAGTTCAATACCCAGCACAACCTAAAAGTACATGGACACAGAAAAGCTCAAGAGTCATGCTTTAAAAACTTTTGTTGAGGGATCTGGAGAGATGGCTCAACAGTTAAGAACACTAGCTCTTTTTCCAAAGGACTCAAGTTTTATTCCTAGCACTCACAGGATGGCTCTTAACTCTGTAACTCAAGTCCTAGGGGATCTGTTGCCCTCTTCTGGCCTCTACAACCACCAGGACTATGTGGTGCAGACACATACATGCGGCAGAACATTCATACACATAAAATATTTTTTTAAAATTCTGTTGGGATATGGTGGCTCATGCCTGTGATGATCTCAGCACTCAGATGGCTGAGGCAGGAGGATCATTTTGTGTTTGAGCCTAGCCTGTCCCAAAAGGAACGACTGTCCCAAAAGGAAAAAAAAAAAATCTGTTGGTTTACACATTCCTGGCCAGAAGGATCTGGCTGCTGCAGCCATGGATCCCCAGAGCTCTGCCTTTCCCTCTGGCCTGGAGAGCCCGCCCTGGAAAGGAATTCATTTCTATTTTGGGTCCACTCTGCTCTTGCACATGGAAAAATGGAGAGTTGAGGTTTACATGGTCATATTTTTTTTTGTTACAGTAATGATAGCTTTGAAATGATCACAAAAGGAAAATAGGAAAATATGTCTCCTAAAAAGAGCTGAGGCAAATTATTATAGCAACCGAATCCTAAAAGGAATTTTCAAGTAAAAAAAAAATATGGCTCATGCGAAGTTGTTATGGCAACTGACATTTAAAAGTAACTGGATTTGGGCAAGTTTCTTTCTCCACCCTCTCTGCAGAGTCTTGCAGGAACTTCATGCTAAAATTATGCTTTAATTTTAATTAGCCAAATAGGTCATAAATATAGCTTATTCCCAAATCCTTAGAATTTCTACCCTGCAAGGAGCTGATCTACTAATGAGAAAATATTTCCACAAAAACCCACTTACCATTAAGAACTCCTATCCAATATGTTTCTAATATAATTTATCAATTTAAACACATTGCATAATGTGGCATTCTGTAGCATTCCATTAAGATGATAAATAGCAACGGGGGTGGGGGTGGGGGGGCGAAAGCCAGGAGATTAAACATATCCAAAGCAGTGCAGCTATATTTAAACAACTCAAACCATTGTGGAGGAAAACACACTGTTCTCATCCTCAAATGCAGTCTAGACTCAGAGCAGCATATCCTTGACTGTAAGGGTATTAATAGGACAGAAGAAGGGGGGCAATAGGAAATGACAGGCAACTTCAGAAGAAATAAAATTTCTATTAGGCTTTGTTATAAGATTACATCAAAGCAGTTCATATGTTTTAATCTGGAGAGAGAAAAAGCAACTACTTGGGGTTTGCGCCTGGGGGCTGCCTCTGTGTACTGAACCAGACAGTTTGCATAATGAACAATTTTCATTCAATCAGGATCTCAGCAAAGATAGCTCCCACTCAAAGGAATCCGGCACAGGCTCAGAGTTTTTATCTCCCAGCTCCACCTGCTGGAGAAACAGCGTATTACAGGGAGAAAAGGCAGCGGGGCAGCATTGTCCTAGCGGCTGTTCTAAATTCAGGTACCTAAAGTTACAGATCTGACTTTAAACAGCTCCTCTCGAGGTTGAAAGGGACTCTGTAAGATACTGGAGTGGACTCCTGTCGCAGGAAAGGAAGGTCGTAGGGAATGGTGACATGGATCTCCATGACCTTCCCATTGCTTTCCCAAATCAGGGATTTTAGAAACTGCTGTTTGCATACTGGGAGGACTTTTTTGCTCCAAGGCAATTTGTCCCCAGTGACCAGAGGACAAGGTCATTGTTTTAAAACACCAAATGCATTTCCTATTTGGCTGGTCAATTTTCAAGTTTCCCAGCGGTCTGAGGCTTCATAAAATAAGATAGAGAAAGAGGAACGGGGGAGGGGCTAATCAAAATGGAATTGTATTTTCATGCACAATGGAAAACTTAAAGGCTGAACCAATCGTTTTGGAAAACTGGCACAGATGACATTGGTTTGAGGAAGGAACGTCTAGTGTGAGCCAGCTGTGCCAGGACTCCGGGCTGAGGCCTAATCCGCCTTTATCCGAGGGTTTAGCATGGCTCCCGCCCGCTCACCAATCCCGGCTGGAGCCGCAGAACAGCTCTGCTTCACCTGGCTCGGTCCCAGCACAGTCTCACGGATGCTCTCCCGTGGGGAGGCCGCGCTGGGAGGGGGAGCGACATCAAGCTTCGTGAAACTGTTTTCGAAAACCTGGGATGATCATTTAAATGTTTAAAATATGCACATGGTAATTCAAAACTAATTACCCTGAGCACATTTGAAACATTTATGCCATCATCTTGGATCCTGCCTACTGATTGTGCGCTGCAGCTCACTCTGGTGTTTCTATAAACTGCTTCAGCGATTTTAACTTCCAGGCTAAATCAGGCAGCCACAGGCGCTGCTTCCCGCCCCGGGTTGGTGGAGAGACCCCTTCCCTGACTTCCAGGCTAGGAGAAAGCCCTATTTCTCCAGAGAGCCATTTGTCATGGTCTTGTAGTTCTGGCTGCCGAGAATTATTGCTCTTATTGCTGTTCATAATTGTCATCCCCATTATTTAATTTAGATTAAAATGACCTCTTTTCCTTCTGATTCTTACTCTCCCTGTTCCCATTTTCCTCTTCCTCAACTCGTGGACCCCCTTTTTCCCATTGGTTCATGTGTATGGAAAAGTACCCCTGATAGTCCCACCCGACTTGGTTACTTCTTCACCCGGGAGCCAATGTGGTGTGCTTTCTGGGTTTGCAAGGTGGCCATATCCAGAGAGGTAAACCAACCTGAGCACACAGCCGCCCGCCATCATTGGGAGAGCACGTGTTGTGCAGCTCAGGCACACGCATGCACACACAGGCAGACGTGTGCACATGCGCTTTATACAGCAAGTCTGCTTGCAGACTAATTAGGCCTAGGCAGTTCCTGAAGCAAATTCATTTTCCCCCTTTCCAGAATAAAATGAGTTCTCTTCCTTTGGGGGTGCTTAACCAGCACGCCGGTGGCGGTGGCTAGAAGCCTGAGATGGGAGATGTGGCCGAAACCATTTCGACTGCCCAAGTCTATGGGCAGGAGCTGACCTCGGGTTGGGGAACTGCAGTCAGAAGAGGCACAATTCTGGGATCAAGAAATGAGCACTGGTTTAGACGTACATTCCCGGAATAAGACAGATGAGGGTTGCCTCCTTGTTAGCGCTTTGAAGATGCCCATGGCGGGCTTTAGACATTTAGGAATATAAAAGTAGGTTGGATTCCCACAGCCAGCTGAAGTTTGACAGAGTGATATTACCGGGTTTAACTAGAGCCATTAAGAGGTTCCTCATTATCCCACACCACGGCCACCAAAGTTATCACATGAGCTGTAATGCAAGAGAATTTTCATTCCATCAACAAGAGAGGGAGCCAGTCTATCTTTGTCCAAAGGAAATGAGCAGCTCGGCATGAAGCTTGTGAGGAATTGAGTGTACAACATTCCAGTAACATCCCCTGCAGGATTTCCTCCACGCTTTTGTGGGCTAAGCAGAGGCGACTGCATTGGAGCAATCTGCCTGTGTACCTGGCTCGCAAGAACACTCGCTCAAGGAGCAACCCAAAGGCCAATTGACGACAAAGGATGCTCATAGAGACCTGCATTCCATAGGGCTTAGTAGTAAGCCCCAAAGAAATCAAAGTCTAGGCCATTCTCCTAGTGTTCAGCAATCTCATTTATTATTTCTCTACAAAGATCCACCACTCAATCTTGTTGGTATCGCCTGTGCCTGATTCATATTCTCCCGCTCGGTAAGGTGGCCTGGTTTGAAATGGGCTTCTCTTCCTCCTGCTGGCGCATGCTTTGCATCCTCACAATGACAGCCAGTAAACCGCAAGACCCTCTCCACCGTACTCTCCCCACCCTACTTACTCTTCTTGGAATTACTTGTTCATCAAGTGTTCTGTTGGGGAGCCTTTTCCTCTTGGATTAATACTGAGAGAAGGGATCAAGTTTTCCATTTCCTTTGCACTTCTTGTAGCAGTCTCATATGGGAGACACCCAGGTTGGATATACTGATTGCTTTAGAGTTGGAGTGAGATGGCCCAGCAACACTCCCCACCATGCACCTCCCCCTCCTTCAGACGTTCCTGGCATCTTATAACTTGCCCAAAGCCGGATTTATTGCTCCAGCTGTAAAGTGTATCTTCTCTAAGCCTCACTTAAAAGCTACCACTTGGCAGAAGATCAAGTTAGAAGTGCAGGATAGCAGGTGACGGTGAGGACAGGGAGGGATGGGGCGGGCAGGGTGGAGCAAATAATTGAAGCTCCGAGTTACCAGCTCAATATTTAACCTAACTGGTAATTTGCTGTGACAATTATGCCATGAATGGAACACTACTACTATGCAAGAATGTCGCTCTCTAATTAAGAGGGCTCTACTTTTCCTAGTCACCCACACTTTAATAACACACAAAATGAGTCTTGGCTCTGGGAGCTAAAGGTTCCAGCAGGAGCACATGCGGCACAAGGCTGTGCACATAGGCTGTGACGCTGCTGCCCAGTTAAGCCTGCTAACACCTTCAATTCACCCTCAGATAGAGCCCGGAGAGCACGGCTCAGGCTCTCACGCCATGAGCCCTATTTGACTGACAGGCATCTTCCCGGAAAGCCTGTTCGTGCCTACACTGCAAATGGATCTATCTGCTTCTCCACAGCCGGGCTTTCAACCAAGAAGGCTTGGCATAGATCTGATCCTTAAAAGAGTAACTTTAATAAGGATTTCCACAAAAGTCCACAGGAACAAACCTCCTAGGAGTGTGATAGGAAAGGGAACACAGGCCAACACCCTAACTGCTGGTATAACTCTGATGAGACAAAAGAATACTAATATTTTGGCTATAAAGGAGGATGCTAGCATCCTTTAAGTTCATGGGAGCCTTGAAACATGGCTACACTGGGCAAGCCGATGCTTTTTTCTTTTCCTAATTAGCGGTTCATTTATGGAAGGCTTGCTGCCTGGAGAGCCCATTAGAAGAGCTTGTTTGTGAAGATGTACCTTATAAAACTATTTAGATTTTAAATAAATAGTGCAGGAGGCCAGTGGTAGAAGTTGTGATGGGAGTTGTGATGGCAGCAACTGCACCCGCAGAAGGGGAGCCCGGCACTCCAAGCCTGTGTGCAGGGGAGATCAGCTTCCCTAGGCAAGTCTATGAGTTTCTAAAATTTTAGGCCAATAAAAGTGACCTCTGCACAGCTGACTGAAGATATAAATAAATCTCAACATGAGCAGCAGTGTCAATGGTGAAGAGATGAGAGTCCAGTCGGAGTTTCATTTTTTAAAGAGGATTCTGGATCCACCTCAGGGCAGGGCATTCATGAGCACAGAGCCACGGCTCCCTGCTGTGAGCACTCCTGTTTTCTCAGGCACCAGCCCATCGGTTACCTAACCACTGAAAGGAAGCTGCACCACACACAAGTTAAATATAGGCTGGGTTATCTGCATTTTACAAGCTCCAAGCAAGCTGTCTGAAGAAGCTGTCATTTTTAATGATGGCACAAACTTCCAATTACCAACTGGGTAATCCACTAGGGAGCAAGTAGTTTTGGAAGAACAGCTCACTATTATTAAAAGTTTACACAATCACTTTTGAGTTGACTATAAATATTTCACACGAGGTGGGTGGGGTTAGGTTTTTTGAGTAGTTCACTGGAGGCTGCAACAAATACGGTGTTTTCTTGAGATTTAGACATTCTGAGATTTATCAACAGCTGAAAAGTAGCAAGGGTTTCAAGGCAACATCTCTGAAGAGCCTGGCAATGCCAAAAGGCTGTGAAATGGCCAGGTGGTTGGATGATTCCAAGTCTCAAATATACTCCCAAAGCCAGCACCAAGACACAGCTCAAATGGCAAGTCATCAAGGGCCTACGGACAGTTAATAAGGATCACTTAGGCTACCCATGGACAAGCACTCCTTGGGGACCACATACCTTCAACACCTTCTGTCCAACATGGCATCTACATAGCTTCCTGTCGATAACTAGTGCAGAGTGACTTAGGTGTGACATATGTTTTTCCATGTAGACAGATGACCTGTGACCCAAGTCAAGCCTGCAGCTTTAGTTTTAACCCTTTGCCTCCTCCCTGATTGAAGTCCTTATTGATGACCCCAGTCTCCAGTGACCTGGACATCTACTGAATTTGGACTGTACTGTGATGACCACTGAGTCCTGCTCCAAAATGGCCAGAGTTCTTGGGGACAAGGTGTGGCGATACATTATTTATGGTTTATTAGAGGATTCAGAAAGCAGTCAGCCTCAAGCTACAGAGATCAGGCAGCGGTGGTACACACCTTTAATCCCAGGACTCGGGAGAAAGGAATTTTGATTTAGCTGGGTGTGGTGTTGCACACCTGCAATCCTTCCTCACTCTGGGGAAGCAGAGGCAGGATGCCAGTTTGAGGCCAGGCAAGGCTACAAAGCAAGAAGCTGTCTCAAAACCAAAACCAGGTATCTTGATCTAAATTGTCTCAGAGGGTACGTAGCTTAGCAGATGTATGGCAGGTGGGAGGCCTTGGGTTTGATCCCTAGGACCCAAAAAAACAGCTGACAGGAGGCAAAAGGAGGTAAAGGAAGACATGACACCATCCTTTGCCCCATTACTTAATCAGAACCGCCACCACAAATATAACTTGGAGACTTAAGAATCACTAATAGCTTAAAAAAAAAAAAAGAATCACTAATAGCTTCAGAGAAGACAATGAGGCTGGTTTATAAAGCAGGTCAAATGTGTTCTTGGGAGGCCACTTCTCCCACAAAGACAGAAAATCCAGGTTAAGGCGTCTGTGGTTGCAACCTATGTTTGGGCGCTAAGTAGGATGAAATCATGGAGGGCTCCAATGCCTCCTTCCACATTCTCCCTGCATTAGTTTATCTGCTTGCTTCCAAGAGTCTGCTCAAACTGCCCGCCAGCCTGTGATGGGGCATAGGCTTAGACAGACTTACTGTTGAACCAGGGCAACGGAGAACTCATGGAGCAAGAAGCAACTCAACGTACTATCAGGGCTTCAAAGCACTGCTCAGGCCCACCGGAATCCAGGCTTATGCTAACGAGCCAAAAAGTAAGAGCAGCTGGCAAGAGTGATTCAGCCCCATAAATTTACACATCCATACAGCCAAACCCACTTGAAGCAATGCAGATCCACTTTTATTGAAATAGAAAAAACAAAAAACAAACCTATTCTGGAGTGCTAAGAGTGTTCCAGAAGGACTTATGAGATAACCTCATGTTGTCTTTAATGTGGTGTTAGGGAGAACTTTACGTGTGCCTACTAGGCTCTACCACCAAGCCACATTCACAACCCCTATTTATTCACATATCTGTGTGGTGTTATGAATAAGGAATGCCCTGTAAAACCTCTTGTATCTGCACACTTTGTACCTGCTTGGTGGCACTGTTCGTAGGGTGGAGCCTTGCAGGAGGAAGTATGTCACTGGGTGTGGGCTTTGAGAGTTTGAGCTTTGCTCTACCTAGTTCTCTGCTTCCTGTGTGGAGCTAAGATCTCTTAGCTTCCTGCTCCTGCTGCCATGTTTTCCCTGCCATGATGGACATCTAGGCCTCTAGAACTGTAAGTTAAAACAAACTTGCACAGAAGTTGCTTTTGGTCATGGTGTTTTATCACAGCAATGGGAAATGTAACATAAATAGAAAGTGGTGGCCCACTAAACAAGTGGTTATTGCTGGTTGTTGGATTACAGGTGACTTTGGTCATTTTCTTTTCTTTTCCTTCCTTTCTCTTAGAGGAAACAATTACTTCCAATCATGCTTTATAAAACCAGCAGCTTGTAAGGGCTACTGCCTACAGAGTGGATTAAGTCTAAGGTTACCAAAACATGTTATGTAGGAAGAAAGAAAAAAGGAAAAGGAGACACATGCACAAGCCTGTCTTTTGAGACGAGGAAACAATCAATCTACTAGGGAAAGGACAGTTCTTCTAATAAGTACAAAGGAGGGAGAGGGACCGGTTTCTTTTTCTATAAATAAATCCTTGGCAGGCGGATCACCACAGAAACACGAGTCAATATAAACCTTTAGATATGGGGCTGCCAAACTTCACTTTTCGACAGTGTATTAATTATGTAGTCAATAGCCATGGGGTTCATTAGTGTATAAAATACCACGATCAATATTATCTATACTTTTCGAAGACAGACCACTCAGGAAAAAAAAATGTTGGGGGAAGAAGGGGGAACACTTTGACCCTGCAGTTCAAAAAAGTCAGAACAGCACACTAGAGATTAGCAAGGCTTTAATGGAAGGCATAAAACACTGGAAATATGGACAGAAATCAGATCAGTTCCTTCCCTTTTCTGCCTCTTTTACAATGAGGCTGGAGGGAATTCAGGAACCATTTAAAATAAAGGCAAAATGATTAGATGCCTCCCCCCGCAACTGCTTAACGCTGGTGTCATGGTGGATGCAAAATAAGCATTGATCTCTAACTAATAGATGAAAATGAGAACACGAACAGCCCTTCGGATAAACTGTGTCCAAGAGAATTCCAGGAACTGTGGGCCAGAATCTGCTCAGGCAGTCCTCCAGGACCTGGGTCTCTCACAGGCATTAACAGTGGGACCCCCTTCTGAGGCTGCTCAGCTGGGTGAGCTGAGTTTTTAGTATGGGAATCTTTTAAAACATTATCCTATGATGGAGCCCATCCCTCGCACTCCCCGTAGAGTTCTGTGCTCTTCATGTTAGCTGTGCAGGTGTGTTACATTTGTTGAAGTGGCCGGTGAGAAGGTTCTGGGACTGGTTCGGAGACCTCAGGACATATTGCTGCTGACCAGCCCTCCTGCACCGGGAGAGGAGGAAATGCTGTTGAGTGAGCGATATAAAAAGCTGGTTACTGGACTGATAGCTAGATCACCATCTCTAACCAGCAATTTGTCAATCTCCAACAGTGCCGAAGACTGTGATTTTCCAGTCAATGCTCTATAAGCAAGGTCAGACAGAAAGCCTCCATAGAAATTGTCAAGCTTCAGCCAGAGAATCAAGTGCAACTGAATTCCTGTCTCCTGAGATTAGGGAAAGGTAAGGAAGGCTGTGTCTCTGCAATCAAAGTCTGTCTGTCTGTCCTCAGTAAGGCCAGCCATTTGCCTAGGGCTGTAATATCAGCAGCTGGGAGACAGAAGCAGGAGGATCACTGCTTCAAGGTCAGCCTGGGTTGTACAATGAGCTTGAAGCTACCCATTTTAAGACTCTGCCCCAACAATACAAGACAAGCCAGGGGTGGCGGCAGAAGCCTGTATTTCTAGTGTATGAGAGACCAAGGAAGCCTGAGACCTGCTTCAGCTACATAGGAGGAATCCTGAGACCTGCCTTAGGGAAGACTATATCTCAAAAACAGGCCAGCTAGGGCAAAAACAGACAGGTATGCTGGTCAATATTGTCAGTCTAAACCCATAGGACTGGTCTGTGAGGGCCTCTCCAGAGAGATTTAACTGAGGAAAGACCCACCCTGAGTACGGGTGGCGCTCAGGGCCCGGGGATCCAGACTGAGTGAAAAAGAAAGAGGAAAGATAAGAAAGCGAGCATGCGTGCACGGGCGCGCGCGCGCACGCACACACACACAGAGACAGACAGACAGAGAGGCTGAAAGCGAGTTGAGCACTAGAACTTGCATCTTGCTGCTTCCTGACAACAGATGTCATGTGACCAGCTGCCTCACACTCCAGTTGCACAGCCAGAGCTGCTCATGTGCCCCTCCCCACCATGATAGACGGCACCCTCAAACTGTGAGCCATAAGAAGCCATTCCTTGGGCTGGCGAGATGGCTCAAAGGTTAGGAGCACTGACTACTCTTCCAGAGGTCCTGAGTTCAATTCCCAGCAACCACATGGTGGCTCACAACCATCTATAATGAGATCTGGTGCCCTCTTCTGGAGTGCAGATACACATGGAAGCAGAATGTTGTATATATAATAAATAAAATCTTAAAAAAAAAAAAAGAAGCCGTTCCTCCCCTGAGTTGCTTCTGATAGGTATTTTGTCATAGCAACAAGAAAAGCAACTAAAAGCACAGGATGCCATGACTCCTCGGCTCCATAAAGCCACCACTAGATTTAAGTGCACACCAGGCCTGCAGCTGAAGGGGTGGGGGTGACTGCAATGCTGCCTGGATACTGGCAGACATGTGCAGCAAATGCCAAGAGGTGGGCTGCAGCAACCAGATAGATAATTAATATGATTAGGAACACACAGAGCAAGCATGCTCTTGCCGAATGAAAAGCCTAGTAGCATAATTACTGTTTTCTTCCTCACTCACTGTCTATACACATTTCTAAGCCTGCCTGGTGTTAGGCTGCTGTGTAAACATCAATAAAATCCCAAAGTGCCAGATCATCAGCATTCTTGGGCACAATGGCTTTTCCTTTTTTGTGTTTTCATTCCTTCTAAGATGCATTTCAGCTTTGCAAACGTTAGTAACAATGATCTCCAGGCCTCAGTCTAATCTGAGTTTGTAATGAGTTAATATCTCTCCCTAGTGATTATTTATTACAAAGGATAATTAATTGCTTTCCAGTTACAAGAACCCTTTATAGCCAAAGAAAGTAGAATCCACAAACAAAGATATACTGTTTATTCAAACAAAGCAAGGGAAACAAAGGGCTTCTCTCTAAAATTTTCCGTATTTAACGAAGCTTTAATCTAAAATGAAATAACACGAATGCAAAAAAAAAAAAAAAAAAAAAAAAGTACAGGTGAAGATGGTACATCAGGCAACCAAATGCAACATGGATTAAAGTGAAAACTCAAGCAAAGCTTTGTAGTTGCCTGGGTGTCCCTAGGGGATGGCAAGTCAATGCTTATCAGCCGTCCTCAGAAGAGACAATTTTGATTAATATCAGACCCATCTGACTCAGTCTATTAAATCTATTAAACCCTGAAGGAAGGATGGTCTTCAGATATTAACGATAGGCTTTTGATTAATAATTCTACCCCTTTGCCATTCCAAGCATTAATGACCACGTGGTACCTCTGCAAAGCAAAAGCCTTTGATTCCAGGGAGACACCCGCTAAACACCTGGGTTCTCCCCCATTCTCACTCCTCCCAGGAGGAACCTAAGACATAAAGGTGCCACCACTGGAAAAGCAAACCCCAAGTTACGCAATTTACCTCATTATCCACAAAGTGGGGTCAATTACTTGTGACACAATTCCTGTTTGAAGGTAACAAAATCTTAGTAAATCTGACAAAAGCCTAAAGAGAGGGCAGGGGCTGGTGTTATGCTACCTGCCAGCGGAGTGCCGGCTCTGATGGTTCATACACAGCCCTCTGAGCACACTGTCTTTTGCCAACCAATGAGTCCCAAGAGGGGCCCAGACAGGCTGCCAGTGTCCCCTAGAGGCTCTGCACTGTGAGGCTGTCCCAGGGCTGTCAGATGGGTGGGAAGAAAGCCATTCTATCTCTGCTCTTTACTTCCAACTCTGGCCATCATGCTCACATCACATGTTCCTCTTGATGTTCATGATCAGCCTTTTGGCATAGTCTCTGTAGTCCACGGGCTTCACGTCCATCACAGTGGCCTTAATTCGAGATTCATCCTTTGAAAACAGAAAAGCCTTTTGTGAGTGGTACAGCCTGGCATGGAGCAGTGGAGATAACCTTCTTTGCTTCAGTAGCTTCAATGAGTCCAGCAGGAAGAAGGGACGTTTAGAAATTCCCATGGAGAAAGTACTGTGAATTCCTGGAGATGGGTCAGTAGCCAGATCCCCCTTCTACAGACCCTCTGCCCACCCTAGCATCCCACTGGAGTAGACGCTGGAGGGGGTCTCTCTAGTCTCTACTGTCTTTATATGGGTACAGTGGGAACCCAGAGCAGATAGGTAACTCACCCTGAAAGCTCACTTTCATCCAGAAAGAGCACCTGCAGCAGCAGGAAACCTGGCTGCTGTTCCAGCCCTGGGCAAGGTTACCTGCCTGCCCTTCGCCATCCCTGTCCACACCAGGAAGAGAGAACCCTACAGTCTCTCTTAACCCATCCATCTTCTTACACTATATCCCATTAACGTTCAGCTAACTATCAAAGAGCTATCACAGGCACTGAGCTGATGGTAGGTCAGAATGTGTAAACTTTAGTGGCTGCAGGGGAGCTGGCAGAAATCCCATTCAGCGTGTCTCCATCTCTGAGGCTGAACAGAGTGACACCCAGCAGCAAACAAATCTAGCTGGGGTTTGCCTACATCTTTCCATTGGTAAAAATGAGCAGTAAGAGCTCCAACACAGACGGTGCTATAAGGATCAACGAATAATAGGAGGACAGGAGCCAGGACAGTGGCTGTCCAGTAAATGTTGTTTATTAAACATCTATGCAGCTCTGTGACATTAGGACTAATTTAAGAGATACTTCTACCTGCATGTGGTTATTTGTTTAATATGCTGATTTTTAGAACCCAAATTGTGGGAAACAAGAGCCCCTACACATCATGTTTTCAAAGTACAGACATAATGAAAATTTCTTAAGGCTGTAATAGAAAAAGCCATACTATCTTCTCCCCAGAGATAGCAAACCTGAGTCAGCTTCCAAATCTGCACATAAGTTGGTAACAGCACCCCAGTGCAGGCAGATTCCACAAGCATGCATGCCACAGGTCTCAAACCTGTGGGTAATTCCCTGACACTAACACTGAAGTGCTGCTGTTCCCATCACAGCCCTTCTGCCCCAGTAACCGTACTTACGTTGTAGGTCTCCAGCTTGACCCTGATTCTGAATGTAAATGATCGGAAGTTGGCATTCTGGAAAACCTCTTCAAATGCCTGCTCGTTCTGTAAAAACAACACATGGCAACTACTGGAAAAGACCTATTAAACTGTTGGAAAGGCTGAGAAATTATCACCCCAGAGGGTTGAGATTTCTTAGGAATGACTAATTTGTAGGTGTTTCATCACATAAAACTGTTCAACTAGAATTTTATTAAAAATATGAACACTTTCCTTACGAGTACAGTTTTCCCTTCAGTATTTGCAGAGGACTGGACCTGGGACTGGGAACCCTACCTCCAGCGGACACCGAATTCCAAGGATACTCAAGTTCCTTATGTAAAATGGTTGCTTACACAGAATCCACGCACACCCTCCTTCCTGTATGCTGTAAATCATCAGTAGCTCACTTATAATACCAAATATAAATATCATGTGAGCTGACACGGACTGATAAGGAAACATAATCTGCACATGGTCAATAAACGTTCAATTTATCACCCAATAGTTTTGATCCCAGCTGCCTGTATGTGTGGAACTGAGAACAGACTCTATTAAATTCACAGAAGCAGAACCCTGGGTGCAGTGCTAGGGAAGGGAGGAATGGAGAACTGTTGCTTAAGGGCACAGAGCCTCAGGGTGGGAAAATGGAAATGTGCAATGATGGACAGAGGAGCCAGGGGCCTGAGACCTTGAATTTGGCTAATGCCACTATATTTCAAAATGGTTCTACCAGAAAAAAGAAAAACACATAATGGTATTTTTATGTTATTTTACCATGATCAAAAAATTTTAAATATTCTTAGGAAATGCATTTAAGATTTGGAATACTTAATGAGGGAAGAAACCTGAGACCCAGCATCTCATGGTAAAATGACTAAGTAGTTAGGAGAGGCTGGAGAGATGGCCTCGTGATTAAAATACATATTGTTCTTTTGAAGGACAGGAGTCTCCTTCCTGGAACCCTCATGGTGGCTTATAGTCATCTCTAACACCAGCTCTAGGGGATCCGATGCCCTCTCCTGGCCTCCTCGGGTACCAGGCAGGAAAGTGGTGCACATATATACATGCAGGTAAAACACTCATATACAAATAAAATAAAAATAGGTGAGTGGATGGGGTGGTGCATGCCTTTAATCCCAGCACTCAGGAGGCAGAGGCAGGCGGATCTCTGTGAGTTTGAGGCCAGCCTGGTCTACAAAGAGAGTTCCATGGGAGCCAGGACCATTACAGAGAAACCCTGCCCCGAAAACCAAAACAAATAAAATAAAACTTAGTAGGGCTGGGCCTGGTGCAGCTTTTAAGGCCAGCACTAGAGAGGCAGAGGCAGGAAGATCTCTGTGAGTTCCAGGGCTACATAGTCTCAAATTAAAAAAAAAAAATTAGTTAAAAAAACAAACAAACAAAAAAACCTAAAATAATTGGAAAAGTCTGGTGTAAGCTAGGCAAAGTGGCCATATCTGTAATCCCAGTCTTCTGGAGGCTAAGGCAAGAGGATTACAGTGAGCATGAAGCCAGCACCAGCTACATAGGCTGGCCTGGGCTACAGAGTGAGCTTAATCCTGGAGCCTCTGTATCTGTAGCTCCTGACATGCTGAGCAGGTAGATGAGTGGATGGAGTGGGCAGTGCCAGGAAAAGGCCGGAAGATGCCTTCCTTTTCTCACACTCCTCAGATGCTATCTGATTTAGTTACTTTATTGTAAGTTTTAAAAAAGCTGGCTTTTAGTTTGGGGGTGTGGTGGGTGATAAACTGGGATACTCAGCCCTCTCTCTCTTTTTTTTAAGATTTATTTATTTATTATGTATACAACATTCTGCCTCCATCTATGCTTGCATGCCAGAAGAGGGCACCATATCTCATTACAGATGGTTGTGAGCCACCATGTGGTTGCTGGGAATTGAACTCAGGACCTCTGGAAGAGTAGTCAGTGCTCTTAACCTCTGAGCCATCTCTCCAGCCCCCCCTCTTCTATTTTTAACTTTTGAGACAATGTTCATTAAGGTGCCCAGTTGGTCTTTAACTTGGCTTCCTCCTGCCTCAGACTGCTGAGGCATAAAATGCATGAACTTAAAACTTTACATAAAACTAATAATTCATATAGGCTAAGTACCCCTGTAGGTCACACGGGTATGAAAACAGACTTATCACCCAGACTTCTTTTATTTGAGAAAAGTCATTCCTTGGATTTTCAATATATAAACAAAATAATGTGCTAAATCTTCAAACCTTGAAACTGGATGCCATTACTCTTTAGAGCTAAGGGAAGCATGGATGCACACTCCCAGAGCACCATGGTTCCTGAGGGGAGTCCTGTATGCCCTCATTCACCAGCTAAGAACAGTCAACTATAATAAGCTCATAAAAATCCTGAAAGGCTGCCCGGAGCCTGCAAATCTGATATGAAAATAGAGGACCAGGCAAAAGAGATAAAAGACGATTGCACTTTAAAAGTCAATTCCAGTTATTTCTGTAAAAGGACGTTGTGGGACTATTTTCAGGGACCTCATGGATAATTTAAAAAGGAGTTGAGGGCAGAACCAAACAGAACTGAGGACAGAAAGAGTAAGAAAAGCACATCAAAACAAATGGCAATTCTTCTTTGTGGCCTTTGTAAGTATATAACCAATATGGAGGAATGGGGGGAAAAAAGGACACTGTATGTCGATAGATGTCAGTTTCCATGGCCTAGAAAGTACGGCTCTTACTATTCTTGGTTTTAACTCACCAAGTGTCTTTTTCTTATATTTGGCATAATCAGTAATCCATTCTCTCTCTCTCTCTCTTTTTTTTTTTTGGTTTTTCGAGACAGTTTCTCTGTGGCTTTGGAGGCTGTCCTGGAACTAGCTCTTGTAGACCAGGTTGGTCTCGAACTCACAGAGATCCACCTGAGTGCTGGGATTAAAGGCATGTGCCACCAACGCACGGCAACCCATTCTCTTAATGTATAAAAAGGCAAATTAGTAAAGGTGAAATTAGTAATTTTAAAAATGTGGGTTCCAGTCATCTCAAGAGTCCCAACACATACATGCACGCACGCGCACACACACGCGCGCACACACACACACACACACACACACACACACACACACACACACACACACACACACACACACACACACACACACACACACACACACACACACACACACACACACACACACACACACACACACACACACACACACACACACACACACACACACACACACACACGGTCTTGCTATACAGTCCAGGCTAGCCCTGAACTCACTATGTAAACTAGCTTGGCCTGGAACTCTGGGTGATCCTCCTGCCTCAGCCCAAGTACTAGGACAACAGGCAGGGAGCATCACCATAGCATGTAAAGTGACTTTAATACAAAGTCACTTTGTAAGAACCCCATCTGACAGCCTGAAATTGCAAGTACCCCAGATGTGCACTATTCTAAGATCTGACTCAACGATTCTAAAAAGTGTTTATTGGTTAACAAAGCACACCGACAAGTTATTTCAGAAGACACCTTGCAGCTCTAGACTGCAGGCACACCAGCTCTGATGTGTAAAAAGGGTAGTGGGGACAAGGGTGGTGTGGCTTCTGCATACAGCTGCTTTATTCTCCTGTAGCATTACCCTTTGCTAGACACGCAGTACAACGAGGACTCATATACAACACCCAAAGAAGCAAGCAACAACAGCTCAGTGGCATAACACAAGCACTATCACAGTGCTAATAAACAAGTGCCAACCTTCTCTTTCAGTTCCCCAAGGTATGCAGTGTTCTGCCCAAGGATAGCCTCCGCAGACTCCTGGAAACATGTCACCCACTGATTCTCTTGAAAATCTGCAACATTTACCTAAAAAACACAACACGCTATTATTTTAGCAAATAACACCAAGGAGAAGGGAGATTACCTTTTCCTACTTAAAGTAACACAACCCCCGACTTTCAATGCTTTGACGGAACAGTTCCCCTCATATGAAGTATACCGTTTCAGTCATCATTTTTCATTTTTAGTACAGTATCCAATAAGTCACACAAGTTGCTCAGTACTTTTATCATAAAGCAGGCTTAGCTGTGCAAATGTTCTGAGCACACTGAAGGGATTCGGGGTTCAGCTAGGGCCCACTGTTAAGTGCAGGTGATGCTTTGCCCACCCCATCCCCCCATCCCCCCCCCCCCCACAGGGTTTCTCTGTGGCTTTGGAGGCTGTCCTGGAACTAGTTCTTGTAGACCAGGCTGATCTGGAACTCACAGAGATCCACCTGCCTCTGCCTCCCGAGTGCTGGGACTAAAGGCTTGTGCCACCACCGCCCGGCCACTTTGCCAGTCTTTTAAAAGCTGTGACAGATGCAATGGGAAGTTTCAAATGTGGTCTAGTTCAATCTTCTAGAGATGTGATTTCAGATCTAGGAGTCGTCTCAACTAAACCCTAACAGATGTGGAAGCATGCAGTTAACACTGTGCTCCCCTCTCTAAATGCAAAAGGCTTTGCACTGGAAGTTTCGAGTGAGCTTCCAGCAGTATAGTGGGCTCTTTTCATGTTATTTGACTTACTATTTATTCTTTCTCTCTCTCTCTCCACACCTGGCATCCTTTAGTTTTTTGAGACAGCATATAATGCAACCCAATCTGCCCTCAAACTTGCTATGTAGTCAAAGCGGGCCTTGAACTCTTCCTGCCTCCACACCCCACCACCAAGTGCGGAGAGTACAGAGACATATGCCACCATGTTCAGCTATTTTGTTTTTTAAAAAACAAAATCTTACTGTGCAGTCTAAACAGGCCCAACTTACAATCTCTCTGCCTCAGCCTCCCATGGACTGAGTTCACATTTACACATTTTTTTAAAAATTTACAGTGTGTGTTGTATTATGTGCATACAGGTGGAGGCCAGAGTTTGGCATAAAGTGTCTTCTACGGTTTCTGTCCACATTAACTTTTGAGACAGGGTCTCTCAGTGAACAGAGCTCAGCAACTGGATAGGCTGATGCCCAGTGAGCTCCAGGCCTAAGCCTGAGTTGCTTTACTTGGAAGTTGGGGATCTGAACTTAGGTCTTTACACTTGGGAGGCAGGAGCTTAAACCACTCTTAAAACACACTGCATGTGTACATTGGGGTTGTGCCTGCATTCATGTCTATGTGAGGACTCAGATTTCCTGGAACTGGAGTTTCAGATAGTTGTGAACTGCAGTGTGGGTGCTGGGAATTGAACCTGGGTTCTCTTAACTGCTAAGCTATCACTCCGCCCCACATTTTGAATTTAAAGAACTGCATGAGATGGTTCTAAGTCATTACTGAGCAACAGGTAATTTCAGAGCCAATGTAAAAAACCTTTAACCAGTCACCAAATCCACCAAGCAACAGAAACAAATCCCAGTGGATGTAAGGCTTAAATTACATTGGTGAGAGCCAAGAAAGTTTGCTGAGCCGGCTAGGCCAAGAGGCCAATGAGCCCCAAGAACTGAGTTCAATCCTCACCCTGGCACTATTACTACTTCACTGATAACCACCCACATCCCCAACCCTAAATTCTTTTTGCTTTATTTGTTTGTTTTTCTGAGACAGATTCTCTATGCAGCCCTGGTTGACCTGAACTCACTCTGTAGACCACATTGGCCTTGAACTCAGAGATCCCCTGTCTCTATCTCCCAAGTGCTAGGACTAAAGACATGCGCCACCATGGCCTGGCTGATTTTTGGTTTCATTCATTCATCCATTTCTGGGACTGGGTGTCTCTCATGTAGCCCAAGCTAGCCAGCTGGCCTTTAACTTGCTAAGTAGCTAAGGATGACAGACATGTGTCAGCCATTGAGCGACAACCTCGGCATAAAAGCTGTAAGTCCAAGGCCTTTACAATCTTCTACTCACTAAAGTGGCTAGTCACTAAAGGAAGTAACAAACAGAAGGGCATTTAAACTGACCCCAACTTTTCAGAGTAAACAACTTCACACAGCTGTAATACTGCTGATTAGTTCTTCAGAATAAATTCCCTGTAGGTGGCTTCTGCATTAGGAAATAGGAATACTTTTTTTTTTTTTTTTTTTTTTTTTTTTTTTGGTTTTTCGAGACAGGGTTTCTCTGTGTAGCTTTGCAGCCTATCCTGGCACTCACTCTGGAGACCAGGCTGGTCTCGAACTCACAGAGATCCACCTGCCTCTGCCTCCCGAGTGCTGGGATTAAAGGTGTGCGTCACCAACACCTGGCTTCAATAGGAACATTTTTAAGGTTTTGGACATATTCCTTACTGTCAAATCAAATCAAACCAAAGCAGAGTTTAAAAGAGTTACCATACTCTGGCACACTCCTCTCAAGTCAACTCATCTAAGGTCAACTGCCCCCCCCCCCCAAAAAAAACCAGAGTATCCACAAGAAAACTAACACAGGCACTGGCTGTAGAGTTATAATTACTGCTTTCCAGAAATGCCATTTCATATTAATTTATCTCCACAACAGTGAGGAGGCTAGCACCACCAGCACGGTGACCACACAGCATCACAGATGAAAAAAAAGTTGCCCATTGGCGAGGGCATCAAGTTCTCAGGAGCATGAACACTGCAGGTCAGCCAGGGCACAGCCATTACCTCCTTATTTACAGAGTAGCAGCAAGCTCCCCAACACAATGCATCTGTGAGTTCCTTACTACCAACCACCTGGGCTCTACTGTTGCACCCCCCAGTGTCTTGTCCTTGTCAGCCAATCAGTGAACACCATAAAGCTTCTCGATAACCATTCTACTCACCGACAAGATCATGCGATATTTGAAGTTGGGGAATTCCCGGTCACACTTCTCACAGCGGTATAACCCATTCTGCTGGTCAATCACTTTCTTATTGCAGTCTTGGGTGGGGCAGGCCTGGTACATACAGTTCTCTTTGCGAAGGAACACCACCGTTGCCACTGTGCTGAAATAGTCCGCCTATGGGAGAAAAGTATCACAGAGGCCGGGATCAGCAAGCTACACTTGGGCCTGGAACAGGCTACTTGAAGCTGCTCTTACTTGCAAGTGGTAAGTGATGTGTATCCTAGTTCCCACACTCACAGACCGAATATGGAGAACTGTTCACTCTGTTTTCTACATGCAAACCCACAGCACTCAGCCCACCCCCCCACCCGCCACCCCGCAGGGTCTCACAAGCTAGCCTTGAACTCACAGAGATCTGCCTGCCTCTGTCTCTAGAGTGCTTAGCCACCACACCTGGACACATAATTCTTCTTTATTTATTAATTGTTTCATACGTGTATCTCTGCATATATGATGATCACATGCAAACTAATGCAGGCGAGCCTGCGCCACGGTGTGTTTGCGGAGGCCAGAGGACAACTTTCAGGTGTCAGTCCTCTCCTTCCACTGTGGCTCCAGGAACTCAAGTTTCCAAGACAGCAGGACCAGTGCCTTTAACAGCTAAGTCATCTTGCCAGCACATAATATTTGTAAAATGTATGTATCTAATGTGTGTATATGTGTTTCTGCATATGTATACACACTATGTATACACACAGCATGGGATGTGTGCAGGCCAGAGACAGCTTGTGGGAGCTGCTGGTCTTCCTTCACCACATGATCCTGGAGCCTGGACTCAGGCTGTCAGGCTTGGCGTCAGGGAGCCTTACACACTGAGTCACCTTGCTGGCCAAACACATAATCTTTTACAATGTCAGTGATTTCTAACCTTATTTTTAGGGATCAGGAAGCTTTTCCTGTGACAAGCCAGAGGAAAACTTTAGTCCCAAGAACTCATTTAGTCAGTCTCTACTGCCGCTCCTCAGCCTGCTGCTGTGGGGCAAGACAAACCCCAGACAATGTGAAGATGGAGGATGATCCAATAAAATATATTTTTGAGACAGGGCTTCTCTGTGTAGCCCTGGCTGTCCTGAACTTGCTCTGGAGACCAGGCTGACCTCGTACTCACAGATCCACCTGCCTCTACTGTGGAGTGCTGGGATTAAAGTCGAGAACCATCACTGCTCAGATGGTTCTCAGTAAACTTTTACTGACAACATCAGACAGCAAGTTCACAGTCTTGACCAGCAACAACTCCTGGACTGAATAAAGTTCAAGAGAATGCCAAAGTACCCACGACGACAACCATGTAAACAGTAGTCTCTGCTAAGTAACCTAGGAGGACTAAGTCATGTTAAGGGTTCTGAGTGGATCCGCTTTACCTCTGTACCCAACACACAAGTTTTCAGGACTCTGTGTTTTCAGTTTATGTTCAGTGGTCAAGTAACTGCAGAATCCAGGAATACCCTGAATTCAGAGCTAGGCTATCAAAACCATTGGGCCTTTTTAATTAGCCCTGGCTATGCAGAAACTCTCTATACAGACTAGGCTGGCCTCAAACTCACAGAGACCCACTTGCCTCTGCTGCCCAAGTGTTGGGATTAAGGGCATTTGCCATCATGCCTGGCTCACACTGGGTCTACTTGATGTCTCAGACCAGAGGTGCAAAACAATGTGGTCATTTAAAAAGACTATGCTAGTACCCAGTTTAGACAGCTTTAGGGCTGGGTGTGTAGCTCAGTGGAAGAGCTTGACTGGCATGCACGAGGAGCTGGGTTTAACCCTCAGCTCCACAGAACTGAGTACATAAGAAGGCTTGGGGTGGCTGGGTGGGGAGATGGATCCACTGTTAAGAACACTGGTTGCTTTTGCAGAGGAACCAAATTCAGCTCCCCAGCACCCACATGGTGGCTGTTCCAGGGGATCTGATGCCTTCTTCTGACCTCCTCAGACACCAGTCACTCATTTGGTTTGTGTCATATGTTACTTGACCACTGAACATAAACTGAAAACACAGAGTCCTGAAAACTTGTGTGTTGGGTCCAGCTGGGTCCAGGGAGAACATTAATACACATAAAATAAAAACATTAAAAAGAAAGCAAGCTGGGGCCAATATGCCAGCTCATGGGGGAAAGCGCTTGCTGTCAGGCCGGATGACCTGAGCCTGGTCCCTGGGACTCACAGGGAGAGCTCAGTTTGAATTCCATACACTGCAGTGGAAAATGCAAATGAAAAATGACTTTAAAAATTGTGAGGAAAAAGCTGTAGAGAGCTAAACCTTAGAATGCCTAAAGAGTTTCTCTCTATTTCCAGGTAAGATGCAGACTTGAAGCCTGATTTAACAGTGTATGCTCAGTTCTGACTGCATACTGTCTATCTTTAGTTTAAGAGAGCAACTGGCTGACAAAAGAAACAGAATCCAACCAATGTTTAATTCTCAAGATGTTCTATAATAGTATTATAAGTTGCTGTGGATGACAATGATGGATCGAGTGCACAGTGAAATGAGACAGTAAGGAAGAAAACCTATATTGTATATGATGACAATAAAGGAGCCGCAGCAAGTGATGCTTAGGGAGCACAATAGAAATAAATGATTCAAATATCCAGCAGAACACAGGTTAGGCCAAGGGAGGAACACTGAAACAGAAAGCTGTAACTAAAGTCAAATACCAGTCCTTGGCAGGATAGCAGCTGCTCTCCATCTACAACTCAGGCTCAAACCCACAGGAGCTGCCTGATGCTTGACAGCCTGACACTGATGCTCTGCTCAGACACTAACATGAACCCGAGGCCAGTTCACACTACACTGCAGAGCCTGGTCACCACCATTTCCGCAGTATCCAGAAACTTGTCACACTTTTCTACTTCACACGAGAGGCCACAACACACCCTTCAACACACACAGCCTCTATACTGGCAGTGACAGAGACACCAACAACAAGAAGCAGTAACTGGCGCTCTGGCACAGGGCTCTGGGATCCCAGATGAGAACACAGCCCTGAACTAGCACCTGAAAGCAGATTTAAACACTCAACCATCTAGCGCTTTCTAGGCTTCTGTGAAGTAAGACGTGAGGTACCTTGTCACCCTGGCCCAAGTTCTCCGATTTAGCCTCATACAAAGTTTTCCAGTTGGTGTTGTTCCCTCCAGCGCCTCCACTCCTGAGGTCAGAGATGGAAACACCATCTAAGGCTTGTCCTTCTGAGTCGAACCTAAAAAACAAAACAAAAGCAATGGTGACAGGAACTTTGCATCCTTCTCAAATGTGCTGTTTGGATATACCAGCCACGAGCTCTGTCACTACCGGGTCCCATCTGGGTCCCAGCACACCTGAAGAATTACAATGGCCTTTCTTTTGACCTCATTTGTTTTGACCTCCACTCCCACATGACCCCATGGTCAAGACAAACAATGCCCAAATACCACAGACCCCCTGCCCCAAACTGGGCTGCATATTAAAAAAAAAAAAGCAGTGAACAGAGTCAGCAACAGAAGGCCACCCTGGCGCAGTCCCCCAGGCTTCGAGCCTTTACCTCAATCACTGAAATGAATCAGATGAAAAGGGACATTTTTGTTTCATGAGTCAGCCAAAAATGTTTTCATGGTAGAAAATCTTTTAAGCCTAATCAGTTGTAGAATTCAACATACTTCATCAGAAGGCATTATCTGCTGTGTTAGATATTTGCTTTCTCAGTGGGAATTTATTTATGCAAACATCAAGGTTAAGTCATTTATATGAAATTATTATTAAAACTGATTACACCTCTTGACCAGCTATTGGCTAATCCAAAGGAAAAGAGGCCAGGGAGAAGGTAGCAAGAACATGCAGTGGCGGAGAGTGGTGGGCTTGAGATTAAAAACATGAGCTGGCTGTAGTGAGTGGTGAACGTCTTTAGTCCCAGCCTTTGGGAGGCAGAGGTGGGTGCACCTCTGAGTTCGAGGCCAGCCTGGTCTACAGAGTGAGTTCCAGGCCAGCCAGGGATACACAGAAAAGCCCTTTCTCAAATAAATGAACAAACAAACACAAACATATCAAACACCCAAGTGGTAGGTAATTAAATGTTAACCACATACAGGACTGACTCCCTAAAAAGAGAGCACTCAACAGAGTGGCTGCTGCCCTAGGCCACATTGTGTCAGGTGAACAGCTACATCCGTCATAGAGGATAGAGTTCATAATTGGTTTTACCACTAAAAACTGTGAAGTTTATGGCTTCAAAAACTTCATGCAGACATTTGCCACAAAGATAGCTCATCAAGAATCAACAGAGCAAGGAGACAGGAGCCCTTCTTATAATAAAAATTCCACCCTGTTAGTGGCAAGATCTAAACTTCCGATAATCCTTGCCTGGGTGGGGTGTGTGCACTGAACCTGTCCTAGATCAATGACAGGACCTTTTGTTCAGGGGACATACATGCCTCTTTGTGTTTTCTGCGATCAGTTACTGACAGTGAAATATGAACACCTTACTGTGGGCATGCAATTAACCTGGAGTTGTGCTCAGAGCCTGGAAGAAAATCAACCAACAAAAACAAACCAAAGACACGATTGTTTCTAGTTAAACTACTATGGGATTCTGTCATATGATGCAATACTAGCTATCAGCACCGTTAAATAGATGGATGCAGGCTACTCGAGAGGGTGGCTTAAGCAATACAGACATTCTAGGAGATATTCTATCAAATTATTAAAATATCACTGTTACTGGAGTATATCAGATTCAAAACAAAAATGAGGAGTATAAAATGAGCTATTTCTTGAATCCCCTAAACTCTAAGCCATAGCTGGAAACCACACATGCCCCCTGTGACTACAGCTACACAAATGACTTAAGCTTGAGCTGGGTAAAGTCTTTTCTTTGCCCACATCAATTCTTCCACACTACATTCTCAGGATGAAGTGCTCTTCTAAGGCAGAGTTTTAATGCCTTAAAAAAAAAAAAAAAGCTAGATACGGTGTGGGGATCTTAACAAGCTCTCCTGTCTCTTGAGTGCTTCGAGAATAACGATGTAATGCCAACAAAAAGCCCATTGTTCCCACCATGCTTTGACAGAGGTGAGTGAATACACACCAGAAGAGGTGACCAGCTCCCGAGACTCCAGAGTGAGAAAGTACATTTTACCCCCACATCAGCTGCCCACAGCTCAAACTTAGGAGCAAAAGATGCTCTCAACACATTCTTTTAGCACGCAGCTGTTAAAGCCTTGCTGTTGGGGGGAGTGGAGTAGTGGTGGTGGTGGTGGTGGTGGGGATCAGGGTCAGCATGCACACTTCACTTACATTCTAATTGCTTTCTCTGACTCTCTAGGTTCATCAGGGGATTAAGTTGGTCAGCTTAAGGGCTTTCAGGCCACCATCTCAGAAGGCGTAAGGCCTCCGAGAAATGAAGGAACCACTCCAATCAATAACAAAGTTTCGGCAGAAGCTCAGATGCTGATGGAAACTAGCTCTTCTCAAGGCCTGAGCACAAGTAACCGCTTAGCCGAGGCCCATAAAACCTACCATCCACGGAGCTTATAGGCCTCTGGGATGTCAGGATTCACAATGATAGTGCTAGATGACAGGACAGAGAGGCTCCGCCCACCAAAGTCGGAGACCCGGGCTCCTTTGATAGCCATCACAGGCTGCCTAGAACCATCAAACTTGTCGGCCTGCAAAGCAAATGCACACAAGCATCACTGGCTGGAAGAAGGTACAGGGTGTGTTTATGGAGAAGAGGCAGCAGTAGAGTGAATACTGTCAACGTGTGTGGACTCTATGCACGACAGACCTAACATTAACGAAACCACTCAGCCTTCCCGGAAACCAATCTGTCTCCACCTTCCTGAGGTAGAGTAAGGGACAGTCCACCATGGGAAGCTAAAGTAACTGATCATCTCACATAAGTGCTAGACAGACCAACTCTGTCCCTCCGGTGCTCAGAAGGACAAGCACCCCACCCACAGACTGTCAATGCAAGGACTCACGTCTTCTCCCCACAGAGTTGCAGTCACCACTTTCCCTGACATATCCATCAGATAAATATTTCTCTTAGCAACTTCTCTGTTGCTAGACTTCACTGTGATTTTTGTTGAATCTTCATAGCTCTTGCAGATCCCGATTATGTCTGAAACACAGAACAAGCTGTAACAGCACAGATCAAGGCCCCTCTTAAAACATAACCAAGCGATGCATGGCAAGTGTGGTAGTTGTGCACCACACTGGAGACACAATCACCACTGTCCTCAAACCTGAACGGACCTACAAGTGAGTCTTTAGACTTGCTCTCTAGGTCACTGATCCCTGTGAAATCAAACTGAACTGTGGGTAAGTGATGGCCATCTTCACAGGGAAGTACAGAAGTCTCATTATTGAAAGTCATCTCGTAGTCATTTTTAACAGCTGAGAATTGCTTGTTAGCGATCTTCAGAGTGCCCTTTGAGAAATAATACACCTGCAAAAGAGGCCAAGTCAAGAAATGCTAGTCAGCCCATCAAAACCCTTCCCCACAATGCAACCTGCCGATTGCGCTCACAGCACTTACTGGCCAGCTTCTCGGCTCTGACTTAACTTGGTCTTACCTTGTTCACTTCAATAAGGGGAAAGAACTTGTCCACCTGCTCATTGAAAGCAGTTGCTCTGATTTCACCCTGCAAAAGCAAGTGAGAGCACATGAGAACTGCACTGCTAGACACCTACTCTGAACAGTGGAAGCCGTCCATTTTGGCATCAAAATAACATCTTTGGAGCAGCACTACAAGTGTAAAGAGGTCCCAGAGGGCTGCAGACATTCCAGAAACCTACATATACTTTCAAGCTATCAATTCTGATAAAACAAGAGAAATTCAACTAGCCAAGCCCATAGGTATGACTGAATCATCTAAGTTAAAAATGTAAAATAAGGAGGCTGGAGAGACGGTTCAGTAGATAAAGGCACTTTTCCGGGCAAGCCCAGTCATCCAGTTTAATCCTCAGAAACCATGTAAAGGTGGAAGACCACCAAGCTGTTCTCTAGCCTTTACACATGTATGCGAACAAACACAAACTAAAATAATTTTTAAAACGTTATCTAAAACATTTTTAAAAGGAAGCATTTAATATTCCAGTAATGAAAACAAAAAGTTCTGGCTCCTGAGTGGCAGGCTCAAACCCACGGGAAAGCATGCTGAACCCCAATGATTCAGCAGTCTTCCTCATGCCTGCAACCTAAATGATGGGTTACTTCACAGTCAGGAGCCGTTGCCAAAAATGCTCTAACAAGTCATGCTTTCAAGTTGCTTGAGATTTGATTTCACTGCTACTCTTCTTTGTCAGGCAATGTGTTAGTGATGGGTAAGAAAGTTAACTAAATGGTTGAAATCTTACCCAGACAACCTGCAGGAAGTTAGTTTTGGATACTGAATCTGCCACCACAGTTAAGACATTTGCCACGCTACACCATAAGAGGAAGAGGCAGGGGAAGAAAGATTAAGTTCTGACCTCACCAGTATCATTTTGTTATTTTTGTATGTATGGGTGTTGTGCCAGAAGGGAGGCCAGGAGAGAGTGCTAGATTCCTGGAACTGGGGTCACAAATGGTTAAGAGCCACCATGTGGGTGCTGGGAATTGAACTCATATCCTCTGGAAGAACATCTCTCCAGCCCCTGCATCTTGCTTTAAGTAAAGCATAATGAGTATATATGGTCAGAAACCATCCCCACAAAGCAGTTAAAGCTGAGTAACTGTTGCCCACCTTCTGCTGGAGGCAAATGCACCACTCTTTAGCAAGGATCACATTCCAGGACTTCAATTAAGCCTCTAGCAACGTAACTGGAGTGCTGCAGTCTACAAAAGCTCTCCTTTAGGAGTATTTTATCTGATGTTTAGCCCTATCCTCAAGATAGTACCAAAAATCTACAACAGTCAGGTGGTGGTGTTGGTGGCACTGGTAATGCACGTCTATAATCCCAGCGCTTGGGAGGCAGAGGCAGATAGATTTCTGAATTCAAGAGACAGCTTGGTCTACAGCAGCTAGTTCTAGGATAGCCAGGGTTGCACAGAGAAACCCTGCCTTGAAAAACAAACTAACAAACAAAAAACTACAATAGATGGAAATCCACAGTGACAACCATATTTCTTTCTGTTGAACTGATATTTGCCACTGCATGGACCTCAGAGCTGAGCCCAAGTCTTGGAGGCCAACACCTTCCCATGTGGCAAATACTCACACTTTCATCTACAAGTTCTATAGAGAAAAGTTTCCCTTCCCCTCGGGAATTGCTCCAGGTACGGATCTGACTTTTGTTGGTGACACGGGCACAAATAGTCCACCTAGAAAGCAAACAGACAACGTTAGCATGTGTAGCCTTTCTTACTGGGAGTAAAGATAAGCAGAAACCATTTTCCTGTGGCCTTTCTTCTCTCATGCAGAGTTTATCTGTCAATGCTAGCTGTATTTTAATCCAGCTAATTAAAACCCCAAGAAGACATACAGGTTTGACAGTTTACAGAATAAGCAAACAGTAAAATATATCAGGTAGTTTAACACTAACTCATTCTGTCAAATAAGTAAATTTATAAAAGCTCTTCCTTCCTTAAAAAACATCACCAAGGCAACAATATCCCTTTAATGAAAGGTTCCAAGGGAAAAAAATGCAGTTATACTAGCAATTATATTTCGCCACTATTTTCAATTGCAGGAACCGACATAATCACTATCAAATGTCTGCTTCATTTCTAATGCATGCCAAATATAAACACAGGCCTATAAAGCATGGCACTCATGGGCCACCAAAAGAAAGCACTCCTAGAGAGAGACTACTAAAAAAGGAGTCGCCAAACTCGAAACCCTAGTGCCCATCTTGAAAACAGAATTTGAACACACTGATTTCCTTACTTAGAATTTTACAGGAGAAATTATCTCCCATATTTTACCAAGTATTGCAGAATAAATAAGAACCTACCTTAAAGAATTCTGGAGGGAATAAAAAAAGCCGCTAATGTTCAATGCTTTAATTAACTTTTAATGGAAAAAGTAGTATCAAAGAAATCCATGTTTGGGGCAAATTAATGTGGCTAAAACAAATAGGACAGATTATCTTAGCCAAATTAAATCATAGAAACAAGTTTTGGACTAAAAGTCATCTATTTATTTGTGATAAAATGTGAATTAGCACAAATGTGTACACACACACACACACACACACACACACACACACACACACACACATAAATATATAATTCCTAAGCCTATCAAATGATTCTTAATCTATAAATAACTTAAACTTCAAATTTTACAAAAATGACAAACCCTCCATAGGCTATGGCAGACCGCTATTTTTAGCCTTTTTTTTTTTAAATAAAAGTGTTAAAGGTTGTCACAATTTGTATACTTTAGCTCAAAAAAATAAAAAAGACATCCTATGTGGCAGTGACCCAGAAGTTTACACAGAAGTCCATAAGAGCACAAGGTTAACTTCCTAGACCATTTGGTAATGGGTCCCACCCTTGCCCTATGTGACGACTCACTTGGACTGGTAAGGGGTTAGGCTGGCAATGGGTACCACTTTGGACTGTGTCCCTCCTGAAGGCTGCAGCAGGCCAGTTCCAGCAGGTTTTCCAAATGGCTTTGAGGCACCATAAGCCTTAGCCACAGTAGAACCTGTATAAACACATAAAAAAAGGGGCAATCATTTCATTTTTATTTCTTGACGTGTAGTGTGTTTGTGTGTGAGTGCACAGGTGCACATGCTATGGCATGAATGTGGAGGTCAGATGATAATTTCAAAAAATCTAACTTTGTTGTTTCTCCACTGCATGTGCCAAGTGAGCAGCCCACAGGCTTCCAGGGATTGCTTGTCTCCACCTCTGATCTCCCAAGGGCACTGTCAATAGAGATGCTCTCAATACTACATTTGGCTTTTATGTGGGCACTCAGGATTTGAACTCAGGTCTTCATCGTTGTGAAGCAAGTGCTTTCATTCACTAAGTCATTTCCCCTGTCAGACAACCATTATTTTAGTTGCTTAAAATTAATTCTCATTATGGCCATGCCACAGGAAAGGACAGAAGTTAAGGAGCCAGGAAAGGACATCTATCACCAATGTGTCATCTCAACACTGCCACAGGGTAGGAAAGTCTAGAATGAAATCTATAGAGCAGTGCTCAGTTGGGAACAGAGACTAAGAGCCAATTTTTGGGTAGCCTAGTACTGTGACCTCCTCGCTTCTCTTTGCCAAGCTCCACAGCTGTCCTTCATGCAGCAGGAGAACAATCAAGGTCTGTTGACCAATGAGATCCTTTCTATCTATGAACACTATTTTTTTTTTAAGATTTTATTTATTATGTATACAACATTCTGCTTCCATGTATATCTGCACACCAGAAGAGGGCACCAGATCTCATAACGGATGGTTGTGAGCCACCACATGGTTACTGGGAATTGAACTCAGGACCTCTGGAAGAGCAGCCGGTGCTCTTAACCTCTGAGCCATCTCTCCAGCCCCTCTATGAACACTATAGAGATCTTCCTGCCTCTATGAGTTCAAGACCAGCCTGGTCTACAAGAGCTAGTTCCAGGACACCCTCCAAAGCTACAGAGAGAAACCCTGTCTTTTTTTTTTTTTTTTTTTTTTTCCCACAGAGATCCGCCTGCCTCTGCCTCCCGAGTGCTGGGATTAAAGGCGTGTGGCACCAACGCCCGGCTTGAGAAACAATGTCTTGAAAAACAAAACCAAACAGAATGTATTCTACTATCTCCTTCAGCCATTTACTGTGTCAGAGAGGAGAATAAATGTAACTTATGGAGATGGGTAGATGAGAGTTAGCCTATTACACGGATGGATTAAAAACAATGTGGACTGATGGGGAAACTTTATGTGCTGAAAGTCTCATGGAAACTTAATGACATCTGAACTCTACTTTCCTTAGGAACTTGCATTAAAAAAAGGGGGGAGAGGGGAGACTGGAGAGATGGCTCAATAGATCCAAGTGCTTGTCACCAACCCTGGAGACCTAAGTTCAATCCCCAGGACACACAACTGACTCCAGCAAGTTGTCTTCTGGTCTCCACCTAAACACTGGCACTCGCAGGCACAATAAACAAACAACCAAATAAATCTTATATATAATTAAAATATAAAGAGTTGAGAAGGGAGAAGGCAGTATGATGTGGTAATAAAAACCAGTAATAACAAATCTCTAAAAAGGAAGTTTAGCCATCATCTATAGATCGGTTTCCAAGGGTGGCATCCCAGGTGAAGAGGTCCCTAAAAAGAAAGGCCAGGAAGTACACCAAATGACCGCAACAAGATCTGCTATGGTAAAAGTTAAAAGAAGAGAGAGGGCTGGAGAGATGGCTCAGAGGTTAAGAGCACTGACTGTTCTTCTAGAGGTCCTGGGTTTAATTCCCAGCAACCACAGGGTGGCTCACAACCACCTTGAATGAGATCTGGTGCCATGCAGGCACAAGACTGTATATATAATAAATAAATAAAATTACAAAAAAAAGGGGGGGGGAAGAAGAGAGAAAAAATAGAAGCCATTGCCAACAGGAACAATTTTGTCTCAAGGGAAATGATAAAACCCTATGAAAGCCTCAAATGAGAAACTTGGAGAGACAAGCCAAATTTAACAAATGGATGGTAGGTCCTAAAAAGGTAAGAATTTAGCTGGAATTATTCTTTGCAATCTACCATGAATGGAAATGGAATTTTCTTTTCCTTTCCTTTCCTTTCCTTTCCTTTCCCTTCCTTTTCTCCCTCCCTTCTTTCCTTTCTCCTGTAACTCAGGCTGGCCTTGACTTGCTATGTAGTGGAGAATGACCTTGAGCTTCTGATCCCCCCTGCTTCTACTGCCAAGTGCTGGCCTAGGCTACTGTGCCTAAACCATGAAGAGAATTTTGAAAACTGTTCAGTTTCAGAGTAAATTATTATTATTATTATTTTGGTTTTCTGAGACAGGGTTTCTTTGTGTAGCTTTGGAGCCTATCCTGGCACTCGCTCTGGAGACCAGGCTGGCCTCGATCTCACTCTGCCTCCCGAGTGCTTGGATTAAAGGTGTGCGCCACCAATACCCAGCTATTATTATTATTATTTTTGGTGGTTCAAGACAGGGTTCTCTTTGTAACCTTGGCTGGCCTCAAACTCACAAAGATCCACCTGCCTCTGCCTCTGATTGCTGGAATTAAAAGTGTGTGCCACCACTACCTGGCTCAAAGTAAATTTTTAAAAATTCTTTTGATCTTGATCCATCACTCCTGATGATACTCTTGAGTAACAACTTACCCATTCCCAAGCTCCCACTCTGCAGCTGGGGCTTGCTGACTGGTGGTGTGGCTGCTGAGGTTGGGGAAGGGACTGCTTGTTGCTGTTGCTGTTGCTGCTGCCCATGTCCTGGAAATCAAAAGAAAGGCCGTTTCAGTGCAAACCCAGTCAAGAGATTTCAATGTAAGTGCTCTAAGAAGCCCCACTCTGTTAGCTCTTAGGGGGTCAGAATGCACATCTGGTGCCCAGCCGCACACCAGACATTTGCAACGGGCTTGCTTTTTTGTCTGTGTATAGTAAAGGTTGTTTACATTTACCTTTTAACTGTTTAGAACTGACAGCTTTCAGTTTTAATGAGGTTCTCCCTAAAGCCTTGCCCATTTCTCCAGCAAGAACCTGAAGTAAAGTCACCGGGCTGAATCTGGGATACCACCACTATTTCCATAGCAACAAATTGATGTCATCAACAGGACTGGGTATTCATGGCAGGATCCATCAGAAGAGAAAGCTGGGTGGTAAGGAAGCCTAAAAGCAGCTCAATTGTCCCTCAAGTGCTTCAGCTTCAAAGAAAAAGGAGACGCTCAGAAAGGATTCTACCCTTTCCCCCAGACAAAGCAACCTTATTTTGCAACTGACAGCTGGTGGAAAATATGAGTTGAAAGAGTTGCAGGTACCGTGAAGTGCTAGTGAACTGTCACAGCAGGGAGAGATGAGAACAGAGTTCAGAGGCAGTCGTGTCAAGGCAACGGGGAGATAAAAAGGAGGGGAAATGAACATGTCTCTCAAGCAGAAAATAAGAAACATCATGCCGTGAGAGTATGTATTTGCCCTTCACCCTTTATACAAATGTTTATGAAGTTGAAGAACACTAAAATTGTAAATTCCATACCCCTATGTTTTAAAATTTATGGAGTTGGAATTCATTTCTGTGATTGGCACTGAAGGCCAAAGTCAGTCTCATTTGGGCCACTCACCCAGAGCACCTGCCTGTCTGCAGCTTATGAGGGCAGCTAAAAGATACACCCAGAATGCCCTGAAATATTTAAGATGGTGAGCACAGGTGGGAATCTCTCCCTACACCGTGTCTATGCCTTCTCCAACTGGTGCTGGGCTTCCCAAGGTCCAAACTCACCAGGCATGTTACACACCCATTTAGTTCATTTTTGTCAAAATTAGTCTTAAGTGGCACAGGGAAATGAGATGTAATTGTGCCATTAGAGACAAATATGTTTAGCATAAAGTTTAAAAGATTAAATAGAACTGATTATGTTTTCTTTCTTCCTATGGAGAGAAAACTTGAGATACCTTATTTACATAGGAAAAGGGCACAGGCTAACTGACAGTGAAACTTTGAGCTTACAGTTTAGTCTTTCCATTATCCTAGGATTTATAGCCATAAGATATCGAGCTTGGGAAAACCATGTGTGTGACAATCCATCTTGTGAGAAACACTTAGAAATTTTTTTTTTTTGGAGACAGGTTTTTTTCTATGTAGTCCTGGAACTTGCTCTTTAGTCCAGCAAGCCTGCCTCCACCCCCAGAGTGCTGTGTTTAGAGGTTTTCGCCCCTACCACCTAATCCAGTTGTAACGTCATAAATGAACCCTTTTAAAATCAGCAGGGAGAAGAGACGTTGCTCAGTAAACAACATTGAAGGAAATTGGTTAGAAAAAAGTGTATGTTTACCTGTACCATAAGACATATTTTTAAAAGTGACCGCCTATCCTCCAGCTAAATTCTCTCCTTTAAAAATATTTACTTGTGTGTGCACCTCATGGCTGTGCTTGCACCTGTGTGGAGGTCAGAGGACATCTTGAGGGAGTCAGTTCTCTCCTTCCACTATGTGAGTCCTAGGGATGGAACAAAGGCCATCAGACTTGGGGACATTTCACTGGCCACTCCTTTTCTACAGTCTCTACGATAGATAAAGTAGGCAATCCCATTTTCAGAGCCATGTCTGCTGCTGTCTACATCTGACTGAGCTGGACCGTCACTGGACACACATTCATTTCCATAAAAAGATAGATGAGGACCGAGGACTGAGGGGACAGCTCGGTTGGTAGAGCGGGTATAAAGATTAGTTTAATCCCTGGATAGGGGTGTTGGAGAGTAAAGATAGACTAGGGAGGCAGAGACAGGCAGATTCCCAGAGCTCACTAGTCAGCTACTCCAACTGATGAACCAGGTTCAGTGAGAAGGCTATCTCAGAAAATAGGATGGGGAGCGACCAAGAAAACACCCGACATGGATCTTTGGCTTCCCCACACATGCATGTACACAGATGTATATGCTAAGATAATTGCAGCTCAGAAGGACTGTAGAACACTCTAAGTCAGAGACAGAAGGTAAAATAGAGTAACCAGAGACAGGAGTGCTGGGTACACCTGCAGCTCCTCTTGGGGAAGATTAAGATCACTGTGCTGTGCATGTAAAAATGGTCAGCTGCAGTGGCACCCGCATGTAACCACAGATACTCAGGCAAGACAATCATTTTAAGCTGGAGTTCTAGGCCAGCACACGTAACAATGATTAGACCCCCCCCCCCACATCTCAAAGTTAAACAGTGTTTATTTTACTATAATTAAAAAAAATAGACAACACATATACCTATTCTAACATGTACATTTTTATATGAATTTCATATTACAACTTTTAGCTGACCATAATACAATGATAGTCTTAGATTCAATGAAGTATGCTATATAACTAACAGATCTCCAACTGATAATTACTTGAGGTTGAGATACTCAGTTGGTAGAGTACCTGCCTAGCATGCACTAGGTGGTGCATCGCCTGTAATCCAGCACTCAGCGGGCAGAGGTAGGTGGACCCGAAATTCAAAGTGCTCCTCCTCAGTTACACAATGAGGCCAGTCTGGGAAACATGAGACAATAGTAACAAACAACAACTACTACTACTGCTACTGTTTTTCTGAGTGTTTACTCTGGACCAGGGGCAAGGATTAAGTCCACCATTGCAGTAACTGTCAGTAGTATGATGGGAGACAGTACTACATCCTTTAACATGGCAGAGGAGAGAGAAGCTAGTATTACTTAGCTCTGTCTAACTTCATGTACTTCACCATCATGTGGCTAATTTGTAAACAACTAATCTGGCAACAATAACTCTAATTATATAGATCATAAGATGTGGTAATTAGGAAAAGTTACTAATCCACTTAATAGAGTAACCTTTATCTCTTGCAAATCTGGTACAAGAGTCAGCCCTGAACCAAATGATGGCACACATTCCAGAGCATTCTAAATAGCAACAATTGCGCTTCTATTAAGGCACTGCAATGCAGCGGCTGCCCACAAGACCTCAAATAAATCAGTCCATAGCTAAGGAAGAAATCTCTCTAAAAGCCAAAATGATTCTGCAAAGCAGTAATGTATACTTCATTTATAATAACTTCTTTTGTGCCATCTGCAAATCAAGCCATTCCAGTAGGCTAGATCAACATAGTAATTCTTCAGCTCTCTAGCTCTGGCTGGCTACACACTGGCTCTGAGCCAGAAGGGAAGCAGGAGCTGAGAGCAGACTCCTGCTCCTTGGGTGACCGGCATTAATGCCTATCATTTTTACTATCTATTATGGCAAGTGAGCTGTGGGCAGAGGAAAATTCACAAACAAACCTACCAACTTCCCAAGCAAGTACTTTCTTAACAAATACAAAGAATAAACAGAGCCCCTCCCCATGGTGTCATAGCACTTGGGAGGCAGAGGCAGACAGATCTCTGTGAGTTTGAGGCCAGCCTAGTCTATATAGTTAGTTCCAGGACAACCAGAGCTACAATAGTGAGACTCTGTTTTAACTCCCAAACCACTGAAAACAAACACAAAAGAATAAATAGAAGTATCAATACAATATTCATAAGCTCCTGTTGTCACAGAAAAGGGATACAACCAGACTGAATATAATTCCAATATGTATGATCAACTAAGTATTGTATAAGTCTGGGCAAGTTGTTATCACCAATAGTGAAGACACAAAAGATCTGCACACAGACACACAGTGACAAAAAATGCAGTTGCAAATATGACAAACTTAAAGCCATCCGTTCCTACAGTATAAGCAGCATGAACTGTGTTTGCTGTTTTATTTCTCACACTTTGAATCATCTGTCTGCACAATATGGCAGCAGTAGTAAAATATATATATTGCACTTCAATGCATTCTGGAATTCTCACTGGTCTGGTCACCCACTATGTAAGAGGTTCTGGATTAGGTTCCAGAGGACATAAATCTGGCTTTAGTTCTTCTCCTACTCAGAAGCTGTTGCACACTGTACTGCAATGGTCTCTCCAACCAAGACATTTCCATGGTGGCTCAACTAACAATGACATTCAATAGCAAATAATCTACAACAGCAAAGACAGGGAATGACCAATGAAACTGGAGAGAGACAAAGGGATTTTCCCCATAGCTCTATGGTTCTGACCATAAATCATCTTCTGGTCCTTCATTCTATCTTTATTGCAAACATTTGTCCCTGAAATACATCATCTGAGGCAACCATTTAGTTAAATAAATCAGAATGATGGATAACCAGTAGGATCTTCCCCAGTCCTAGACTGTTTTTTGAGATAGCCTTGCGTAGCCCAGGCTATCCTGGAACTCATTATGAAGATAAGGATGACCTTAAACTGATTTCCTGACTTCTACCCCTGGGTGTCAGGATTACAGGGACAAGCCACCAAGCCCATTGATTCATTTTTATGTTTGTTTGGTTTTGGATGTTGTTCTGAGATGGGCCCAGACTGGCTTCAGCTTACAGCAATTTTGTCTCAGCCTCCAGTGTGCTGAGGTACAGGTGACAGCCAGAATGACAAGCCTCTAAAGTCCTAATTTATTAACAGTAATAGTAGTAATAGCCGGGTGTTGGTGGCGCACGCCTTTAATCCCAGAACTCGGGAGACGGAGGCAGGAGAATCTCTGTGAGTTCGAGGCCAGCCTGGTCTTCAGAGAGAGTTCCAAAGCTACACAGAGAAACCCTATCTTGAAAAACCAAAAACCAAAACCAAACAAACAAAAAAAGTAGTAATAGCTCTTTAAAATGATACATTTTTATTTGTTCATTATGTGTAAGTGTGTGTGTCTGCATATGGGTATGTGCACATTAATGCAGGTTCTCACAGAGGCCAGAGGCTTCAGGTTCCCTGGAGCTGGAGTTAAGACTGTTGTGAGTCACCCACTGTGGGTGCTGGGAATTGAAGTCCGGTCCTCTGGAAGAGCAGCAAGTGTTCCTAATTGCTGAGCCCTCTCTCCAGACCAGTACTAAAAATTTTATTTACATGATAGGTGCAATAGCTTGTGCTGTAATCCCAAGACTGAGGAGGCTGAGACAAGAGGATTAGTTCAAGTCTGAGGTCAGTCAGGTTTACATAGCAAGTGTCAGGCCAGTCAGAGGTCTACAGTGAGACAAGGTCTGAAAAACAAACAAACAAGGTCAGAGAGACAGCTACTGGTTAAGAGCACTGGTTGCATTGCCAGAGGACCCGGTTTTGATTCCAAACACCCACATGGCAGCTTACAACTGTTTCTAACTCCAGTTCCAGGGGCATCTAATGCCCTCTTCTGGCCTCCATAGGCACCAAGCATACAAACAGGCAAAACATCCATGTACATTGTCTTAGGGTTTTCATTGCTGTGAAGAGACACCATGACCAAGGCAACTCTGATAAAGAAAACATCTAACTGAGGTGGCTCAAGTATATTTTCACAGGTTCAGTCCATTATCATGATGGGGAACATGGTGGCATGCAGGCAACAGGATGTCAACTGAAACACTCAGTGGTATCCTGAGCATAGGAAACCTCAAAGCCCAACCCCAGTGACACACTTCCTCCAACAAGGCCACATCTCCTAATAGTGCCACTTCTTATAAGATTATGGGGGCCAATTATATTCAAACTACCACTGTCCACTCCCTGGTCCTTATAAGCTTTTAATAATATCATAATGGAAAAATGCATTTAATCCCATTTCAAAAGTCCCCATAGTCTATAACAGACTCAACAATGTTTAAGAGTCCAAAGTCTCTTCTGAGATTCATGCAATCTCGTAACTGTAATTACTAGTAAAAATCAAAATCAAAAAGCAGATCACATACTTCTAACATGTAATGGCACAGGATATATATTACCATATATATATGAAGCATCATAGCTTATATAGCATATACAGGAAGCATCATAGCAAGGAAATACTGGACCAAAGCAAGACTGAAAACCAGCTGGGCAAACTCTCCATGTCTGATGTCAAATGCTCTTCAGATCTCCAACTCCTTTCAGCTCTGTTGACTGCAATTGGAATTGGGACAATTCCACTCCCTGTTAGCAGCTCTCCTTAGCAGGTAGCCAACAACTCCAGCATCTATAACATGTTGATTTCTCCAAGGCAATCCAGGCTTCAACTTCACAGCTTCACTCAATGGCCTCTAGACCTCCATTCAGGGATACCTCGGACACATGCCTGGCCTCAGCAGCTTTCTTTAGGTGTGGAAGCAAATTCCATAGCCCATTTCTTCCATCCTTAACTCTAAAACCAGAACCACGCAGCTGAAGCTGCCAAGTTCTGCTGCTTACTGGGACTGGAACATGGCCCCTTCATTCAATGACATCTTCACCAGCTCTCTGTCCTTCACTGCCTAAACTTGGCTGTCCTGAAACTTGCTCGGTAGACTAGACTGGCCTCGAACTCAAGTGATCTGCCAGCCTCTGCCTACCCAGTAATGGGATTAAAGGTATGCCCCCCCACACACATACACATATCCAGCTCTAAACTTTGCTTTAGTTTCTTTTCACAGATTGGAAACTTAGCTGGGAGGGACCTTGCCCTGAGGTCACCACTCCCTTTATTCTATTTCTTAGTCCATTTATCTCCCTGAACACAGAATTTAGTTCTATTCTACTTCCTAGTGCTTTTTCTCCTCAAAGTTTACTTTTTGTAATTTACCCTGGTCAGCTTTCTCCTTTTCATTATAACTCTTCATTGGAGTAACCACTAATATCCACATGACACATGCTATACTAGGCTGGTTTGAGATTTCTTCTGCCAACAAAATTAATCCAAAACTCTACTTTAGCCTCAGGCAGACTCTTTGGACAAGGGCAAAGGGAGCCACTTCCTTCACCAAAATATCACAAGAACATCTCTAGGCAACATACTAAAAATTGTCTCCTCTAAAACCTCTTAAGTGAGCCCACAACAGTTCAAATAATGCCTAGCATCTCTGTCATCCATGCTCCTACTAGTATGGTCCATTATTAAGCAGTGCTTAAAGCATTCTACTGCTCTGATAACCAAATTCCTCCAAACAAACACACGGTCCAGACTACCACAGCAATACCCTCGTACCATTCTGCCTTAGTTATTGTTTTTATTGCTGTGAAGAGACACCATGACCATGGCAACTCTTGTAAAGAAAATATCTAATTGGGGTGGCTTGCTTACAGTTTCAGAGGCTCAGTTCACTATCATCATAATGGGGAGCACGGTGGTATGCAGGCAGATGTGATGCTGGAGCTGACTGCAAAATCTTGCAGACAACAGGAAGTCAACTGAAATATTTAGAGGTATCCTGAGCATAGGAAACCTTAAAGCCTGCCCCCTCAGTGACACACTTCCTCCAACAAAGCCACATCTTCAAATAGTACCGCTCCCTATGAGATTATGGGGACCAATTACATTCAAACTACCATACACATTAAAAAATAAATAAATAAAACATTAATAAATAAATAACACAAGTTAAAAAAATATCATACAGCAAAACATCATAAGCATGTCAAAAGAATCTACAACTTGGATTCAGGTAGTTGCACTTAGATATTTAGGGATGGGTGTGTGGGTGCAATAACAAAGAAAAACAGGCTATGAATTTGAGAGGGAATGATGGGAGAGACATGGGAGGGGATGGAGAAAGGGAATCGAAAAACCACACACACACACCCCTACAACTCATATCTGAACCAAAGGACAGCTCTCCCTACTTTTAAAAGAACTCTTAGAAATTGAGAAGAAAAAGACAAACACACAAGAAAAAAGGCCAACCACAAAAAACATCCAGCTCAGAAGTCAAAAAACAAAAGCAAAGGGGCTCTTAAACCTTTAAAAAGATTGACCTCACTCATAATACAAATTAAAATTTGTACCACACTGCTCTTCACCTACCAAATTCTTTTTTCTTTTTGGTTTTATCCATGTGGTATATAAGAGGAGCATTTGTATTTGGTTAATTGTCAAGTAGCTCCTGAAGGATAAAGAAAGCCTAAAACGTGTTATTTATAAAGGACAGCAGTGGTTGCAAGATGCAGCAGGCAGGAGTATGACTCTCAATACACAATCCTGTAGTTTTGATTTAAAGTCATGCAGCTCTACTCAAAAATTAAAACAAACATTAACACTCGAGAGACGGCTCAGCACAGCACCCATATGGAGGCTCACACAGCCCCCTGTTTCTCCAATTCCAGGGGAGCCAACACCCTCTTCTGGCCTCTGAGAGCACTGAATGCACATGGTATGTTTTACATACATGCAGGCAAAACATTCATACACATAGAAAATGTAAAAGACAAAGACATATGATCATCTTAAGTTTCTTTTCTTTCTTTTTTCAAGACAGGGTTTCTGTGTGTGTCTACCCTTGGCTATCTTAGAACTCACTCTGTAGACCAGGCTGTCCTGGAACTCAGAGAACTGCCTGCCTCTGCCTCTCAGAGTTCTAGGATTAAAAGCGTGTGCCACCATCAGTGGACTTAATAGTTACTTTTTTTTTTTAAGTTTTGTTAAATTTAAAATTTTAAAAACTATATAATTTTATGAGCAAACATGATAGTCAAACATACCAATATGAAATAAAGATAATATCTAGCATAAGTAAAATTCTGCACACAACTTATATACTTAAAATTTTCACAATAATGAAGAGCTCTTTTTTTTTTTTTGGTTTTCGAAACAGGGTTTTTCTGTGTAGCTTTGGAGTCTATCCTGGCACTCGCTCTGGAGACCAGGCTGGCCTCGAACTCACAGAGATCCGCCTGCCTCTGCCTCCCGAGTGCTGGGATTAAAGGCATTTACCACCAACACCTAGCTGAAAAGTTTGAAACAAAGACTTCTAGATATATCAGAAATCTGTGCTGGAAATAGCAAATGGTAATTTCCATTTCTGTTTTGTCTACGATTTAGTGTGTGTGTGTGTGTGTGTGTGTGTGTGTGTGTGTGTGTGTGTGTGTGTGTGTGTGTGTGTGTGTGTGTCTTGTACTGAGGTGCTCTCACTCCCTATTACTTTGAGGCAGGGTTTTTGTCTGAACCTGGGGCTCCTGTTCCTTGGCAAGGTTACAAGCCACCAAATCCCAGCAATCTTCCTGTCTCACCTTTCTTGGATCCAATGTTTTAAGTGTGTGTGTGTGTGCATCAGGCATGTTACATGGCTGCTGGGATTAGAACTCTGGTCTTCAATACTGTGTGTATCAAGAGCTCCTAACTGCTGAACCATTTTTCTGGGCCCCTAATTTGCATTTCTTGAAGCAATAGAAACTCACAGATGAGTATAGAAAATGAGTATCAGTGGTATGCTCAGCCACAAACAGGACATCTCTAACACACACCCCAAGTTTAAGGAACATCATGGAAAGGGAAGTGTGGGGGACCTATAAGAACTAGAGGTCAGGAGGACCTGGACAAAACAGTGTCCTCTGGACAAGACAGGACCTCTGCCCTCATTAGCTCATAGCAGCTGTGGTTGCTTACACAAAACCATGCCAGTCAAAATTCTTTTGTTTTCTTTTTTAAGATTTATTTATTTATTATGTGTACAGTGTTTTGCCTGCAGAACACAAGAGGTTGGAGGGGCTCATGAGGGGCTATGCCACCATGCCTGGCTCATACAACAATGCTAATAAGAGTGTGTTTGGTTTTTAAGTGTGAAGATTTTCTAAAGATCTTTTCTGTTACTGATAATTTAACTTTTTTTTTTTTTTTTTGGTTTTTGGAGACTGTTTCTCTGTGTAGCTGTGGAGCCTGTCCTGGAGCTAGCTCTTGTAGACCAGGCTGGTCTCGAACTCACAGAGATCGGCCAGCCTCTACCTCCCGAGTGCTGGGATTAAAGGCCTGCGCCACCAACACCCGGCATGAGGCTCTATTTTTAAAATGCACTCATACTCAAAATAAATAAATAAATGTAAAAGAAAAGTTCAAACAAAAATTATCAAATTGGACAACAAAAGCAAGACATCTATATACTGCTTAAAAAATTCAAATGTGACACAAATATGTGCTAACTGTATAAATACATTAATAGTAAGACTATGGGAAAAGGCATCCAAGATGACCCAGAGAAAGTGGTTTGGTTATGTGAAAATCGGGTGGATAATGAAAGGCATTCCACAAGGGGCAGTTCACCAAAAGGACAGTTATTCTAAATGGCCATATACTTCAGAATAGGGGCCTCAAAACATAGGAAAAAAGCTAAGAGAACTTCCAGAGAAACATAAAGCCATAATTACAGTTGGCGGGGTCAGAATTCCTCTCGATTGACAAAACAAACAAACAAAAAGTCAGGAAGAATCCAGAGTCCCTGAACTACACTAACTGGCCCTGACATTTATGAAACACTGTACAACTATATACATTCTCTTAAAATGTTGATACAGTTTACCAAAAAGTATTAAAACCTGTCAGCCGGGCGTTGGTGGCGAACGCCTTTAATCCCAGGACTCGGGAGGCAGAGGCAGGCGGATCTCTGTGAGTTCGGGAGACCAGTCTGGTCTACAAGCGCTAGTTCCAGGACAGAGAGCCACAAAGAAACCCTGTCTTGAAAAACCAAAAAAAAAAAAAAAAAAAAAAGAAGACTGTCAATTCGAGACACACATCTATTGTTTATCTTAAGAAAGTTAAATTATCGGTAACAGAAAAGATCTTTAGAAAATCTTCACACTTACAAACCAAACACACTTGTATTAGCATTGTTGTATGAGCCAGGCATGGTGGCATAGTGGTGGCTGAGGCAGCAGGATGACATCTGGGGAAGCCATCACTATGAATTCAACTGGACATTTAAGGAAGAAATGGCAGGAATTCTACATGAACCTAAAAATGTAAAATGAATATTCTCCAGATTACCCTGTGTGGTCAGGATCACTCAGATTCCAAAGAAACTACAGATTAAAATTATTTTGGGGGGGGGGCACCTGGAGAGATGGCTCAGGGACTAAGGACATGCCCTGCTCTTGCAGGACCCGAGTTTAGTTCCCAGCGCTCACATCAGGCAGTTCTCAACTACTTATAATTTACCAAAGAGCCAACATGTCTGCCTTCCAGGGATAGACACAAACATAATTAAAAATAATAAAAATAAATCTTAAAAAGGATGTAAAAAATACTAAACAAAACCAAATCAGGTAGACTCAGCAAAGCAAATCCAAATATGTGAAAAGGATAATATACCACAAATCCAGACTTATCCCAGAAATCCCAGGCTGCTTTGGCATCTAAAAATCAATTATAATTCACTATATTAGCTAAATGAAATAGAAATGGGATTTGGTTATTAATATATACAGAAAAGGCATTTGATAAAGTTCACCATTCATTCTTAACAAAAATATGAGCAAATAAGAAAAAGAAATAAAATTTCCTCAACCCGATGAAAAAGAATCTACTGGCCTGGCACAGTGGCTCACACTGTAACCCCAGCATCCCAGGCAGAGGCTGGACTGGGCAAGAAGCACCCAAACACCCAATGATTCGAGGAATTCTATCCCTGGATCCCACAATAGGACAGGCGAGAACAGAGTTTTGAGAGTTGTCCTCCCACCTCCACATACATGCTGTGTACAAGCACACACATACTAAAAGATTTAAATTCACAATTAAATTTTTGGGAGGGGGAGCTTGAAACAGGGTCTCACTCTGTAGAACAGGCTAGCCTGAAAAATCATGTGTCGACTGTCTTTCTTAAATTTCTCCTTATTTATTCACATATCATTTCTTCAGTATTAACAAAGTGAAAGAATGCTGGGCATTGGTGGCGCAGGCCTTTAATCCCAGCACTCGGGAGGCAGAGGCAGGCGGATCTCTAAGTTCGAGGCCAGCCTGGTCTCCAGAGCGAGTCCTACAACAGCCAGGGTTACACAGAGAAATTCTCCCTGTCTTGAAAAACCAAACAACAAATAAACAATAAAATAAAGCAACAAGAAACAGAATGGTCTGGTTTCTAATCCCCCAAATCACTATTTTATTATTAAGACTAATAAGTCACACAGTTACATTCTGGATCCATAAAGCAGTATCCAATTGAGGACTACAACCTATAAGGAAGATTTTACCTTCATTATAGGGCACTGGATTCCCAATCTTTATTCCAACCTCTTCAGCTGATTTCACAACTTCCAAGTCCATCAAAATAACTACTCTCCTACAAAGACAAACAGACACAAATTAGAATACAGAACTCTGGAGCTTTGAGAAGAGCTAAGAAGTTTAATGATTGTCTGGCTAAGCTGCATCCTTTATTAACTTTTTCTCATTCTTGAATAACTTGAGAAGTGTTAATTCCTATGTAAATACTTCATTCACTCATTCCCCACATCAATGTTTGTTTTATTTTTTTATGTGACTATAGGGGTATTTACTTCCTATCTAGTTCCTTAATTAAAACAGTACATCTTGCTATGTGCCATCATCTTCACAGAGCCACTGATGTAAGAATTTAGATTATTAAATACAAAATCCTACTGCACAAAAAGATGACCTGTTTTCAGAAGCATATACTTATCTAAACCATTATTTCTTCCCAGTGAAAAGCAATTATGGTAGTAGACATTTTAAAAATTTAGTTATTGGGGGCTGAGACTAGAAATAGCTGTGCAAGCATGAGGACCTGAGTTTGATCCCTAACACCCAGATAACAAGTTAGATATGGTGGCAATGTGCATAGTTCCAGTGCTGCGGAGACAGAGACAGAAGGAGCCCTGGGTCTTTCTGGGCAGTCAGCCAAGCATAACCAGCAAGTTCCAGGCCAGTGTACCTATCTCAGAGAGAAAAGTAGATGGCACCTCTGCTTCCACAGGTACGGGCACGGACACATGGACACACGGACACACACACACACTGCTCGTGTGGCTTCATGGTCTGGTTCTGCTACAATACCAGCCCCCATCTCATCTCATCTCAGCAATTCTAAGCGTGCTGCCCTCTAGCCCAGCTGTTTTCTTTCAGTTCCTGGCGTAAGCTATGCTTCCTCCTGCCACCAAGCCTACATGACGGGCCTCTGATTTTTTTTTTCTTTCTCAATCTGCTTCATCTAATATGTACTTTTTAGCTCTTATCTTAAACTTGGAATTGAACCAGGGACTTATTCATGCTAGGCGAATGCTCCACCACAGAGCTACACCCCTCCATCTCAAATATCATTTCAAAAGACATTTCCTTAGTCTCTATTTAGATCAGGTTTCTTTGTCCTATTGCAGCCGTGATTTCATCCCTTCAGAACACTTCTTTTAGTTTTAAGTTCTCTATTAATTAGTGATTGCTTTCTTTCTCTCTACTAGACTGCACTTTATTGAAAGGCCGGTAGCCAGCTACAGTGCCTAATTAAGCAACAGCCCAAAGATGTCATTTAATACCTACTGGGACAAGATGTCATGATCTCATTTGCAGATTAAAAAGTACTGACAGAAGGAGATAGGTAACTCAGTAGCTCAAGTGCTTGTGCATACTGAGTGTGAGTTCAGACGCCCAGAAATCCACATAAATGCCAGGTGGATGTGGCAATCTGCCTGTAATTCCATCTTTGAGATATGGGATCCCCAGCACAAGCTGGCTAGCAAGACAAGCCAGATTGGAGTGCTCTGGGCTTGACTAAGACCCTGCCTCAGAAGTAAAAAAGTAACTGAAGGATGATGACGCCCAAACGTTGGGTTTGCATGTTCATGTGCAAATGTCAATGTGTGCACACATATGCACATCCCATGCATACTGGAACAGAAAAATGGAATTTGAAAGTAACATAACCACAAGCAGGGGGGTGACAGAAGAGTTGCTAGTGGCAATGAAAAGGGCGGATAAACTTGAGCAAAGATGAAGCAATCACCATGCTTTACTCTTTGGATGGTATGGCTGCCCAAGGCTGGACTTTACATACAGTATGTGCTACCCATACCAAATTATCCTGCCAGGGTCCTGCTACTTCAATAAAACAAGCTGAAAAAGCGATGTGCTATGAACTGGATATGGATAATCTGTTAAAACATCCTGCTAAGCCAAATGTGGTGAGGCATGCTTGTAATTGCAGCATTTGGGATCAGGAGTTCAAGGATCACCTCAGATGCACAGTGAGTTAGAGGTCAGCCTGAGCTATATCTAGGCTGGAGAGAGATGGCTCAATGGTTAAAAGTACATATTGTTCTTGCCAAAAACCTGAGTTTGGTTCCCAGCACCAACATCTAACAGCTCATAACTGCTTTTAACTCCAGCTCCAGGGAATATGGTATCTCTGGCTTCCAAAGGTACCTCCTCCCAAACACATGCATACATACATAATGGCGCAGACCAGGCACACGCACGAGCACGCATATACACACACAAAAATAAAAATAAGTCTTTAAAAAATTCATCTTGAAGCCAGGCAGTGATGGTGTAGGCCTTTAATCCCAGCACTCCGAAGGCATAGATAGGCGGCTCTCTGTGAGTTTGAGGCCAGTCTGGTCTACAAAGCTACATTGAGCAACTGTCTCAAAACTACCCCATACCCCCGCCCCCAATTTAACCTTGACACCAGAAGAAATGGCTCAGTAGGTAAAAGCACTGGCTGCTCTTCCAGAGGAAGAGGCTGAGTTAAGATTCCCAGCTCCCATATGGTGGCTCACAACCATCTGTAACTCCAGTTCCAGAATACCTGACACCTTACGCCCTCTATAGACACCAGACACAAATGTAATACATACATACACATGCAGCCAAAACATTCACAAGCATAAAATTAAATTAAAACCTAAAATTAAAATGCAGTATTAAAATGTGCTTCATCTTGTAACACATATACACATTAAATGAAATATAGCAAGATGAATATATTAAAATACACCAAATCCACTCTACAGAGCACCTAGGTAACCTTTATAGGAATACCATCAGCAAAACAGTGACTATGGGAAACATACACACACACACACACACACACACACACACACACACACACACGCACGCACCCACACACGCTTTGGTACACAAGTGGAGGTCTGAGAAGAAGTTTCAGGAGTTGGTTTTACAATGTGGGTTGTTCTGGGGGATCAAACTCAGGTCTCAGGCCTGGTGATAAATGTCTTTACCTGCTAAGCCATCTCACCAGCTCCTCCACCTGAAGTTTTTATTTTTACCTTTGGTTTTCTGAGACAGAATCTCATTGTGTAGTTATGGGTGTCCTCGCCTGGAGTGCTAAAACTAAAGGTGTGTGTCACTGTACTCAGCCTTCCACCTGTTTTTTCCTCTTTGATACAGGATCTCTGAGCCAAGAGCTCACCAGCTGGGCAGACTTGCTGCCAGTAAACTCTAGGAATGCACGTATCTCCCCAACCCGCCTCCAGCACCAGGGCTGTAGAATAGTGTCACCACACCTAGCCTTTTCTGTGGGTGGTGGAGATCCCAACTCTGGTCATCATGGTTGTGGGGCAAGCACCTTACTAAGTGAGCTGTCTCCTCAGCCCCAGCACTTATTTTTCAAAACTAGTTAATCATTTAAATAAAAATGCTAAAATATGTCTACCTGTGAAATAAATTACCCGAAACTTACTTCCAGATTATCTAGAGTATATGTGAGAAAAAGCAGGGCTACAGCAGGACCTGATTGAAAGTGATCATCTCAGTGAGGGCTATATGGGGACTCAATTCCACTGTTCTGTCTACTTTTATAAATGTTCAAAATCATGCAAAATATAAAACAGATTCGAAAAGAGAAAGGAAACTAAGAGGATTATTTTTTAGAGGCAGGATTTATTATGTAAGAATGAAAGAACAGTTCAATATTAATCGGTTAAAATAATTCATACTATTAAAGGATTAAAAATAATATGATTATATCAAGCTGTAGTAAAAGCTTCACAAAAAATTCAAGAGCCATTCCTATAAAACCCTAAGAAATATAAGGACCTAAAAAAAACAAAAAAACAAAAAAAAAACCCATCCTGAACATTATAAAGTATATGCACTCTACAAGATAAGTAATGCTGAGCACTGAAACCAAAGGCATTTCCATTACTATCCAGGTAGAGAGAAGGTACCTGCTGATACTCTATTGTCAACATGGTTTTAATGGTGCTAACTGATTCAGAACCATTAAAAACAAAAGAAACAGGCCTGGGGAGAGGGCTCAGTGGCTCAGTGGATGTAAGCACTCAATGAACAAGTCTCACACCTGCAGCCATAGTGAAGAAGAGAACTAAGTCCTGAAAGGTGTCCTCTGTTTTTTTTCCTAGACGGGGGTTTCTCTGTGGCTTTGGAGGCTGTCCTACAACTAGCTCTTGTAGACCAGGCTAGTCTCGAACTCACAGAGATCTGCCTGCCTCTGCCTCCCGTGTGTTGGGACTAAAGGCGTGCACCACCACCGCCCAGCCCGAAAGGTGTCCTCTGACCTTCACACACTTCCTCTCCCAATAATAAAATATTCAATTATGTAATAGCATGTGTGCCTACATTCATGTGCCCTGCACAAATATTAAGTATAAAAAAGACCTCAAAAAGAAACAAACAACAAATAAATAATATACGAATTACAATAAAGAGATAATTATCTAGAAAATCCAAGGTTTTCAATGGTAAGACATCATATTCTTTGATGAAAAGACCTAATGTCAAAATACATCAATTTAATGCATTCAAACGAGACCTCTGCTTGGTTTTTGAACTTGATATAACTCTTAAAATTCTTATGAAAGAAAAAACATGAAAACTGCCAATAAAAGTCACTAAAATATTCTACAGATGGTATTTTCACAGCACATAATTATAAGGTCTGTGAAAGATGTGCAGATTATTCACTCTGGCTGGCTGGTGAGATGGTAGACTGGTATAGTTGTTTGGGAAAGTAGCCTGGTAATTCCTCATAAAGCCAGCATTTCAACTAGCAACTTCTCTCCTAGACACATTCACCCCTGTGTCCATGTCGACAGGACACCACTGCCAGCAGATCTGTACATGGATCAGGATGACAGCTGCTGCATTTAATTAACACACATCCTCTTATAAGCTTTTAACATCTCTAGATTATGATAACCCACATGATACAAACTATTTTATAATAAGAATATGGCTGTACATGTTCAGTTCACATGCAATACTTCCCCTGAACACTTCTGATAATTGGATCATGGACTGAGAATCCACAGGAAGAGGGCCAACCAAATAAAAACTTGTATACTAATGTTCAGTGCATTATTCAAAATGCACACAATAGAAACAACCCAACAGCCCAGAAGCTGAAAAACAAGATAAGCAAAAATGTGCTGGGCCTAGTGGCCCTGGTCTGTAATCTCAACTAACTGGAAGATTGAGGCAGGGGGATCACAAGTTCAAGGACAGCCAAGGCAACTTAGCAAGACACTGTCTGAAAACAAAATGTAAAGAAGCCTGGGGTTGTAGCTCAACAGTAGAGCTTCTGCCGAGCATGTGTGCTGACCCCAGCAACACACACACACACACACACACACACACACACACACACACGATAAGCAAACATGATCTGTCTATACAACAGAATATTACAGTCACAAAGAAGAATGAAGCAGTAACACATCTTAGTCCTGAAAATACTAAATAAAGAAGTGTCACAAAGGACCATGTATTACGTGACCAGAGTAGACATATGTATAGACATGAAAAGATCAGTGGCTCCTGGGGACTCAGAGATTTAGGATTAGCAGCTAAAGAGTATAGGGTTTCTTTAGAGGGATACGAAAAATGTTCTAAAATTAATTGTGATAATGACTGTTTAACACTGTGAAGTGTTCCAAATAATTTCAGACTTTCAAAAGCTGTCAATGACACACAACACCCAATCAGATCAGGGAAAAAGTGACAAATTCAGAATAGATATCAGTTTCTTTACATCTGTGTTTGCCACCAACTATCAATTTTCCACACATCTATCACAGTTCATTTTCTTGTTCGTGTGTCTCATTTTATGTGTGGCTTTTTAAAAAGATTTTGTTTATTATGGATACAGTGTTCTGCCTGCATATAACCCTGCACACCAGCAGAGGGCACCAGATCTCATTACAGACGGTTGTGAGCTACCAGTGGTTGCTGGGAAATGAACTCAGGGCCTCTAGAAGAACAGTCAATGCTCTTAACTTCTGAGCCATATCTCCAGCCCTATGTGTGGCTTTTGGTAGACTTTCATTATATAGCTGAGATGACTTTGAGCTTCAGATCTCCCTACTTCCATCTCTCAAGTGGTGGGATTACAGGTGTGTACTATGCCTGGGGTCTATGTGGTCTTGTGCATGCTAGGCATACTGCCGACTGAACCACATCCCAACCCTATCAGAGTAACTTTTGCATACCTTTTAAAGATTGCAACACAATGGAAGACACAACATAGTGATAGAGTGCTTGTCTACCATGTGTGAGGCTCTCAGTTAAATGTCCAGCAGTGGTGAGAAAAAAAAAAGTGTTAAAAATGCTCACGACTCAGGGCTGATTGCAAAACTTCCTCCACAGCCCAGTTTTCAAGCCCCAGCACCTCAAAGATCCTGCCTGGGCTACATGACACAAAATGCTTTCTCATAAATAAAATACAATAAAAAAAAATTTAAACACCTGATGAGAACCCCGTGGCTTCCCATTTCACTCAGAATAAAACATTCTCACTGTCCCTCTGTGAGATGCCCATTTGGAAAAGAAACTAACTTAGATTCCTCACTCATGTCATGCGTAAAAATAAACCTACCTGAAGCACTAAAATGTGATTAAATTCCAAGACAGCTAGGACTATCACACAAAGAAACCCTGTCTCAAAAAGAAGGAAGGAAGGGAGAAAGGGAGGAAGGAAGGGAGGGAGGGAGGGAGGGAGGGAGGGAAGGAAGGAAGGAAGGAAGGAAGGAAGGAAGGAAGGAAGGAAGGAAGGAAGAAAGGAAGAAAGGAAGGGAGGAAGGAAGGAGTACTATCAGAGAGCTTCTTCAGCATTACGATCCAGAGGTCATAATGGGGAAAATGAGCAAATGCAAACACAGATTTTTGAAAATGTCTTCAATTTTACACCACAAAATACCATATACAAATAGACCAAAGTAGAATGGATAAAACATGTAAAACAGACAACAAAATTAATATGCCTGGTTTGCTATTTCTGTAAATAAAAAGTAAAGGACAAAGTATTCCATGCTAGAGAGTTGGCTCAGAGGTTAAGGGCAGTGGCTGGTCTTCCAGAGGAAGATCCAATTCCCAGCAACCACACGATGGATCATAACCATCTACAACTCCAGAGGATCCAATGTCTTCTTTTGGAGCTGATGGATACCAGGCACACACATGGTACACAGACAGACATGCAGCAGATAAAACCCCCATACACATAAATTGTAAAAATTAAAAAAACATAAATACGGGAGCTGGAGAGATGGTTCAGAGGTTAAGAGCACTGGCTGCTCTTCCAGAGGTCCTGAGTTCAATTCCCAGCAACCACATGGTGGCTCACAACCATCTGTAATGAGATCTGGAGCCCTCGTCTGGTGTGCAGATATACATGGAAGCAGAATGCTGTATACATAATAAATAAATAAATAAAATCTTTAAAAAAATACATCTCAAAAAAATTTAAAGGACAAAGTAACAGCTAAGGAGATGGCTCAGTGAGTCACAGTACTTGAGTTCAAGTAAGGACATGAGTTCATATCCTCAGCACCTATCTGAAAACTTAAGATTGGTGGTACCTGTAACTCCAGTCTGACAGGGTTAGAGACCACCAAAAACCTGGTCATCTCCGGGGTCAGTGAGAGACTCTCCAGGGAATAAAATGGAGAGCTACAGAGGAAGACATCGCGGTTCTAAGGCATGTAAGGGAGTGCACACCTCTCTCTCTCTCTCTCTCTCTCTCTCTCTCTCTCTCTCTCACACACACACACACACAGAATTAATAATAAAGTAAAATCAAAACCTCAAAAATTTAAAAGATGAAATACATAAACTGTATATAGAGAAAAACTATAGTCAACAAACTTTTGTTTAAACAAGTGTAAATGAAATCAAAGACAACTATTTAAAAGAATTAAGCTGGTTTGTAATCTCAGAACTCAGGAAGCTGAGGCAGCCTTACCTACATACTAAGTCTGAGGCCTTAAAGTTCTGGCAAAAAATTGTCTCAAAGTAAACAAAAGGGGGCTAGAGAGATGGCTCAGTGGCTAAGAGAAATGTGACTGCTCTTCCAGAGGACCCAGGTTCAATTCCCAGCACCCAGATGGCAGCTCATAACCATCTGTAACTCCAAGGGATCCTCTGGCTTCTACAGGCACTAGGTACATGTGGTGCACAGATATTCATGCAGGCAAAAGATCTATGCACATAAAATGATTAAAAATAAGTTAAAAAATAAGTAAGATGAGCCAGACAGTGGAGATGCACACCTTTAATCCTAGCACTTGGGAGGCAGAGGCAGAGGCAGGCAGATCTCTATGAGTTCTAGGGGCAGCCTGGGCTATGACATAGAGAAACCCTGTCTTGAAACCAACCCACCCCCACAAAAAAAGTTAGGAATAAACCTAGATGACTACCATAAAGGCAAGGAATAGATATATTCAGGCAGGCAGGCATGCATGCAGGCAGGCAGGCAGGCACGCGCACACACACACACACAAAACACACACACAAAACACACACACAAAACACACACACACACACACACACACACACACACACACACACACACACACACACACACACACACACACACACACACACACACACACACAGAGGCTCTCAGGAGAAATATAGAACACAGACATGCCATTCACCATGCTGTGGTCAGCCATGAGCAGAACCGTACTCAGTGGAGAGAAGCTTTGCAGTGTCTCTTAGCAAGAACTGTCTGTAGTCGACTCCAGAAAAGCTCTCCACCCTCTCCTTCAACCATGTCCTAGAAGCCACAAGCACAGCTTGTAGCACTCAAGATGGCCCAGAACGGAAGATAACAGATCCCAGGCAGGCAGGCTGGCAAGATGATGTGTCTTGCCTAGACAATGGCAGAACAAATAAGTCTGGCAGAACTGTCCAGAGCTGTTCATATTAAGCATGAACAAAATAAGAGAAAATGGTACAGCAACAATTCAACACACAATGTACAAAATGAAAAGAACGAGGCACACAAAAGACAAAGAACCTGGCAAACAAGAAAGCCGAAGCCGAGAGTGATACTTCCCATAAGGGAGTCATAAAATAGACTGAATTCATTAAAATAAGAGCCAAAGATAAACTGAAACAGTCAGCTCAAAAACCTAAAAAATCCAGGACAAAATAACATTACACTTCTGACAGCTGATACTGTCAACTTGACAGAATCTAGAACCACAGCAGGCAAATCTCTGGGTATGCCCTGGAAGGGGTAGATTAGATTAACTGAGGTGAGAAGACACATAACACCTGGGGGTGGGTGACACCATTCTGTGGACTGATGTCCCAGGCTAAATAAAGACTCTAGCTGCATGATGGGCCGTATCTTCAAATGGTGAACCAAAAAAACTCCTTCTCTAAGTTGCTTTTATCAGGTTTTTTTGTCATACCAAAGAGAAACGTTAACTAATACAACATTCAATACTTAAAAGTATAAACAAACTTTATTTGCATGTTTGAGATTTTCAAATCATGGGCCAGTTATCCAGAACAAATGGTCTGTTGGCTAAGAGTGATGGTTTATACCTATAACCCCAGCTGCTGTGGATGTTGTAAAAGCAACACAAATTAAAGGCCAGCCAGGGCAGCTTATAGAGCCAACTCAAAATAGATAGAAACGACTGGACATACAGCAAATTAGTATATTAGCAGAATGCTCCCTAATATTCAAGAGACCCTGGGTTTTATCCCCAGTACTGGAAGAAAGAACTAAGAATACAAAATTCTACCACAGTTAAAGTACTGCTAGACCACATAGAAAAGTAAATAGAATTCTATAGTACCTAATGACATTTTGGTCAACAAAGGACATCGTGTATGACAACAGTGCTATCAGATTAACAACACCAGAGGTAAAAATTCCAACTGCCTAGTGAGTGCCATTAACAATCCAGAGCAGCACCACTCAAGTGTCCCTGGGTGCTGGCACAAACCAAACCAAACGCAGAAGGGCATGTGAAGCAACACTCCTGATATACATAGCTATTACAGTGTTTTGCATTGTTATTTTGGGCTGTGCTCCTCTACTATGCTTCTTCACTGCACCAAGAAGCCACAATGAGTTCACACAAGAAACTGGTCCAACTCTACAGAATGATCACAAGGAACACACGATGGTAACTATAAACCTGAAATTCTCTAAGCACACTGGTTTAACTGAGAACCAAATGTGCATTTTTTGATCACAGGTTCTTTTGTGATCTGCACAGGTGTCTGTGTCTGAGTGCATTTGTGTAGAACATGTGCTTGTCCACATGTAAGTGCGGGCAAGAGGTCAACTTCAGGTGTCAATTCTCAGGAGCCATTCACTTTGATTTTTCCTTTGATTGTTTTGAGACAAAGTCTCACGCAGCCCAGGCTGGCCTGGGATTTACTATATTCAAAGATGACCTTGGATTTCAGATCCTCCCGATGACACCAGAATACTGGGATTACAAGCATACACCATTACACCACTACACCTGGTTTATACGGTGATACCAACCAAACCCAGGGCAGTGTGAATGCCAGGCAAGCACTTCACCAAATGAGGTACATTCCCAACGACAATCCTGTTTTTTTTTAAACATTATTCATTTATTGTGTGCGTGTGCATGCATGCATGCATGCACAAAGTTCAGAGGCCAGCTTCCGGAGAAACCATTCTCTCCTGCTACCACCAGGGCCATGGGGACTGAACAAGGGCCTCAGGCTTGGCCGCAAGCATTTTTACCTACTGACCTGACCCACCAACCACCTACCTTATTTTTTGAGACAGTCTCTTACTGAGACCTGGGGCTCCCCAGTTAGGCTAGGCTGGCAAGGCAGGGAACACCAGGGATCTACCTCCCCCCTCCTCCTTCCCCCTCCCCTGGGTTATAAACAGATGTCACTGGACCTGGCTTTTTGGAACAAAACCCATTCTCATGCTTGGCTATCAAGCAATTAAACAATGGAGCTGTTATTATCTCTCCAGCCCACTAAGCAGAGGCAGGCAGATCTCTGTGAGTTCCAGACCAGACTACATAGTGAAGAAAGAAATAGAACAGGAAGGAAGGGAGGGAAAGAGATAGATAAACAAACAAGTAGGAAGAAGTATAACTACAGAGACAAGGTGAGCTAAAAGCAATCTATCAGTAACCTGAATAAATAATGACAAAAAATGAGGTTAGAGCCAGGATGTAGCTCAGTAGTACACTGCTTGCCTAGAGGCATAATGTCCTTCCCGGCTATCCTCAGCTCCACAAAAACAAAACAACAACAACAAAAAAAAAAACACAACAGAGATCACTTTAAGACTTGGTTTATTTTGGGAGAGTAGTAACAAAACCCGGCAATTCAAATGCAGATTCACCATAAAAACAAAGACTAAGAGTTCATGACAGAGACAGAAGAAAGCAAAGCAAAACCACAGCAAATACACACATGCTCACGCACACAAAAAGGTGGAGTAGAGATTGCTCATGGCTAAGAGCACTTGCTGCTCTTGTAGAGAACCTAACACCCACAGGGTACTTACAACCATGCATTTAACCACAGCACTCAGGAGGCAGAGGCAGGTGGATTTCTGTGAGTTAGAGGCCAGTCTGGTCTACAGAGTGAGTTCCCGCTAGCCAGGGCTAAACAGTAAGACCTTGCCTCAAAAATAAAATTAAAAATTTAAAAATTAACACCAAGTTTAAACTTACCAATCAAATCTTAAATAGAATTTTATATAAAAAATCCAAAATTGACAATGTTAAATGATGTTAAATGTTAAAATCAGAATACAGACAAAGCCAGTTAATATGAATTGGGAGGGGGGAAAAAGGATTTCAAAATGGGGCTGGAGACAGCTCAGTGGTTAAGAGCACACTGGCTGCTCTTCTAAAAGTCCTGGGTTCAAAACCCACATGGCAGCTTACAGCTGTCTGTGACTGTAGTCCCATGGGATCTGATGCTCTCTTCTAGTGTGCAGGTATACATGTAGATAAAACACCACATACATAAAATAAATAAATCTTAAAATCCACACATGTAATATAACATATATTGGCATAACTTCATCAACATTGGAAAATTTATTATATTTGATTCCCATGTGTTTGGTTGCAGTCTATCATTGAAAATAAAAAATGAAAAAAAAAAAAAAGCATATAAACCTCTCCCCTAAAATAAAGTTTCCTTTTAAAAAGTAAGTCATTTTTTTCAGCAAGGGGAATAACAGTTCTGTTCATGTTGTATTTCTAGCATGTAACATGTAGCAAGTTCTTAACCATATTGTATGTCAGCTCAACACACTAACTACAAAAGATCACAAAAAAGGAACCAGACTGTATAATTTTTTTTTTTGTTGTAGTAGGTTAACTTTCATTATTAATAGATATTAACAATAATGCTGAAATTAGTAGAATTATGCATTCTAATCTTTTTTCTGGGATTTCCAGTTTGTTTCTTCTGTGTTTCTCCCTTGGAGGCCAGTTAGTCACTCAGCCTAGCTGAAGCTCTGGAGCTCTTCGCTGCCTTGTTAAAAACTCCTCCCTGAACTTTAGCATTTGGCACCTTTTGCAAAAGTTAGTTCTCATTCTACAATGAAACAAGTAGAGAACAAAGCGCATACCTTCCATCTTTCAGGGTGTTAACGATGAATCGGTTGACCTGGCAGACACAGTTGCTGGCCAGTTTCTCCCCCTCCACAAGAGGGTTCAGCTGTGTGGCCAACATGAAAGCTGCAAAGCAAAGAGAGAACTTCAGCCTTCAAGCCCTTCCAGTCTAATCTCAAAGCTGATCACAAGGAAAAATCATTAAGTACAGCTGTTTAAAACTCCTCAGGCTCTGCACCAAGGAAAGCAGTGTATTTCTGCCCCACGTTAAGATCTTCAGCCACTCCTAAATGGTATCTATTCCTCAAAGACCCCAGATATTTTTACTGCTGTTGCAGTTTCATGGGGAAAATGAAGGCAACCCTTTCTAGGTCTTTAATGATGTGACTAGAGACAACAGGCAAATGGTCCAGAAGCCACCCACCCTTCCCCACCCCCACCCCCACCCCTTCTTTTTAAAGCTTCTAGGACAGAAATAAAACTGAAAAAGTTAAGTTCAGGATGGCTCACCCATCACACTCACAAAATGTCAATAGTATCCTCAGGGAAATTAATCAAAGAAAACATACAACGCCAGTTAGAGAAAATTAATTAAGCTGAATGGCAGCTTTCCACTACATCCAGTCTATTGTCAGACCGGCTCTCTGCCAGCAGCAACTCTCCCTGAACAAAGCCCACGGCCAATGTGGACTTCAGGTGCTCAAAACACTGCAATCAAAGGGTATGGTGTGCCGCTGTTACTCAAGTATTCCCACCACCTAGATTTATTCATCATACTCACAAGAGAGTGTGTTCAATCCATCACTCATAAGCAGTCGATACCGGGGCGGACTATTCCCTGTAGCAATGGGACGGATGTTCTAGAAAAGTTGATAGAAAAGTTGATTCATTAGCCAAGCTGTCTGCCTAATCCCTAAGGGTAAATAAACCTAAGTGGCGGGAGACAGGGTCTGCCGTTAGTTTAAGACAAGATGAACTGCTTGCCCATCCTCCTGACACCTAAATACAAATGAAAGAAAATTGGATTGATGATTTTCCCACCAAACTCTCTGCACTAACATTATTAAAAACAAAATAAACTGAAATATCAATAATTGTGTGTTCTCTCTCCTGTATCTCAAAATTATGTATAACAAGGCACCTATCACACACAAGGAACTGTTTAGGGAGCATGCTGAAAATACAAAGTGAAATTAAAAATGGAAAGAAAACAATTTCCCTAAAGCAACTAACTCACAGCTGGTGTAAACAGAAGCCCATAGGAGGGCAGCATGTAGACGGAATGATCTCAGGGCAGAGCAGACAATGACTTGGCCTGAAGGGGGTCAGGGGAAGCTTCTGAAGGAAGCTGACTAAGCAAACAGAGCCTGAAGGAGACTAGCCCAGGAGGGGTGACCATCTTCACCTACTGTCTCAAAATCTGCAGGAATGACCCTGGGGTCTCTCTTCTAATGATATTTGAAATTCATATTACATTTTAGAATCCCCTAAATGATGGATCAATCAATTAAAAGAAATGTAAGTAGTAAAGCCCATCAAAAAATTTTTAGTATGTACTTGTATGTGTGGGGGTGTGTATATGACACAGAGAGATTATGAGTGTGATCGTGTTTTGGGAATGAGGAAGAGTGTGTGTATGTTCTGGGAAGTAGACAAAACCGTATGTCTTTCATCAAATACAATTTTTAACTATATAGTTGCTGAAACACGTTTGTTCTGCTTCACACACATGCAGGTACTTACAATGACTTGAAGAATGGGCTTTATGGATGTATCTCCCTGTTGCATTATGGCCTGAAAAAGAATAGATCCTTATAAAAAATTTGAAAAACAACTTAAAATATTTATTTATTTTGGACAGCTTGCTATTTAGAATAAACTACAGATACTACCATCCTAAAAGCTTGCCTCAACAGGGCCACCATTACAGCTCAGTGGGCAAAGTGGCTGTTCAAGCCTAAGAAGCTGAGTTAGATTCCAGGAACTATGGAATGAGAACAACTCTGAAAGCTGTCTTCTGACCTCCATGCATTCTGTCATGTGCTCAAACACACCACACTAACAATAAGAGAAAATCAAACTAAATTTAAAAGAACCAGTCAGAGGTAACCAGTAGAAGAAAACTTTTATCACTGAACAAATCATGAAAGTGCCAGTTTCTAAAGAAAGCACACAATATGCATTGCCAAAAGTAACTCTGTTTTCTTGTGGAAACGAGATGTTTGAACACATATATTAACTACCTAGAGCTTTATTGTTTTTTGTTCTTGAACTTGTTTACTGGTTTAAAGATAGGGTCTCATGGAGCCCAAGTAGGCCTCCAGTTTGCTAAGTCCCTAAGGATGACCCTGGACTTTTGGAGCCCCTGGTTCTAGAACTCAATACTCAAGACTCTTCTCGTGAAATCAGTGGAGATAGTAACATAATGGGGAAAGGGGAGGGAACTACTCTTGCTATGTATCTCTAGCTTCCTGTCTCAGTCTATAGTGCTGGAATCACAGGAGAATGCCACCACACTCAGCATGTGAATTTTTAATTAAATAAAACATATCAAACATGGAAGATCTGTAAAGTATAATGAGCTAATGTTTTCCAAATGAATAAGGCATGCTAACAGAAACACACAGCTGAGCATGGTCACACATGCCTGTAAATCTTAATACTCAGGAGACTGAGGAAAGATTTCATGAGTTCAAAACCATGTTGAGCTATTATACAGGATTCCAGAAATAGACCTACATACTCAATGGATTTTGTCAACTGAATAAAACTGGTGTGACAAATCACCATACATAAAAAGCAAACCCAAGGGCTGGGGCTATATGCTTGGCAAAGCTTGGTGACCCAAGTTGATCCCCAAAACCTGTGTTTTAAAAAGCTATGTGTGGTGGCATTCAGTGCTGGGGAGTTAAGGACAGGCAGAAATCTGGGGCTCACTGGCCGGCCAACCAGCCCAGTCTACTCGACAAATTGCAGGTCATAGTGAGAGACCCTGTCTCAAACACCACCCAAGGTTGAATTCAGGTCTACACACATATGCACATGGATCTGTGTACACACACACACACACACACACACACACACACACGCACACGCACACGCACACGCACACGCACACGCACACGCACACGCACACACACAAAATAATTAACTAACTCGTTAATTAACCAACCAAAAGTTGGAATGGCTCACAGGGCTGAAAGCAAATCTAAACTTTAGAACTTTAGAAGAAAAACAAGGGACAAAAGATTTGTAACCTAGAGATAAGTAAAAAATTAAGAGTACAATTCAGAAAAGGAAAACTGGAGTTACAGATGGTTGTGAGCGTTTATTTGTGTGCTAAGAATTAAACCTGGGTCCTCTGGAAGAACAGCCAGTGCTACTAACTGAGCCATCTCTCCAGCCACCATTGCGCATGTCTTCAATCCCAGCACTCGGGAGGCTGAGGCAGACAGATCTCTGTGAGCTTACAGCCATCCAGGGTTACAAAGTGAGATCTTTCCTCAGGAAGAAACAAAAAGAAGCCAATGAGATAACTTAGAGGGTAAAGGTGCTTGCTGCCAAGCCAGGTGACCTGAATTCAAACCCTGGGTCCCACATGGTAGGAGAGCAATTTGTGTAAGTTAAGTAGTCCTCTGACCTCTACCTATGTTCAGTGGTACACGGGTACCCACACTCACATAAACAGATGTTTAAAAAAAAATGGAAAGGCCAAGCTGGGGGTATGTCTCGGCGGTTGAGCTCTTGTCTAGTGTGGAGGCCCTGTGTCTGACCCTTAAAACCTTAAATGAAGCCCGGCAGTGGTGGCTCACGCCTTTAATCCCACCACTCGGATCTCTGAGTTTGAGACCAGCCTGTTCTACAAGAGGTAGCTAGTTCCAGGACAGGCTCTAAAGCTACACAGAGAAACCCTGTCTCAAAACAAAACAACCTTAAATGAAAGCGAAAATGGTTGTGATGTTTATATTTAACAAAAGACATGCACAAAATAAATTCCTCCAACTCATTAATGCCACAAACTTCAGGACATGCGCTTGTTCTGTAGCTTATGCTAGCCTGGAGCTCCTGATCCCCCAGCTTCTCCTGCACTGGGATGAACTACTACATTCTAAACAAAACCAAATTCAAGACAACAACAACAAAAAAAAATGTAGACACTTCATAAGCTATACAAATGGACAATAAAGACACTGAAGGATATTCAATGTCATTCCTAATCAAGGAAATACAAAGATGACAGTGAGCCAGCATTACACTCACACATTCATCAGGATAGCAAAACACAGAGATTGATTGGCACTGAGCAGTGGCAACTAGAATTTTCATAAACACTGTGGAAAAGTTGGAGATTTCTATCAAATTAAGCATTCAGTTACCATATGACCTAGCAACTGCACTCTCAGATATTTATCTGTAAATATCTGGATTACTTTACATATACAAGAAACTTAATACATATTACATAATTTATGTATGTTATGAATAATTTATACGTGATATATTTAAATATTTATATGTAGAAAGATTTTCGCATAAATGTTCAAAGCATCTTCATTTACAATAGCCAAAAAATAAAAATAAAGTTGGGTTTAGTATAGTACAGGCCTGTAGTCCCAGCTATTTAGCAGGTTGAAACAGGAAATGACTGAGGCCAGGAGTTCAAAGCCAATCTGTGTAGCATAATGAGACCGTTTCTCCAAAAAAAAAAAAAAAGCAAAACTGAAAGCACAAATCCCCCATCCTTGTGTACTTTTTGGGGAGGGTATCATACGGACCAGGTTGGCACTGAACTTACTGTGTAGATAAGTACCAATCCTCTCAAGTTCTGAGATGACTGACCCAGACCAACCACCACATTAGAAATTTTGTGCAATGCTGGGGATTAAACCCGGGGCTTCACGAAAAGCATGCAAGCACTCTACCAACTTGGCTACATCTCTGGACCTTTTTTCTTCCTTTATCCTTTTTGAGACAGGATCTTACTATGCAGCCTAAGCTGGTTTTGAATTTTCAACCTCTGCCTTACTTCGTTTACAGAAATGTTCCACAGAACCCAGCTGGAAGACTGTTGTTTTTTAATCCTTATTCATAGTGTGCGTGTAGATCAGAGGACAACATGCATGAGTCAGTCCCCTCCTTCTACCGTGCAGGTGCTGGGGATCAAACTCTGAACATGAGGCTTGATACTTCACCACTGAGCCATGTTGCAGGCCCCCATGAACAACTTTTTCTTTGAAAAGTTATTTCTGCCCTGGGTGTGATAGCTCACACTTGTAATCCCAGCACTACAGAGGTAGGAGGACTACCACAGGTGGAAGCTAGTCTGGGCTCCACAGTGAGGCAGAGGCCATAGACTACATGGCAAGACCCTGTTTTAAAAACACTGTCAGCCAGGCAGTGGTGACACACACCTTTAATCCCAGCACTTGGGAGGCAGAGGCAGGTGGGTCTCTGAGTTCGAGGTCAGCCTGGTCTAAACAGTGAGTTCTAGGACAGCCAGGGCTGCACAGAGAAACCCTGTCTCCCCCAAAAAATAAACAAACAAATAAGCCACTGAGCAAGGTGAAGCAAAGGGCAATGGTTTCATTAAGCACCTTTCCATTCTGTTCAACCTTAAAACCACATCTGTCATTACTTTACTGTTCTTAATTTAAAACGCATCATAAACACTCAAAGGAAAAATATTCTCTGGGACACAGCATAACACAAACACTTAAAAGTATTTAAATTGGGGCTGAAAAGGCGGCTCAAGGGTAAGAGCACTGGTTGCTCTTCCCAGAGATTCTGAGTTCAACTCCTAGCACTCAATGGTGGCTCACAACTGTCTATAACAAAGCAATCTGATGCTCTTTGGTATGCAGAAGTATATGTAGACATAACATCCATATAATATATATATTAAAATTTCCAAAAAACTTACTAGTAAAAATAACGAAGCAACAAAATATAACAGTCAAAGGAATGGACAGTTTATACCTCTTTGCATTTTAACACCTTTGGCTGTAAAAAGTGACATTAATAATAAAAAATGAACTGATATTGGAAATCATAAAAATATTAATTTCCTTGCCTTTTTCTCTCTATAACTAAATTATGTAAAGATATACACAATGGGCTGTCCAGGAGTATAGTTTAGCAGTAGAGTGCTTGCCTAGTGTACACATCTGAGGTCCTGGGTTCGATCTCCACCCCTGGGGACAGTAAGTATATAGTCTTGTACTTATCCTACTTATCACATTAGTTCCAAGCATAACCTCATTTTATCATAACTTCTACCCCCAAATAACTCTATTTTCAGCCATTTGCTTAACCATTTGGGGCCTGAAGCTTTTGTGCTAAAATGACACTTGTTAGCTAATAATCAGGTAACCAGGGGTCTCCACAATCCATCACCGTCAACACATATTAAAACACTATGGAGCCTGGCATGATGGCACATCTTTAATCCCAGCACTCCCAGAAGAGGCAGTTATCACTGTAAATTCAAGGCCAGCCTGGATTGTCTTTAAAAACAAACAAAAACATTTTTTACTTACAAAACCTAAAATAAATAAATAAAAATCCCACGACTTAATGATCAAAGTCTAAGTAGTATTTCACCCAATGTCGGAAACAGTTTTCTAAAATGTTTCTATTTAAGAAAAACTTTATCAAATTATTTAAATAACCCTATGAACATTCTTTTTTTTTTAAGATTTATTTATTTATACAGCATTCTCTGAATGTATTCCTGCAGACCAGAGGAGGGCACCAGATCTCATTATAGATGGTTGTGAGCCTCCATCTGGTTTCTGGGAATTGAACTCAGGACCTCTGGAAGAGCAGCCAGTGCCCTTAACCTCTGAGACATCTCTCCAACCCACGAACATTCTTTTTTTTTTTCTTTGAATTACAAACAAGATTGAATTACATGACAATCCCAGTTCCCTTCTCCCTCCCTTCCTCCCCTACCACCCCCCCCAACTAAAACCCTACCGATTGAATATCCTTTCTTCTAATCTACACCTGACTCAACCTTTCTGCTCCCTCATGACCTCTGCATCTTTCCTCTTCTTCCCTTCTCATTCTCGTAGCTCCCTCCCCCTCTTCCCATGTTCTCAATTTGCTCAGAGGATTGTGACCCTTTCCCCTTCTCCAGGAGACAAAGTTTGTCTCTTTTAGGGTCCTCCTTGTTTACTGGTTTCTCTGACAGTGTGGATTGTAGGCTGGTAATCCCTTACTCTATGTCTAAAATCCACATATGGGTGAGTACATATCATGTTTGTCTTTTTCGATCATTCTTTATAAAAGTAAAAAGTCATTTGTAATTTGCCTTAAGGGTACAAGGTGGCAGCCATAATATTAATCAGGACAATTCAAAACTCAAATCCCAGCTTCAACATTAATACATCCCTAATGTAGCCAAAGAGCCCTTTCTGCTTTCTGACAACTATTTTTCCCGTTTATTTTCTTCTAAGCTGGTTCTTTTCTCCCTTCCACCTTTATCCCTTTCTTTCCATTGTTTCACTCATTCATACATCTAGTAAACATTTACTAGGCACTAAAACTTGAAAGAAGGGACACGGGACGTGGTTGTAGGCCTGTCTCTACAACCTAGTATAGGAACCACAAAGTAATTAATACAAGTCAAATAAACGTGCATTTACATCTGTGATGATGCGATGTTAGCAGGGGATAAACACTAAGTTCAGAAACACAATCCTCTAACTAGCCCTGTGCAATGGGTACTCAGTACCACCCTTATTTTACAGACAAGAGAAAGAGTTCAGAATGTTGCCCAAAGTCATATATACTATAATACGGGAACAAAAAGAAATTAAACGTCTCAAAATAAATGGATTCAGTCTAGTTACTTTGCCAACCAACTCAGTAACAACTGAGCTGAACTGGAATGTCTTTTAGCAAAAAAAAAAAAAAAAAAAAAAAATAGGAATAATGATCAGTAGCCTCTAGGGCAAGAATTTATTTATTTTTTTTTTTTTTAAAAAAGACAAGGCCTGTCAAGGGGTCAGTAAGCAGGGACTGTGGGGAAGAGAGTGTGTTGAATGAAACTGACTAGTTCAGACAACAAATGATTGTTCCAGTGCGATGTAAAATAGAGATCTGTGGGGAGTTAAAACAGACTTCAATTGGTGATGGAGTTAGGCATCCAGTCAGGCATAATGTAGGGAGATGGATTCCTTAGTTTCTAATGAGTATAAATTAAAAAATGGTGTAATTCACTGAGACAGAGACATCCACAAATTCAGACTGAGGGCCAGCAAGAAGGCCCTGTGGGTAAAGGTGCCTGCTGTGCAAGCCTTGATACCTGAGTTCAATCCCCAGAGAAGTGGGGATCTAACCAAAAACTTCAGGAAGTTGTCCCCTGGCTTCCCAGGCACATTCGCCATCCCCACCACATCAAACATATGCACTCGTGCATATACATACATTCACACGTAATTCTTTTTAAAATTCAGACTAAAGGACATAATGGATTTGCTGATATATGTTCAATTTGAGATGACTCTGAGGGTAGAGGGCAGAGAGAGTCGTTTAGATCGAAGGTAGCTCAGCAGAAAAAAATTAAGAATTGACATGCAGATGAAGACCTAGTCTACACAGGGCTTTGAGTCAACAAAAACTTACATACGGGCCTGCAAGGAAAGAGCTGCCGACGTTAAGTCACAGAACCCTAGCAAGAGAGTAGTGTTAGCAGAAAGAAGCAATGGCCAGCAAGCCCAAACAATAAGGTCAGCTGAAAACCGAAAAACGTCTTCCGACTTGGCTACTTGGGAAGCCACTGGCGACTTCTGACAACGTTTTCTCTCGTGACCAGTGAAAAGTCTAATCTGAGTCAAGAGTTGAGGAGGTAAAGAAAACAAACAACTCTAGAAAAGTTTGGAGGTGATGCGAAAGAAAGGAAAGAGAGGCCGCAGAAGGTAAATAGGAGCATGTTTGTCTAGTTTTCGTAGGCAGTAAAAGAAACGTGAGCTTGTATGCGGAACCGGGATGCCTCGCGGAAAGAGTATTGACCAGAGACCCCGGGAGGCTTCCCCCGAGGCCACGCAATATCCTCCCCGAGGCTCTCCCGTCTGCTCCCTCCCCTGTCTGCTCTGCACCGCTCCAGGCCCGTGCTGCCAGAGCCATCGGCCCGGTCCCGGGTTGTCTCCTTACCGCAATGGCCCCCTCGCTCAGGTGTCCCACCATGGCTGCCTCACTAACTCCCGCGCTGGAGCTCCAGCACTGCCCGAGCTTCACTGCCGGGGTACCGCGGGCTGCTCACCGATTGGTCAAAGCCTCTGTGCGTGCATCTCCCAGCCCCAACGTGCGCGCGGTACGAGGGGCGGGCCTAGGCGCCGGCAGCCACCCCATTGGCTACCGCGCGGCGGGCGGAGCACGTGACCCGTGAGGCCGGGTTCGAGGCCTAGTGGCGGGATGGCGGGATGGCGGGAACCGAGGGCGGGGCGCTGGACCACGGTACGACTGTGTCTGCGCGGTGCGGCTGAGCGGGTCTCTTGCCAGCTGTCGGAAGTTTGCCCGCCCGTTTGGCGGTTGGACAGAATGGCAGCCCAGGGGACAATCGGACCTGTGCGTTGGTAACTCTGCTGCTAAATATAGTCAAAGCAGTGACTTGAGTCCTTCATCACGCAGTGCGTGCCCCGTTCGCGTGCCAGGCCCAGAGCTTGACACTGTGGGATAAACAAGGTAAATCAGACTCAGTCCCCGCCCTCAGAAGAGCGTTGTCCGACCTGGGATTTGAGGCACCATGAGCCCCGCCTCAGGGGAGACGCGATAAAGGTCACATGTGTGGTGAAGTTCCGGGGTGGGGGAGGGGGGATCAGTGAAGCTTTGGAGAGGAGATGCGGTTTAAACTGAGTCAAATTGCATGGGAATTTGTCAGATGGATTCCTAGAGAGGGTAATGGTGTTCCTAAAAGCACGAATGGCCTACGCAAAAGTACTGGAGAGTCTGGAGTGTTGTCTGTAATTCCAGCCCCTGGGATGCGAAGGCAGCAAAAGTTCAAGGTCATCCCTAACAACACTGTAAATTCGTGGTCAGCCTAAACTACATGAGACCCTCAAAAATAAAAATTTGGGGATCTGGAGTGGTATACTGCTCAGGAGGTAGAAGCAGACAGATTTCTGTGAGTTTGAAGCCAGCCAGGGCTATATAGGAAGACCCGATCTCAAAAAGAAATAACAAAACAAAACAACAACAACAAAAAAAAACAGCAAAAGCCTGAGCTATGAGCTGAAAGAAAGATCTGGAGGTTGAAACAGAAAACTGAACCATCTTAGAAATTAAAATTTTGCTGGGCGTTGGTGGCGCATTCCTTTAATCCCAGGACTAAGGAGGCAGAGGCAGGCGGATCTCTGAGTTCGAGGCTGGCCTGGTCTCCAGAGCGAGTGCCAGGACAGGCTCCAAAAAAAAAAAAAAGAAAGAAAGAAAGAAATTGAAACTTTAACTTCATAGTTGCTGGGGTGAAGGCCTTGGACAACTAGGGTAAATAGGTCTAGAAAGACTGGAATATGAATCCAAAAATATGTTTATATAACCACTATCTACCATAGTTTCTCGAACAGTCTTCCAAAGAATATTTCTGCGTGACAGGATGTCCAGTGACTTGGTACCACCGATTCTATCTGCTTCGGCATATCAGAAACTATAGAGAAGACCTGAAGAGTTGATTTTGCTGCTTCTCACTTGCTTGGATGAAATCTCCATTTTTCTACAATTGTGCATTTATAGAAAGCTGAGTGCTTATTTTCTGACATTGCAGAGCTAAGACAGCATGGATTTGCCTGTGGATGAGTGGAAATCCTACCTTCTTAACAAGTGGGCTTTACTCCCGAAGTCTGTGCAGGACGAAATTTCTACAGCAGAGACTTTGAGTGGCATCTTTCTTCATTCCTCTTCCCTTCTTCAGTAAGTGAATGGAAACCTTAGGGAAATTTTGATCTGGAAAACGTTGTCTCTTGTCATTTGATCTGAAGTTATATCTTGTTCTGATTGGAAGAGTAGCTTTGTGTTTTTTGTATTATGGGGCACTGAGCAGTCCTTGTCTGTTTTCACATTTCTCCCTAGTCTGTGATTACAGAATGTGTAGGGATGACTAGTTTGCTATTTTGGTATGGGTTATATTTCAGGAATTTAGTGTCTTGCTGTAGTCCCAAGGCCATAAACCTTTCTGTCACTCAAAGACTATATGGTGCATATTGTGTAGCTGCCCAAAGAAATTCATTAAATGCGATAGTTGGGAAAGAACCCTAAAGGTCATATAGTCTAGCCCCAGTAATTTTCAAATTCTATGGGCTACATTCATTAGTAAAATAAACATTTTACATCACAACCTAATAAACATGTGCATATGTAGAAAACAGTGGAATTTCCCATTTCAGTTATTCAATTAATATTATTTTTAATTTTGAATATTCTGAAATTACATCATTTCCTCCCTCCAACCTTCCCATGTACCCCTTCCCACCTTGTTCTTGCTCTCTCTCAAATTCATGACCTCATCTTATTTTAAGTTATAGTGTATGTGTGTGTGTGTATTTCTAAATATATAACTACAATCTGCCTGTTTGTATGTGTATGACTTTAGGACTGACCACTTGGTACTGAATAGCCAACTAGAGGCTGGTTTCCTGGAGGAGACTGTTATTTCTCCCACTCTCAACATTCCTTAGTTGCTTGTAGTATATCTAACATTGGGCCCCTGTGAGAATTTTTCCCCCTTTCAGGTTAACCTTTATATTGGTGTCATCCTTATTCAGTCAGGTCTTGTTTAGGCAGCCATGCTGTTGAGTCTTCATAGGTGTAGCTCCCCTGGCATTTCTAGGAGATGCAATCTCATAGCAGACTTTCTGTGGCTCTAAGAGTCTCTTTCCACCCTCTTCTTCCTCCATGTTCCCTGAGCCTTAGCTGCAAGAGTTATGTTGTAAATGTATCAGTTGGGGCTGAGCACCACATGATCACTTGTTCAGTCAATATTATTGATTGCTCAGTGGCAATCAATAATATTAGCCCCTGCACTCTGGAGGCAGTAGACTGGTCTATTTAGAGAGTTCCAGGCCAGTATGGACTATATAGTGAGATCCTGTCTCAAAAAAAAAAAAAAAATAGTGATTGTTTCAGTAGCACATATAATAAAAATTGGGACAAAAACATCAAATGACAAAGATCACCAGGAAAGGAGATGAGTGTATTTGCACCCAGCAGATTCAAGCAATAGCACAAAAGCTCAGCTCGTCTGCATCACAGCAGAATGAGCTCAGAGAGTAGACAGAAAATAGTAACAGACACAGTGGGTACTGGGGAAACACAGGTGGCACATGCTATAGGAAGTAATGACCTCAGACAATCACAGAAACTGACGTCTGCCAGCAACCCAGTGAGCCTGGGAGTCTTTCCCAGGCCTTCCAAAGAGGATTCTCACATTGTAAGAACCTGAGCAGAGAGGCTCAGGTTTCTGACCCACAGGACTGTTCAGGTAATAAATGGCAGCTGTGTTGAGCTGCTCAGTTTGTGGAATTTGTTGAACAACAGTAGAAAACTAGTTGTCGGAGGCTTGAGGGAAGAGTAATGTGAGATGACTGTATTTTCAAGTAGAGATGAGCAAACTAAGACTGCCAGATAAGGTCCATCCAACTGTATGTTTTCTCTTAGGACCACAACTAAGAATGCTTTTACCAGATAAACATTTGCAGTTCATTTTAGGGTAAGGAGCATTGGCCTTGAACCCTAATTAAGCAAAAATAACATGGGTTATGTTTTTGTTTTTAATAAAAAAGGCCAGTGAAATGGCTTAGCAAGAAAATGCTTGCTTCTGTAGGAAACAAGCCTGACCATCTAATATGCAAGCTTGGTGACCTGAGTTCAATCCTTGAAACCTAAAGTTCAATCCTACCACATAAAGGTAGAAAGAGAGATCCAACTCCACACAGATGCTGTCGAATATGAATACACACACAACACTAACAATAGTAATAAATAGAAATTCCAAAAAGAAAATAATCCCATTGTTGTCATTAGTAGACTTATATTATAAAAATTATATTCTACTATTATATTTTAAATTTTGTCAAAAGAAGAAATCTGCTTGCTGAATGAATAACTATAATAGCTTAAAATTTTCTTCTTGGTTTACAAAGCCTAAATAATCTAGCCTTCTACATGAAAAGTTGGCTGAGCCCTGATTCTTCTTTTTAATGATTTTCTATTTAAATTTCTTTTACTTTTGTGTATGTGTGTGTGGCATATGCATGCACGTGCCACAGCTTACATGTGGAAGTCAGAGGACAACTTTGCCAGGTGGTTCTTTCCTTCTATCATGTGGGTTCTAGGGATTAAACTCAGGTCATCAGACTTGGCAGGAAGTGCCTTAGGTCTGAACAATCTCACTGACCCTGAGCCCTGTTTTAAAGCTTCACTGTCTGCCGTGTTAAGGACAGACAGCAGAAGGAGCCAGAGTAGAAGCAGAGACACTGGAAGGCCACTGCTATAACCCCAATGAGAAGATGAATGTAGGCCAAAGTGACCGTAGTTAGGGTAGGAAAAAGCATTTGGATTCTGAGGTAGATTTAATAGCAGTTCTTGAGATGAAATGTGTTGTGTAATAGAATGTGAGAAGTAACATGGCCCCAGGGAGAAGGTAGAGGATGATGTTGCCATATCTGGTAACCACATATGGGGAACAAAGATCCATACTTCATATTTGAGTTGCATGTGTCCAGTGGATACCTAATGGCAATGTTTAAACATGTTTGGAATTTAAGAAGAGGCCTGGGAAAGAGATACAAACCTGGGAGAGCTCTGTGGCCTTTAGAACCATCAAACTGGTGAAGTCACCCAGCAAGAATGTGTGGATGCTCACTGCCTGTGCTGTACTGTGACTGTTCACCCTCTGTTTACCTCATTTTGAAATGCTAATCAGAACCCACTAAATTCATTTCATGACCCACTGAATCAGGACCTGCAACTTGGAAAAAAAAATGAAAAATGTCTAAAGCGGCCTACAGGATCTGTGGATTCCCTTTACAGAATTTCAAAAATGCTAAGGAACTGATGAAAGTATGGATAATAGGCAGAGTTTTGCCTAGATGAATCAGTCTGGTTTACTAACAGAAAATGTAATATGCAACAAGAATCATTTGAATATTCGATGCATTGGTAGGAATGTAAATTAAAGAGGGGGGTTTATCTGTTTAATGAAGGAATTCCTCAAGACTAGCCTGGACTCCCTTCCGTTTTCACTTTGTATTCTCAACTGAGGTAGTTGAATTCAGACCAGTGACATCATTTCTCTGAAATGTCCTTAAAATGTATCTTAACCCCTGACCTCTTTTTTGAGACAAAAAATCTATAAATCTAGCTAACTTCTTGAAAATCTCAAAGATACTTAAGAATTCAGCACATTCAGAAACAAACACATGATTTTGCCATCAAAATCAGATTCCTTTCCAGTGGTTCCCATCCTAGTGAATTACAACAGATTCAGTTCCTAACCTGGAAATTTTAGAACCTGTTCTAGTTTCATTTCTGTTGCTGTGATAAAATATCCTAGCATAAAGCAACTTGGAAGAGGAAAAGGTTTATTTGCCTTGCAGCTTGGGATATGGTCCATGATTTCTGGAAAGTCAAGGCAGGGACTAAGAGCATCATATTCACAGCCAAGAACAGAGAAAGAATAAGCACCTGGATCCTGGCTTGCTTGCCTCCTTGCTCTTAGCAAGCTTCCTCCTCTCAGATATGCTGGAGACCTCCTGCTCAGGAAATGCTACTGCTCACCGTGGGCTGGGTCTTCCCACATCAATTTACAAGCAGGATAATCCCTTATCAACCAGCCCCTAGCCCACCCCAGTGTAGACAGTCCCTTCATGGAGACTCTTCCTAGATGATTCTTGGTTCTGTCACATTAACAATTAAAGCTAACTATCAGAGAGCTATTCTGTATTGAAAAACTAAATTTGTAAGCTAGGCCTAGTAGCACATACCTATAATGCCAACATGAAGGAGGATCACAAGTTCAAGGTCATTTATAAAGCCAAGTGTGAGACAATCATAGACTACGTGAGACCTTGCCTTCATAGACAAGAAAGAACAGACTAATTCATGATATCCCTAGCCCAGCCTACATCAGAGCATCTTACAGACTCTCTTATTGAACTATACCAGTTACAATCCAGTTACAACCTAGAAACTGGCTAATTTCTTTCCTTCTCCCTTATATTCAGCATTAAATCTATTCTCAAATCTTGCTTTTGCAGTATGTATTGGCAAATAGGACACAGCAGGCAATGTTCCCAAGACAACTAAAAAAATTCTACTGCAACAAACATATTTTACAGACATTAGATAATAGCAAGGTCTAGATGAACTAAAATTTCTGAAGGGAAAGACTGCTTCTTAGTGATCATTAGCTATTTTCTTTCCTGAGGATAAATTGTAGACCAAGGAATGAGGATGAACCCAGCAAAGTGACCATTCTGGGAGAAAGGGAAGTTGACAGACTCTTAGAAGTCATTTGGGTCTGATCTGGTGGATTGACAAATGGGCAAATTCATAGCCTGAAAACAAAACCAGTTTTCCCCAGTTCTCAGAAACAGAAAGACAATTAAAAAGGTGGAGTAAAACCTTCAGTCTTATAGTGGAGGAGCAAAATCCCACAGCCAGAAAGGACACTGCAGCAAACACAAATGATCTCTCTGTCAAGACGTTTGCCAGATGTTGAATGAATGTGATGTGACAAGCCACAGATCCAAGTTCAGAGTCCCCTAAGACTAAAACCTTGGGGCCTAAAGAAATGGAGAGTTCTTTCTAGGCTCTCAAAATGAAGCTCAGGAAGACTATTGGTCTTCCAAGGATCAGTGAAAAAGTAGCTATACTGAATTTTGTGGGTTTTTTTTTTTTTTTTTAAGAAAGTGTCTGTCCATGTAGCTCAGGCTAACCTCAAGTTTGATCCTTCTGCCTCAGCCTCACTAGTGCTAGCAGAAGGAAGCATGCTGCCTAAACATGAAGACCTTGAGTTCAAAACCCTGGTACCTACACTCATTAGAATTCTCTAAAGTAATAGAACTGATAGAATGAATATATGATTTTTGTTTTATTTGGTTTTTTTTGTTTTGTTTTGAGATAAGAGTTTCTCTGTGTAGCCTTGGCTGTCCTGGAACTCACTCTGTAGACCAGGCAGGCCTTGAACTCAGAGATCCATCTGCCTCTGCCTCCCTAGTGCTGCATTAAAGATGTGTACCACAATACTTGGCAGAATATATGCATTAAAATGGGGTTTACTAGATTGACTTACTTAATATGGTCTGGGTGATCCAACAGTGGCTTGTCTGACACTGGAGGGGCTGAGAATCTAGTAGTTGCTCAGTACACAAAGCTGGGTGTCTCAGCTGACCCAGCTGAAAGGCCTTCAGGATTCCTGGAAAGCTTCTGGTCTTCAGTCTACATTGGAAGTTGGAAGAAGTTGCTTGTAATATCAGCAAAAGAATGTCTCAACAACAGGACAGGTGAACTTGCCAGCAAGAGTCAAGGCAAACAGGCAAAATGGCAAGGTTTCTTTCTCCATGTCCTTTTATCTGGGCCACCACTAGAAGGTACTATCCACATTTAGTGTGGGTCTTCTCACTTTAAATGATGTGATCAAGAAACTCACTCAAGGGGGCTGGAGAGATGGCTCAGCGGTTAAGAGCACTGGCTGTTCTTCCAGAGGACCTGGGTTCAATTCCCAGCACCCACATGGCAGCTCACAACTGTCTGTAACTCCAGTTCCAGGAGATCTAACACCTTCACACCAATGCACATAAAATAAATTTAAATAAACTAGTTTAAAAAAAAAAAAGAAAAGAAAGAAACTCACTCAAGCCAGGCAGTGGTGGTTCACACCTCTAGTTCCAGCACTTGGGAGGCAGAGGAATGTGGATCTCTGTGAATTCGAGGCCAGCCTGGTCTACAGAGTGAGTTCTAGGACTGATTCACAGGGAAACTCTGTCTCTAGAGAAAAAGGGGGGTGGGGAGGAGAAACTCACTCACAGGGGATAGGGGTGGGTGGGGCTCAGTGGTTAAGAGCACTTGTTGCTCTTGCAAAGGACTTGGGTCAATTCCCAGAACTCATGGTAGTTCCCAACCAGCAGTTATTCCAGTCCCATGGGATCCATCACGTCTTCTGACCTCTGGACACAGATATGGTGTACATACATACATGCAGGTAAAGCAGTCATACACATAAAATTAAATAAGAAAATCCCTCTCTGGGACTGGAGAGATGGCTCCTTGGTTAAGAGCACCAGCTGCTCTTCCAGAGGACCTAGATTCAATTCCTGGTACCCACATGGCATCTCACAACTGTGTGATTTAGCACCCTTGCCCAAACTATACATGCAGACAAAAATGTCAATGCACATAAAAAATAAATTAAAAAGGAAAAAGGAAAGTGCCTCTCAGGAATGTCAGCAGCTTGAATTTTAGTTGGTTACAAATCCAGTCAAGATGACAACTAAGATGAGGCAGACATGACCGAATACATCTATAACCTGATTTTACTTAGATGTGGGATAGAGACCACCAGATCCCAGGGGCTCACCAGACGGCCTAGCTGAAAAAGTAAGCTCCAGGTTCAGTGAGAGAGCCTGTCTCAAGAAATGAGATGAAGAAGCAATTGAGGAAGACATCCATACATCATCCTCTGGCCTCCATATGCACCAGCACACAGAGATGCACACATTCATACAACATACACACACACACACACACACACACACACACACACACACACACAGTAAAATTAAATTAAAAATAAGATAAGTAGGATGTGAGGTGATAGCATAGACTTATAATCCAAACACTTGAGAGACTGAGACAGGAGCACCAAGAATTTGAGGCCAGGGGCTGGAGAGATGGGTCAGCAGTTAGAAGCATGAGGACCCAGGTTCAATTCCCATCACTCTCGTGGCAACTCAAAATCACCTGTAACTCCAGTTCCAGGGGATCTAAGCTGGCTAGTCTTTAGATCAACTTGACACAGCTAAGATCATTTGAGAAAAAAGGAACCTCAGTTGAGAAAATATCCCCTATCAGATTGGCCTGTAGGTAAGCCTGTGAGATAATTTCTTGACTGATGATTGATGTGGAGGAGCCCAGTCTACTGTAGGTACTGCCTTTCTTGGCCAGGTGGTCCTGGCTTGTATAAGAAAGCAGGCGTAGTAAGCCAGTGAGCAGCTTTCCTACATGACTTCTGCTTCAGTTCCTGACTCCAGGTTCCTGCCTTGAGTTTCTGCCTTGACTTCTCTCAGTAATGGAGTGTGACCTGAGAGTTGTAAGATGAAATAAACCCTTTCCTCTTCAAGTTATTTTTAATCATGGTGTTTTATCCCAGCAATATAAAACCTAACAAAAAATGACCCAGTGCCCTCTTCTAGCCTCTGAGGGCACCATGTAAATATGCAGTGCACAAACATACATGCAGGCAGAAAACACCCATACACATAATAAATTTTTAAGAGAGGGCTGAGAGATGGCACAGTGGTTATGAACACTGGCTGCTCTTGTGGGGAACCCAGGTTCAATTCCCAGCACCTACACAGCAGCTCACAACTGCTTGCAATTCAAGCTCCAGGGGATCTGATGCCCTCTTCTGGCCTCCGGTGGCACCAGGCACACACATAGTATACATGACAGTAAATAATTTTAAGAGTTTGAGGCCAGCCTGGGCTACATAGTGTGACTTTTCCTCAAAGCAAACAAAATAAAAGATTAAATTAATAAATATTGGTTGAATGACATTTTAGAAAGTATATGAAATTCTGAGTTCAACAACTGGTATATATTAAAGCTCAAAATAATATATAAATGAGAATCTGGATAAACAGCTTTATGGGCAGCTCTGAGAGCAGTGTACCCTGGTGCTCTCTTCTCCAGGGAAAGCCTTTCAGTCGTTTATGCACCCCTGAGGACTTGGAAGGATAGTGCTGGCTCCAGAAATGTCCTTAAAGGGGCGTTTTCATTATTGTCTTTACCATGAAGTACTCCTTTGGGCTTTTGTTGTTTTTGCTGCTTGATTGTTTTTTGGTTCATTTTTGTTTTTTAAGGCAGGGTTAAGATATGTTGCCCTGGCTGGCATAGTACTTGCTATTTGGTCTCAAACTGTCAATCATCCTGCCTCCGCTGTGTACTGTACACCAGAGTGCTGGTGTACAGGCATGTATAACCTTGTGTGTGGCTGGAGATTTCTTTTTTTCATTCTCTTTATTTGTGGGGGGCTTATGTGTGGAGTTCAGAGGTAACTTGTGGGAATTAGTTCTCTTCTCCCACCATGTGGGTCCCAGGAATCAAACTAAGGTTGTCAAATCTTTTTGGCAAGCACTTCTAGATGTTGAGCCATCTCACCAGCTCCATTTTGTTGTCTGGATGTTTGGGGGTCTAGGGATTGAACCTGAAGCCTCAGAAATGTCTCTTTTTTATGTTTTTGTTGTTGTGGTTGTTTTGAGACAGGCTCTCACTATGTAGCTCTGGCTGTCCTGAAACTGTAGACCTGGCTGGCCTCCAACTCACAGAGATCCTCCTGCCTCTGCCTCCAAGTGCTCAGCATTAACGGTGTGCACAGCCACACCTGGCCAATATTAATCTTTTTAATATCTATGACTTGTCCATATCTTGACATGCACTTTCATTGTAATTTGTTCCTTGTATTTTTATCCTCTACAAACTGGTGGTTTGATACGTGGTTCCTGGCGGGTAGTGTTCTTTTAATAAACTGTAGCTGCTTTAAGATGTAGGGCCTGGCTGACAGGTAGGTTGATAGGTAGGCCTGAAGGTGTAGGCAGCTCTCTGTTTCCTGATCCGCCACACAGTAAGCAGCTGTCCTCTTCACACCTCCTGCCCGAATGGCAAGCTATTCCAGCATGTCTTCCCTGCTGTCACAGATGGAAATTCCCGAACCCTTTCCTCTGCAGCTGCTTCTGTCGGGTAGTTTAGCTGCAGCAGTACAAAAGCTAACTGTAAGAACTAAGTTGTGGTGGTGCATGCCTTTAATCCCAGCACTGGGGAAGCAGATCTGTGAGATCGAGACCAGCCTGGTCTACAAGAGCTAGTTCCAGGACAGGCTCCAAAGCCACAGAGAAACCCTGTCTCCAAAAACCAAAACAAACAAACAAAACAAAAAACAAACAAACAAAAAAAACCCAACTTTTTTTTTCTACCAAAACTGTCCTCTTTAATCATGCTTTCTGCTCCCAATTCTTAATATAAATCCAGTTAAATGCATCCAGTAGCTTTCAAGCGGTAGCCTGGGCTATCTTAAAATTCACTCCAGTGAATTAATCATCACCTTTAAACTCAGCCTTCCAAAGTCTCAAGACATGGCAAAATGTAGACCAGTCCTTTGTCACAATGTCACAGGAATGCCTCTAATCCAATGCCCAAGAAAGGGCTTATTCCTGTCTGAAACCTTATGAGCACAGCCTGTATTCCCTGCATTCTGTCAACATTCTGTTACCAGCTCCAACCAGAGTAGATCAGTAAGTTCAATTCATAGTGTCTATGCTGTCTGTAGCCTGGACTCCAGACTTCCCTAGACACCTCCCCTAACCCAGTCCCAAGGCATCTGAACTCCATCGCCAGGTAAAACCATCACAGCAGCCACACAGTCAGCACTTCTTTTCTATGTTCAGTTTTCAATCGTTGTAATAAAATACCTGGTGAAGCCCGAGGGAGGAAGGTTTGTTCTGACTTACGGTTTCAGTAGTCATGTGGCTGTGTGGCTTTGAACCTGAAGTAAATCAGAGTATCATGTGAGTAGGAGGAGCTTGTGGCAGAAGAGGCTGCTCACTGCACGCCAGCCACGGAGCAGAGAAAACAAAGGACCAGCAGTAAGGTAGAGCCCTTCAAGGGCATGCCCCCAGGGACAAACTTCCTCCAGCTAGGCCCCACCTTGTTTCTGCCGCCTCTCAGTAATGCCTTCAGATTATCAATCTATCAATTAATTAATCCATTGATTAGGTCAGAACATTCCTGATCTAGTTACTTCCTAAGAGGACCATGCCTCCAACTCAGGAGTTTGGGGGAACTTTTCACATTCTTCTCATTCTTTTCAAAGATCTATAGTCAAAGAGCTTTCTGGTCCTTTTGTGTTGCATATCTTTGTACATAAATACATTATATATCTTTTTATTCTCCATTAGATTATATTGTGTTCATTGTTCTGTGGCAGCTTTTCAACATCACACCTTAATCTTCTTAACAGCCGTATAATATAACTAGAATAGTATAATTATGGCCCAATTGAGTTGTTCTTTTTCCTACTGATGAGCAATTAAGTATTTTTTGGTTTTTGGTTTTGTTTAACTACTACAAACAATGCTACAGTAAACAATCTTTATGTGTGTTTTTTAGCACATACTTAATATATTAATTAAGATAGCCAGGCGTAGGTTGGGCACACCTTTAATCATAGCACTCAGGAGGCAGAGACAGGCAGATCTCTGTGAGTTCGAGGCCGGCCTGGTCTCCAGAGCGAGTGCCAGGACAGGCTCCAAAGCTACACAAAGAAACCCTGTCTTGAAAAACCAAAAAAAAAAAAAAAAAAGAAAAGAAAGAAATTAAGATAGACTCTTGGACAGAGAATTGCTCCACCCATGGTCATGGGCATCTTAAATGAATAGCTACTGCCGTATTGTCCACCAGAAACCCTTTACCAGTTTCCAATAAACAACATGTGAGAGGCGTTTTCCTCATTCTCACCAACATTCCAAAGCAACAGTCCTTGGGTTCAGTCCCAGAACCACAAAATCAGAATATGTATGTATGTATGTATGTATGTATGTATGTATGTATGTATATACCTTTTTCTGGCACTAAGCTCATTTGCATTGCTTCTATTTGTGTCCTTTTGTCCTTTGTCCATTGTGCTAGTGGGTCATCTTACATCTATAAGTCTGGCTGTTTAAATCTTTGCTATACTTTACTATGTATGTTACTAATTTTTCTCTTTTAAAACTTTATGATATCTTTCATTGTACAGTCAACCATCCATTTCCACTGGAAAATATTAGGCAGGAAAAAGAATCCCTGCAAGTCCTCCCACAGCCAAACATGAATTGAATCACACACACACATGCTGTAGTGAATCCATGTACCTGACATGATATGTAGGCACACCCAGTTAAGCTTCCTGCTTGTCACAGACCCTCTCTCAGCACTCAGTGTCTGAGCAATAGTCTCTACATCTGGTGTGGCATGTGTGATGTGTGTAGATAGCCTTAGGATGCATCTGTACTGATCATATATAGATTCTTTTTCTTGTCATTAGTCACTGAACCATACAACATAACAACTGTGTATGCAGCATTTATGTTATCTTAGATATCGTAAGTTGTAAGGATAAATCTTTCCACCAGCCGCCCTAGTTCCGCCACGTTAGGGCCCCAACTAACATACAGAGACTTATATTAGTTACAATGCTGCTGACCAATAATTAGGATTTCTTATATGCTTGCTCTGTCTTAAGTATCAACCATAGCCATTAATCTATATATTTATAAAGACTTATCTTATGGAGAATGCTGGCAGCATGCGTCCTCTTTCTGGGATCAGATGGCGGCTCCACAGAGAAGAGAGGAGGAGGAAGAGTGTGATTTCCTGCTTGTCCCTGCTTATATTCTGAGTCTGGCTGCTATGTCACTTCCTGCCTGGATCACAAAACTTCTCTTTACTACATTTCCCAGAATCTTCCTCGACTCCTACTCCCACCTAACTTGCTGCCCTATTGGCCAATGGTACTTTATTTATCAACCAATAAAATAAACATACACAGAAGCATTTCTGCCATCAGTATGTAATATATGGGAGCCAATGGAAGAGGTCTTACCTAGCATATGTGAAAGCTTGGGCTAGGTCCCCAGCACACACCCACACACAGACACACACTAGAGCATGTTGAAATGTTGTAAAGAGTAAGGAAGGATATGCATGTTATATGCAAACACTGCACCATATTATATAGGGACTTGAACACTGGCAGATTGTGTGTGTGTGTGTGTGTGTGTGTGTGTGTGTGTGTGTGTGTGGTGGTGGTGTTTTAACTTTCACACAACCATATCTGTTATTTGGGTTGGGTTGTGGGTTTTTTGCCTTTTTTTGGTGTTTTTTTTTTTTTTTTTTTTTTTTTAGATTTATTTTATGTATGTCTGTGTACCACATGTGTGCCTGGTGCCCACAGACATCAGAAAAGGGTATTGGATCCCTTGGAACTGGAATTACAAATGGTTGTGAATTACCCTGTGACACTAGAAACTGAACCCAAGTCCTCTGCAAGAGCAACAGGTGCTGTTAACTGTTGATCAGTCTCTCTAGTTTCTTAGTTTTTTTCAAGTCAGAGTTTTTCTATGTAAACATATCCTAGAACTTTCTATGTAGACCAGGCTGACCTTGAGCTCATGGTGATCCTTCTGCCTCTGCCTCTCCAGTGCTTAAACTATAGGTATGTGTCACCACCTCAGCTTTTGTGTTTGTTTTTTAAGATAGAGTTTTGCTATGTAGTCCTTGCTGAACTGAACTCATATATCCCAGGCTAACCTGAAACACATGGCAATCCTCCTCCTCCTCTCTCAGCCTCAAACGCTAGGATTGCTAGGGTGCACCACATGCCTGGTTTGTCATTTTCCTTTACAGCTTTTGAGTTATATTTTTTGTTTGTAATGATCTATTCTATATCCAGATTATCAAATTGTATCCTCTTCTAACCTTTCTTATAGTTTTATACTTTTAACTCTAATCCATCCAAAAAAATGTTCCTGCTCTATTGGCATATACTTGATAGATAAAAAATATATGTATCTACAGTGTTATCTTAGTGTTCTACTGCTGTGATGAGACACCATGGCCAAGGCAACCTTATAAAAGAAAACATTTAACTTGGAGCTTGCTTACCGTTTTAGAGGGCATTAGTCCATTATCATCATGGCAGGAAGGATGTCAGCACAAAAGCAAGCATGGTACTGGAGAAGTAATTGAGAACTTTACATCCTGATCCAAAAGCAGGGGAGGGATGAGAGAGAGAGAGAAAGAGACTGCATGGTATGAGTTTTTGAAACCTCAAAGCGTACTCCCAGTGACATACCTCCTCCAACAAAGCCACACCTCCTAATCCTTCTTAAACAGTTCCACTCCCTGGTGACTAAGCAATGGCGTCCATTCTCATTCAAACCACCACAGGTATGCAAAGTGATGTCACAATACACATACACAGCTGAAATTAATGTTGTGTGTAATTGGTTAGTTTTTTTGCCAACATGACACATACCTAGACATATAGGAGAAGTAATCTGGATTGAGGAATTGCCTCCATCGGATTAGTTTGTGGACATATCTGTGGGGCATTTTCTTGATTGCTCATTGTTGTAGGAGGGCCCACCCCACTGTGGGCAGCCCTACATTGGGGCAGGCGGTCTTGAGAAGTATAAGAAAAGAAGCTATGGAGAAGCCTGGGAACAAGCCAGTAGGCAGCCTTCCTCCATGGTTTCTGCTCCAGTTCCTGCCTTCAGATCCAGCTTCATGAACTCCTATCCTGACTTTGCTCAATTATTTACTGTTATTAGGACTTGTAAGCCAAATAACCCTTTCCTCCCCTGGTTGCTTTTATCAGGGTTTTATCACAGCAACAGAGAACCAAACTAGGATGGTATTTTAACCTTTTTCTTCCTTTCTTTCTTTTTTAAACAAAACAATTTTTCTTCAGCATTTATTGAATGACCCATCTGGTCCCCAGTACTTCAGAATGCCACAGTTATTGAAAATTAAGTTCCCAAGTATTTTATAAGTTTGTTTCTAGATTCTGTGTGCCAAAACCAAAGAGTTTAAATTACTATGACTTCATTAATTTTATAACTTTTTTTGAGTTTCAAGTTAACAGAAACCCAGGCCAAATTTGATATATTTATAACTATGAAACTAAAATTTTCAAGAACAGATATATTTTCAGACTGCCTTATATACAAAGGCTCAGAGCACTCCATCAGATTTCATATTTCTTCAACATCTAACAGACTTTGCATTTGGTAAGGATGTACCCATTCTTAGCCCAGGACATGCCCACTTAGTTTACTAACCCCAGAGAAGGAGAGCTTTTTTCTGGATAGTTTCATCCTAAGACGGGGTCTCACTATGTAGCTCTGGCTGTCCTGGAACTCACTCTGTAAACCAGGCTGGTCTTGAACTCACAGAGATTCTCCAGCTGCTGCCTCCCAATTGCTGGAAGTAAAGGTGTGCTCAGCCATGCCCAGCCATGGGAATAGATTAGCCTAAATTTGATTTCCCATATATCCCTTTGGTCTATGATATGCAACTCCTCTGATTGTCCAAGCCTGTTGTGATCTGGAGATCAATCCAGTTTCCACTCAAGGAGGAAAGGGGCACTCAAAAAACAGAACCAATGGGCGTTGGTGGCTCAAACCTTTAATCCCAGCACTCAGGAGGCAGAGACAGGCGGATCTTTGTGAGTTTGAGGCCAGCCTGAGCTACCAAGTGAGTCCCAGAACAGGCTTCAAAACAATACAGAGAAACCCTGTCTCAAAAAACAAACAACAACAACAAAAAGACAGGGAAATCAGAGGCAGATGGATCTCTGTGAGTTTGAGGTCAGCTTGGTGTAAAAGTGAGTTCCAGGACAGCCAAGACTACACAAAAAAACCTCTTGTCTTAGAAAAGCTAATAATAATAATAATAATAATAATAATAATAATAATAATAATAATAATGAAACCCTCCAGTACAAATGTGACTTCCTAGCTATGTGATTAGGCCAAGATGCACACATCCCCAGCCATTATCCTTCTTCAGAACCTTTGTTATGTCCTGTACATTTCCCCATGTGAACTTTAGAATTGGCTGGTTGGGTTTCATAAAAAATGTTGTTGGGCTCTTGATTGGGATTGTGTTAAATTTATAGATTCATTTAGGGAGAGCTGACATCTTTACAATATTAAATGTTTTCATCCAAGGAAAAGGTTGTCTTGCCACTTACTTGGAGTTTCTTTTATGACCTTAAGTAAAGGTTTATCGTTTTCTTTATATAGGTCTTGCACATTTCCTGCTAGATTTATTTTTACTTAAAAGGTTTCTTTTGTTGTTATTGTGTATAAACATTTTCCCCCAACTGCATTCTATAATTGATGGTTAGGGGTTATAAATAAAAGGTAGAATTTTTAAGAAATTGCTGTATAAATGACTGCTTTGGTATACTATAACATTATTTCATTGTTGTGCCAATCTACTTGGCATTTTGGGGTTAAATAATGATACCTGTACATAGTAATCCTCTGATCCAGTATTGGCACTTCTTACTGACTTTTTGCCTTTGATAGCACACGTACACATCTCATGCTGTGGCCATTGCTCATACACATTTAGGATAGCTACCATAGGCTTATAACATGCAGCTTGCTTCAGTTCAAAGGAGTTGCCCTATATTCCTCAATGCTAAAGTTTTTATCACAAATACACACTGAATTTTATCAAGTTTTTAAAAATATCTTGAGAAATAATTTTTTTCTGGTTCCGTTTAAATAAGATTTTTATAACTATGGTTATAAATAATATTAGTATACATATTTCTTCTATTCTTTTTGTCAACTCTTGGAGTCAGAGTTGTGGTGGTCTCAGAATGAATCAGGAGCTTCCTATCTCTTTCTCTGTTCTTAAGTTGCTTATGTAATCTAAGGCTGATGTGTACATCTGCCAGCTAGGCCTTACACACAAAAGGTGTCTGTTGCAACCTTCTAAAACAATGCTACCAGTTAGAGACCATGTTCAAACACATGAGCCTTTGTGGGACTTGTCAGAGTCAACATAAAATTGTTATCTAAGAAAATATTGTCTGGAGTCAAGACCGTGATGGGGAAACCCACAGAATCAGCTGACCCAATCTAGTGAGAGATCACTGACTTAGGTCTGACAAATGGGGAACCTACATAAGACCGAACTAGACTCCTTTAATATAGATGACAATAGTTGACTGGGAGAATATATGAGGCCACTGGAAGTGGGTCCAAGATCTAACTCTAATGCACAAACTGTCTTAGTGGAGCCTATTCTATATGGAGAGATATCTTATCTAGTCTAGACACAGGGGTGCCTAGATGTGCCTTGGTTCTGCCTCAAGGAGATGATGGGACAGACTTAGTAGACTTCCTAGGGGAGGCCTTACCCTCTCCAAGGAGCAGATGGGAGAGGGAGGAGAGGAGGAATGGGGAACTAGTTTTGGAAGGTAAAAAATAAATTAATAAAAAATAAATAAATAAAAAGGGAGAAAAGATATACCTCAAGAAAGGAAGGGAGGAAGGAAGGAAGGAAGGAAGGAAGGAAGGAAGGAAGGAAGGAAGGAAGGAAGGAAATATGGTTGCTCCTAGCAAGCAAAAGCCTAAAAATATCTACAGGTAAACATTGGTGATAGCTGTACTTACTCCTCCTCTTCTTTTTTCTTTCTTTCTTTTTGTTTTTCTTGATAAAAGGTCTCACTGTGTAACCCTGGCTAACCTAGAACTTGCTATGTAGACCAGGCTGGCCTCTGTTTCCTGAGTGCTGGTGTTCAAGGTGTATATCACTTCATCTAGCCTACACTTACTTTGAAATGGTTAGAGAAAAAACTAAATATAAATATACATGAATGCCAGTTACTAAATTATTACTTCCAGTCTTACTTTGTACCTAGTCTAAGGTGAAGGCAGGGATTTTCCACTTTGCAAGTTGGCTCCATTAAGAGGCTTTTCTTCTCTTGGTCTTGCTGGAGAGGAGGGAGAGAGAGTGGAGGAAAGGAAGAGAGAAGGTGGGGAGGGAGGTGATTAGAATGAGAATGTCCCCACAGGTTCATATATTTAAATGCTTGGTCCCCAGTTGGTAGAACTGTTTGGGAAGGATTAGGTGTGGCCTGGTTGGATTAAGTTTGGCCAGGTATAGGAGGTATGTCACTAGAGGGTTGTTGGGTTTTGAGTTATGCCAGTCCCAATATGTGTATCTGCCTGCTGCCTATAGATCAGGATGTAGAGCTCTCAGCTACTACTCTGGCACCAAGTCTTGTGTTTCCCGATGAGATGATCATGAACTAAACTGTAAGCAAGCCTCCAAGTAAATAATTTCTTTTATACGAGTTGCCTTGGTCATTGTGACTCTTCACAGCAATAGTAACCCTAACCCTAACTAAGACAGCGAATGAGAGAGAGTGTTGTATGACACTACTCCTGCATCACTAAAACCCACACCAACATGGAAAGCTCATGAAAGCTAGAAACCTAGAGTTCACAGCACAACCAACAGGCAGCTCAACAGGGTGTCCCTTGGAACCAGCCCAGTTTGTCTGAGCCTCTTCCAGGCAAGGCTCAGCTGATCTTACAGTGTCTCTCCGAATCCTTACAGCTTCTATATGCTTGGGGAAAGAAAGGACCTAGTGAGTCCAGTCAGTTTCAGAGAGTTACTAAAGCTACTGAGCTGTTTACTGCCTGAGCAAGCTTCCTGCAAGTTGAACTATTTCAGCTCCCCATGGAACATCCTGTGTTTAAGGAGCTTCCCCCAAGGTGGAGGCTTTTTTCTGAAAAACTTGCTGGTGACAGAGGTTAACGCTGGAGGAAGGAGGAATTTAGCTCTTTGAAACTAGTTACAAGCCATATGGAAGAAGATGAAGTTAGACTTTTATGCCGTATACAAAATTAAGTGAAACAGAATATGCAAACTTAAAGAGCTACAACTGTGAATCTCTTAAAAGAAAATCTTCATGGCTGGTTTGACAATGATTACTGGATGTGTCAATAACATAGCCAATGCAAGAAAAAATAAACTAGACCTCTTCCAGATTAAACTGTTGAGAATCAAAAGGCAATAGCAAGAGAATAAAAACACAGCCCACAAAATGGAAGCAAATACTTACTAATCATTTTTATCAGAGTATTAATATCCAGAGTTAAATGAAGAATTCTCACAACTCAACAACAATTTTTAAAAATCCAATTAAAAACCAGGCAAATAACTTGAATCAACATTTCTCCTACAAAGATGATACACAAACAGCCGATAAACATGTAAAATGATGCTTTATAACATTAATGATCAAGGAAATGCAAATCAAAAGAGATAAGTGAGCACTTCACAGTCATTAGACAGCTGCTACTCAAAAACAAAACCAGAAATGTTGGTGAAGATGTGTAGAAATGGGAACACTTCTCTTAGCCAGTGGGAATGTAAAATGATGCAGCCATTGTGGAAAATTGCTTGGAAGTTAGAGAATTATAGCATGATGCAGTAATCCCACTTCTGGGTTTACACCCAAAAGAATTGAAAGCAGGATGTGAGCAAATATTTGCATATCAGTGTTCATAGCAGCATTATGCACGGTAGTTAAAAGTGGAAGCCATGTTGTCTTAGTTGTCCTCTGACCTCCACATGCGTGCTATGCTATGCGTACATTATATGCTTGTACACACACACACACACACACACACACACACACACACACACACAATAAAGGTACAAAAATAAAGACAACATTTATAGCCAGCAATGGTGGTGCATGCCTTTAAATCCCAGCGCTCAGGAGGCAGAGGCAGGTGGATTTCTGTGAGCTCAACACCAGCCTGATCTGTAGAGTGAATTCCAGGACTACACAGTGAAAACCCTGTCTCAAAGTGGGGGAAGAGCACTGCTCTTGCCGAGGACCTGGGTTTGGCTTCCAGCAACCCTATGGTGCTTCACAACTGCCTTTAACACCAGTTCCAGAGATTCTGGTACCCTCATCTGGCCTCTTCAGGAACCTGCATATGTGTGGTGTCCATAAGCTCACACAGGCACACATATGCACACACATTTTTTTGAAGATTTATTCATTTATTATGTATATAATGTTCTGCCTTCATGTATGCAAAATTAACAAATAATGCCCAACTGTGGTAGCACATGCCCTTAATTCCAGCACTGGGGAGGCAGAGGCAGGTGGATCTCTGTGAGTTCGAAGCCAGCCTGGTCTACAGAGCAAGTTCCAGGACAACCAATGCTATGTGGAGAAACCCTGTCTCAAAAAAAAAAAAACCTAAATAAATAACAAAAATAATAGTTTTATCAACTTTATTATTTAAAAAAACTAACTTGGAAATAAATAAAACATTACACACCAAAATTAACCAGACCCAAAGTCTATTTAACTCCGTGAACTTCTGTACAGTTTGAATAGGCATTAAGAAACCCTGTCTTGAACAATTCAAAACAAAATTTTACATTTTCATTATTGAATATGTTTCATGTACTTATTTATCACCAAAAAAATAAAAATGACAGATTTAGAATATATCCTTTTTCATGGCATGTATCCAAAGAAATATATTTTATTCCTTTGAGGCAGGGTATCTTCTTGAACCTGGAACTTGCTTATTTTTTCAGCCCAAGCTCCAGCAAACCTCCTGTGTTTGCCCCCACTCAGTGCTGGAGCTACCAGCTGTAGCTTTGATTGTAACTCCTTCTCTGACTGAAGTTACCTGAGAGAAGTTTTAACTTTTCTTGTCATTTGGGGAGGTGGTGGTTATTTGTTTGATTTTGGTTTTTTTTTAAGTCAGTGTCTCACTGTGTAGTTTTAGCTGGCCTTGAACTCTGTATAGACCAGGCTGGCCTCAAACTCACAGAAATCTACCGCCTATGCCTCCTGAATGCTGAAATTAAAGGTATGTGCCACTGTCACCCAGTGTCTTGTTCTTACTTTTTTTGTTTTGTTTTGCTTTGCTTTGGTTTTGGTTTTTCGAGACAGGGTTTCTCTGTGTAGCTTTGGAGCCTATCCTGGCACTCACTCTGTAGACCAGGCTGGCCTCTGACTCACAGAGATCCGCCTGCCTCTGCCTCCCGAGTGCTGGGATTAAAGGCGTGCATCACCAACGCCCGGCCTTGTTCTTACTTTTATTATTCATATTTTACTTTATGGAATTGTGGTCAAAAAGTATAATGTAGATTATTCTATACTATTTCTCCTCATTTGAAAATATAGTATTTGATATTATATATGTTGTCTTAATTGGGGTTTCTATTGCTGTGAAGAGACACCATAACCATGGCAACTTTTATAAAAGAAAACATTTTATTGGGGTGACTTATAGTTTTAGAGTTTGAGTCTATTATCATCATGGCCAGACATGGAGACATGCAAGCAGACATGGTACTGGAGTTCTATTTCTTGATCTGCAGGCAACAGGAAGTGAGCTGTCCTCCACACTGGGTGTAGCTTGAGCATAGAAGACCTCGAAGCTGCCCCCACAGTGACATACTTCCTCCAACAAGGCCACACCTACTCCAACAAAGCCACACCTTTTAATAGTGCCACTCCCTTTGGGGGCCACTTTCTTTTCAAACCATCACATATGTGTATATTTTTACTAACATATCAGATCAAATTCCACTACATGAAACATTTGTGGGACTAGTGAGAGGGTTCAGCAGTTCTTGGCTCCACTTCTGGTGGACCTGAGTTCCCAGCATCCACCTCAGTTGGATCACAACCTGTAACTCCAGCTCCAGGGAATCCAACACCCTCTTCCAATCTCCGTGGAAACTTGCACACATGGGGCACACAGACACACATACACATAAAAATATTTTTTTCAAGAAAATAAAATCTTATTGGGCGTTGGTGGTACACACCTTTAATCCCAGCACTCGGGAGGCAGAGGCAGGGGGATCTCTGTAAGTTTGAGACCAGCCTGGTCTACAGAGCAAGTTCCAGGACAGGCTCCAAAGCAATACAGAGAAACCCTGTCTCCAAAAACCAAAAAAGAAAAAGAAAGAAAGAAGGAAAGAATGGAAGAAAGGAAGAAAGAAAGAAAGAAAGAAAAAGAAAGTCTTTTACCAGCATTTGGGAGGCTAACGAAGGAGGGTTGTGGGTTTGATGCCAGCCTGTGTTATACACAGACCCTATGTCAAGAGAAAAAAAATACATTGAAGCTGAGAGTAATAGCACATGCCTTTAAAACTGCTGAAAACCCCTGGGTGGATGGCAGGGGAAGGTGGGTCATAGAGTGAATGTAGAGGTGTTAATGGCAGAGGAAGGTGGGTCATAGAGTGAATGTAGAGGTGTTAATGGCAGAGGAAGGTGGGTCATAGAGTGAATGTAGAGGTGTTAGCACGTGGGCTATCTGGAAGGACAGCGTACAGAAATTCTTTGGACTGTGTTTGCAAGTAAACCTAGTTATTTCAAACTAGAAAGGTATTATTTCATTTTTAAATTTGTTTTTATTTTGTGTATGAGTATTTTTACCTACACATATGTATCTTCAAAACAGGAGAGAGATGTTGGATCCCTTGGAACTGGAAGTACAGATGGGGGTAAACTGCTGTGTTGGTGCTGGGAACCAAACCACTGAGCCAGGTCTCTAACTCCCATTTATTATCTATCTGTTTATTTTGAGATAATATATCACTTTATAGCCCTGGCTGTTATGAAATTTGCTATGTAGAGCAGGCTAGCCTCAAACTCACAGAGATTTACCTGCTTCTGCCTCTCACATTCTGGAGTTGAAGGAATACGCCACCACACACAGCAAGTATTTTTTAATTATTTATTTCTGTGGTTATGTGTGTGCACAGGCATGCATGCCAGTGTTCTCATTGCAGAAATCAGAAGACAGCTTGTAGGGGTTCTTTTCTACCATCATTTGGGTTCCAGGGTCAAACTCAGGTTGTCAAGTTTGGCAACAAATACCTTTGTGAGTTGAGCCATCTTGTTGACCACATACACACTTTTAACTGTGTGTGTGTGTGTGTGTGTGTGTGTGTGTGTGTGTGTGTGTGTGTGCGCATGCCCATGTTCTGAAAAAGAATCTTACTTAGGCTAGCCTCCAACTTCCTGTTTCCTCAGTTTCTTGATGGCTGGGATTACAGGTCTTCACCAAATCTTCAGTATTTTTTGAAGTTTATTTTGATTATTTTTAATTATATGTGTGTACCTGTTGTGGGTGTATGCACAGAGGTCAGAGGTGTAAGATGCTCTTGGAACTAGAGTTACAGATAGTTGTGAGCCATCTGATGTGAGGGCCAAGTAGTCCTCTGGATGGTGTGTGTGTGTGTGTGTGTGTGTGTGTGTGTGTGTGTGTGTGTGTGTGTGTGTAACTGCCGAGCCATCTCCCCAGCCCTCTTCAATATTTTCAACACAGTGTAACTGGAGAGCGCTCCTTGGTGCAAAGATTTCATGTATTATATCACTTTCCACCCAGGCTTCACTGTGATGTGTGATCCAAGGGATGATTCATTGACCACTAAGAGTAAGATAAAAAGTGAGACATTTGGCTGGGTGGTGGTGGCGCATGCCTTTACTCCCAGCACTCAGGAGGCAGAGGCAGGCGGATCTCTGTGAGTTTGAAACCAGCCTGGTCTACAAGAGCTAGTTCCAGGACAGGCTCCAAAGCTACACAGAGAGACCCTGTCTCAAAAAACAAAAAACAAAACAACAACAACAACAAAAAGAGTCAGACATTAGCACTCAGCTCTAAATGGATATCCCTGTCCCTCTGTCTCTGAGACCAGGAGGAGCTCTCCAGTTGGATTACATAGTGGATTACATAGTGCAGACAGCCCTGCGTACTCTATGTTCTCAGCCACTTGTTGCATTTTCAACAGTGATTTTAGAGCCTTACTCAAAATAACAAATTTATTTTTGTTTGTTTCTTTCTTTCTTCACAAAGACCTGAAGATGAGGTGTTTTTAAAGCAACTTGCTAGTGCTTACTTGGTGGAAAAGGACTGTGATGCTCCCCTTTTCTACAGAGAAGAAGGAAACAAAACATTCCAAAAGAAGGACTACATGGGCGCTGCGGTGCTGTACTCTAAGGTACCATGCATGCAACCCAGAAGTTGCACGGGCATGTTCTGCGGAAGTTAGAGACATAGTACTGAATTTCATAGCCAGTGGGTTTTTTTTTTGTTTTGTTTTGTTGTCTACAGTTTGGATTGGATTTGGAGGGAAAAGGATAGAATTCTGTTGTTGATTATATTCTCAAACCAAGGATCAATTATGTATCCTGAATTTTGGAAGATTCTTCCCACATTCCTCAGACCCATAGTAGCCACAAGTTTTATTGGCCCTTTGCCCTGCTTTTCCACGTGATAATTCTCACTGAATTATATGCCAGGGTTGTCTGTAGAAATGATGAAAATTTTAGCTTGCTAGTCCTAATTTAGTGAGCAGCTAGATTTTTAGCTGGCCACATGCTAGTTTACCACCACACTAACTTAGGCTGAGCATAGTGGCACTTGCCTTTAATTCCAGCACTCAGGTAGCAGGTAGATCTCTATGAGTTCAAGGTCATCATGATCTACATAGCAAGCTCCAGGCCAGACAAGGCTATGTAGTGATACCATGTCTCAATAAAATAAACAACCAGAATGAAAAGAAAATAAGTGGGTTTGCCATAGCCCAACCAAGCTAGTAGGTGTCATTGGTCATCAATTAAAATATTTTGTTATTTGTTTGGTTTTTTAGTTTGTTTTTTGAGACAGGATTTCTCTGTGTAGCCCTGGATGTCCTAGAACTCACTTTGTAGACCTGGCTGGCCTCGAACTCGTGGGCAACTACTACCTAGTCCATCAGTTAATATATTTTTATTAGTGACAGTCAATAGATACTTTACATTACACTAACGATGACCAAGCTATATTTTTTAATTATTTTATGTATATGGGTTTTTGCCTACATGTTTAACTGTGTGCCACTTGTGTGCTTGATGCCTGAGGATCCCAGAAGAGGGTATCAAATCCCCTGGGACTAGAATTACAGACTGTTGTGAGCCATCATTTGAGTTCTGGGAATCAAACCCATGTCCTCTGGAAGTACAACCAGTGTTCTTAACTGCTGAGCCCTCTCTCCAGCCCCACCAAGCTAGATTTTGAAGCGGAATCATGGCTTTTAAAAACACTGTATTACTCTTACTGACCTGAGAAAATTACTTCTATTGCTTTTTCAGAGATCTATATGGGCTTAAAGCAAGACCATGTCAGACTCTTGACTTGTGGTCTTATATAGTATATGGGTGGATAAGCCTAGCATGCTGGCATACTCCTGTAATCCAGGGTTCAGGGAGGAAGGAAGAGGAGTTGAAGGCCAGTCTTAGCTTTGTAACAAGTTTGAGGCTAGCCCGAACTGTATGAGACCCTGTCTGAGAAAGGAGAAAAGAATGTAAGAAGGGTGAAAATGAGTTGTATCTCCAAGTTATACCACTTGCCAGCATGTGTGAAGCCAAAGGTTTGATTCCCAGCACTGGCAGTAAGGGTATTGTATTCCTCTGCACCTTTAAAAAGTTAATATTCAACTCTTGGGATTTATTTTCCAAAAACTGTCACAGCTACAACATCCACTCTACAAACATAAAAGCCCTACTTTGTAATGGTGTAATAAAGTATTTGGCTTCGGTTTTATGCCTTTACATCCTAAATGTGACCCCATGGAAAGTTGTTCAGGAAAAACAGGTAAAGTAAGAAAGGAGGGGCTGGAGAGACCCTCAGAGCTTGAGAGCACTTGCTGCCCTTGCAAAGACCGTGGCATATGCTGGTTCACCCCATCTCAGGGGATCCAAAACCCTCTTCTGGCCTCCACAAGCACCCATACTCACACATGCACATAATTTTAAAAATAAAATGAAACTTTTAAAATGAGCTCTAGAATGAGTTTGACATCAGTCTGGCTACATGAAACCCTGTCTCAAGAAGGAAAAAGATGAAGGTTTGTTGGTTGGAAAAGGAGATGCACTTCCTATTTCACGAAGCTGGTCTTTTGGTGATTACAGTACTTTGCAATTTTATAGAGAGCTACTATTTTCTTTCTTTTTAAAGTAATGCTTGTTGTTTTTGCCTGTAAAAGTAATAAATGTTACTTTGGAAAATATAGAGAAGTATAAAGAGTAAAAAAAAAAGTCATAACCAGTGATAAGTACTGTTAACATTTCTACTTATACCCAGCCAGCCAGCCTTTCTCCTGTGAGAATGTGTTTTTCTTTTACAAAATTGGGATAATGCTGCACTTACTGTTTTGTAACCTGCTCTTTCCCTTCAACAATTTATTGTACCCATTTTCTCATGGTGTTAAATTTTCTGCTCAAAGTAATTTTCCATAGCTAACTCAGTGTTCTATTACAGAGAAGAAATGTACTTAATTTAACATCTAATACTGGCATATTATTTGGCCTTATGATGCTATAATAAGCATCTCTGTATAAATATTTATGTACAACTGATTTCTGTTTAGGATGAATTAGTAGAAGGGTAAAGTGCTCGGTCAAAGGGAGTATTTTCAAGCCTTTGATACTGATGCTGAATTGTTCTCCAGAAAAGAACTAGTTAACATCCATTCTGACAAACGAGATTGCTCATTTCTTCATATCTTAATCAACACTGGTTATTATTATATTTTAATATTTTGTTAGTATCATATCTTTATTTTGGGGTTAGGAAATATGTTCATATAGTTAAATTTCAAAAGTGTGGTTTCTTTTTTTGTTCCTTAGTCTAACCTCATTTCCATCCCCATAAGTTCAAGGCCAGCCTGTTCTACAGGACAGCCAGGGCTACACAGATAAACCTTGTTTCAAAAAACAAACAAATATATATGTATATGTGTATATATGTTTATGTGTATATATATTATATTTTTAGAATTGAGGACATAGATCAGTGTTATGATGCATACCTAGCATGCATGAAGCTCTGGCTTTTAAACCTAGCACTCTACCCCAAAACATTTACTATATATTTCTAAATTATATCACTAGTTATCAGACTAGTTTATACTGCCACTAGCAACACAATGAAGGTGCCCATTATCCCACTCCTTTGTCAAGTAGTCTGTTCTTGGTTTTATTCTTCTTTGACAAATTGGTGGGTATTTCAGCTGGCCTAGAACTCAGAGATCTGCCTGCCTCTGCCTCCCAAGTGGTATACACCTTTACCAGTGCTAGTCTACATGGTGAGCTCCAGGACAGCCAGGACCACATAAAGAGACCTTGTCTCAAACAAAAAGGCAAAGCATCTTTTGTATGTCCCATAAGGACTGTACATATCATTTGCATTTTTTATTGACTTGTTATTGACCTTTCAAAACTTATTGAAGTAAAAAAGTTAGCTCTTGGGGCTGGAGAGATGGCTCAGTGGTTAAGAGCACTGGCTGCTCTTCCAAAAGTCTTGGGTTCAATTCCCAGCACCCACATGGCAGCTCACAACTGTCCATAACCCCAGTTCCAAGGAATCTGACACCTTCACACCAATGCACATAAAATAAAAATTAAATTTTTTTTAAAAGTTAGCGCATTCAGCCTAATGTTTACATTTTGATGTTGCCTTGATTTGTTTGTATTATGAAAAATATGTATATGTATGTGTGTGTATACATATATATATGGAACCCAGCCCTTATGGACTCAAGTTTATTAGCCTTTTATGATTTCTAGAGTTTTGTTTTTTTCTTTTCCTTTTCCTTTTTTTTTTTTTTTTTTTTTTTTTTTGAGGCTGGGTTTCTGAGGCCAAGCATAGCCTTAGACTTTGTAGCAGAAACTGGTTTTGAACTTCTGATCCTCCTTCCATCACTTCCCAAATACTGGGGTTAAGGCATGTGCCACCATACCCAACAACATCTGTTTTTGTTTTTGTTTTTTGTTTTTTGTTTTTTTATTGTAGTTAGAAAGGGATTCCTCCAACATCACTTTTGACTCTTCATAGTTTCTTCCAGTTATTACACTTGTGTTTGTTACATTAAGAGTTTGGTTCATTTTCACTGGACCTGGTGGCGCAGGTCTGTAATCCCAGTTACTTGGGAAATTAAGGCAGTGGGATCATAAACCAAGGTATGCCTAGATGACAGAGTGAGTTCAAGATCAGCCTAGATAAACTGGTAGGCGTGGTAGAAGCTGCGTTTGATGCTACTATATTCAATGTTGCATCTTTATTTTCTCATTGAGCTTCAGAAGTTTGCCAAAAGGTAAAAATGAAAGAGAAGTAGCTAGAACAGAAAGGCTCTGTAGGCGGAGTTTTCCTATCCCAACTGTCTGTTCCTTCCCAAATAACTGACTTGGAGACTTAATATAAATTATAAATGATGGGCCAATAACTCAGGCTTGTTACTAACTAGCTCTTACAATTTACCCAATTTCTATTAATCCATGTGCTGCCCTGAGGCTTGTGGCTTTTACCTCTATCCCATTTTGTATGTCCTACTCGTTTTCTGGCTGGCTGGCTACTCCAGACTCTGCCCTTCATCATCCCTTCATTCTCATTTGGCTTTCCTACCTACCTTTGCCCTGTTCAGCTATTGAGCATAATGACACATATTTACACAGTATACAGAAGGATTATTAAGTAAGGTTCAGTAATTTTTGTCAATTCCTTTCAGTCTTTAGTAGTAGATCCCTCATTATCAGAAAAGATTAGAAATGCTACTTCCCATTTGTCCCTTTGACCAGCTCATTGTTTTTCAGGGAGTGTCACATTCCAGGCCTAACACTGAGGATATTTCACTGTGCTATGCCAATCGTTCTGCAGCCCTCTTTCATCTGGATCAGTATGAAGTGAGTATTGAGTTACCTGGTGTCTTCCCTGTGGCTTCGGTGGAAGATGAGGTCCTATCTGTTTCTTCTGAACACACTGAAGTTAGCTTGGAAACACTAATATCCACCAAACTGGTTCCTCTGACTCATGTCACCTCCCACAGGTGACTATGAATAATAGTGGTAGAAGCTATGGCACTGTCCACAGAGCATGGACTGGATCCAATAGGTCAACACTTCTCAATGTCTGTATCAGCCAGATGTGTTGCTAATGGTACTTTAGATTCCAAGTGTATCAAGATATTAGCTTGTTCATTTGTTTCTTCTGAATAAGCAGGGCATGAGTACTGGAAAGATGGCTCAGTGGTTAAGAGCACTGGCTGCTCTTTCAGAGGACCTGAGTTTGATTCCCAGCACCCGCATGGTGGCTCACAACAAGATATAACACCATGTCCAGGGGATCCAACTCCCTCTTCTGGCCTGTAGGCACCAGGCAGGCATGTGGTGCACAGACATATATGCAGGCAAAACACTCATACACATAAAGTAACAGTTTAAAAGGAGAAATTAAATAAGTAGGACATGTTTAAGATTATCCCTCTTATTACATCTCTTCTACAGTAAACATCGAGAGTATGAAAGTAAAAGGCTTCTTCTCATCCCCTAATTGCTGCAAAAGCAACAAAAACAACAGTGGAGCATTGTGTCCTTGGAGTTTAAGTCAGGAAATGACAAAATGACATATCTAGGTTTTAGGAAGATACCTGTAAGCCCTATGAAATGTATAGTAGAGAGGCCTAAGGACAAGCTCTAAAATATTCCATCCATGTCTGAATTCTACATAAATTCAGTTTGGAATAGTCACATGTTCACACTCACTGCCCTTCACAGTAAAATAGAAGAGCAAGAATCTATCTGGGCATGGTAGTACACAGCTATAATCCTAGCAAGTAGAAGGCTGACTCATGCTATGTGTTTGTTGCTAGTCTGGGCTATGTAGTTAATACTGTCCAATCAGAGCTTCTAATAAAAAAAAAAAAAAAACAGGCTGGAGAGATGGCTCAGAGGTTAAGAGCACTGACTGCTCTTCCAGAGATCCTGAGTTCAATTCCCAGCAACCACATGGTGACTCACAACCATCCGTTATGAGATCTGGTGCCCTCTTCTGGTGTGCAGATATACATGGAAGCAGAATGTTGTATACATAATAAATAAATTAAATCTTTAAAAAAATAAAAACTGAAAAAAACGAAAATCCAATAATCTGGGAAAGAAAGAAAAGAAACTATTGAGCTAGTCATGGTGAGACAAGCTTAGTCTTTAATCTCAGCACTCAGGATCAGAGACAGGTCTATGGGTTTGAGGCCAACCTGATCTACATAGAAAGTTCCAGGCCAAGGCTATATAGCAAAACTTTGTTTGTTCTCAAAACAAACAAACAAACAAAATCCCAGAATTTCTTATTAAGGAAAATTAGACATAATATTCTCAACAAGTATTATACTCTTTTAAAAGGTCACACAGGGGCTGAAATCAATCCCCAGCATAAGGACAGAAAGAAGAAAGGAAGGGGGAGGAAAGAAGAGAAAAAAGGTAAGATTAGGAAGCAGAACAGAGGATATAATTTAAGGCCTAAGCTCCTGGTTGAAGTTGTCCATTTTTATGACTCTGTATGTGCCAGTGGTTTTCCAGTTCTCAGTACATAGGGAAGAGTAGAAACCAAGAGTCATCCTGGAATTTCCTTTTTGTTTTCAGGCATGTCTTGAAGACATAGTGAGAGCAGGTATGCATGGGTACCCGGAAAGACTGCAACCCAAGATGATGCTGCGTAAGGCAGAGTGCCTGGTGAACCTGGGGAGACTACAGGAGGCGAGACAAACCGTCATTCATCTTGAAAGCAGCCTCAATGCCAAGCCAACGCTGGTATCTTCCTCTCATCAGATTCTGCAGAGGAACCTCCACCACCTGAAAGTGAAGATACGGGAGAAGGAGAATCTCCCAGAAACCTTCCCAAAGGCTCTCACCAGAGCCTTTGAGGATATGGCCCTGGGGGAAGAGAACAAACAGATTTCTGGGGCATCACTCTCTGTCAGCTTACACACAGACCCTTTGAAAGGCCGCCATCTAGTTGCTGCAAAAGACATTCTCCCAGGAGAACTCCTGGTGAAGGAAGATGCTTTTGTAAGTGTCCTTAACCCAGGAGAAACGCCCCCACTGCATTATGGCCTAGAGAACAAGTGGGATACCAGAGTCACCAATGGAGACCTCTACTGTCACCGATGTCTGAAGCACACTTTGGCCACAGTACCCTGTGGTGGCTGCAGCTATGCCAGATATTGCAGCCAAGAATGCATGCAGAAGGCGTGGGAGTGCTACCATAGCACAGAGTGTCCTCTAGGGGGGCTGCTTCTCACACTTGGGGTCTTCTGCCATGTTGCCCTGAGGATAACTCTTCTAGCCAGATTTGAAGATGTTGACAGAGTTGTAAGGATGCTTTGTGAGGAGACTGGTAACAAAGACATCTGTCTACCTGAAAAGAAGAATCCGGTCAAGACACTTCATTGTACAAATCGGGGGGAGAGTGAAAACAGCATAATAGGTGAAACCCCAATTCCTGGATGTAATGTCCATGGAAAGTACGAAAGTAATTATAATGCAGTCTTCAGCCTTTTGCCTCATACTGAAAAGCATAGCCCAGAACACAAATTCATCTGTGCCATCAGTGTCTCTGCACTGTGCAAGCAGCTCAGAGCAGCCAGCTTGCAGGCCCGAACCATGCACTTAAAGTCCTCCAAGCTGGAAGCAGTGACTCCAGGATTGTGTGCAGATTTGACTATCTGGGGAGTAGCCATTCTGCGACACATGCTACAGCTGCAGTGCAATGCTCAGGCGATAACCTCCATAAGGCACACAGGTAAGACAGAAACCTGATTTTTGCCTTACATTATTGGTCTTTCTTTTCTTTCTTTCTTTCTTTTTTTTTTGTTTTGTTTTGTTTTGTTTCAAGACAGGATTTCTCTGTAGCTTGAGAGGCTGTCCTGGAACTAGCTGTCCTGGGCTGGACTCGTACTCACAGAGATTCGCCCTGCCTCTGCATTCCAAGTGCTGGGACTAAAGGCATGTGCCACCAACGCCTGGCTTTTAAGATTTATTTATTTGCTATATATACAGTGTTCTATCTGCATGTATGCCTACACGCTAGAAGAGAGCACCAGATCTCATTATAGATGGTTGTGAGCCACCATGTGGTTGCTGGGAATTGAACTCAGGACCACTGAAAGAGCAGCCGGTGCACTTAACCACTGAGCCATCTCTCCAGTCCCATTATTGGTTTTTCTAGAGCTAATATTAAAGGAGAAAGGAGCTATAAAGGAAGACTAGCATCAAATGAATCAATGACCCAAAAGGAAAATGCAGCTGTCTTGTGTTATCATTATACTATTGAGAAGTGCTGTGTGCCCTTCTGTGATCCCATGGCTTGGGAGATGGAGGCAGGATGGTTAGGAGCTTGAGACAGCATCAGCTAAATATCAGGTTTGAGGTTAGTCTGGGCTACATGACACCCATTCTCTTAAAAACTAAAGAAGCCAGAGCCGGACAGTGGTTTCTCATGCCTTTAATCTCAGCACTCAGGAGGCAGAGGCAAGTAGATCTCTGAATTCAAGGCCAGCCTGATCTATATAGCAAGATCCCCACCAGCCAAGGCTACATAGGGAGATCCTGTCTCAAAATTAATAATAATGTTAATTAACAATTAATTAAAACTTAAAAACTAAAATGTTTTAAAACTTTTATCAATTTTCTGTGTCGTATGCATGTCACGGCCACTTGAGTCAGTTCTATCCCACCATGTGTGTCCTAGGGATCAAATTCAGGTGGTCAGGGTTGGCAGCAGGTGCCTTTCCTTCCTCAGCCATCTCCCAGCCATTTCCAATATTTTTATTGACTGATCTTCATTTTCTCAGAGAATGCCTTTGAAGGCCTAGGGAGATGGCTCAGTGGGTGATGCACTTGCTATGCAAGCGTGAAGACTCGAGTTCAGATCCCTACCACCCAGGCAGATGCTGAGCAAGCATGGCAGCCTGCCTGTGATTCCCTCAAAATGGAGGTAAACAGGATCCCTGGAACAAGCTAGCTAACCAGACTAGCCATTGATGAATTCTGGGTTTAAGGGAAAGACCCAGGCTCAGTGTGTATGATGGAGGGTGAGTGATCAAGGAAAATACAATTTAAGGCCATCAGTTGCTGGCCTTCATGGGCAAGCCCACATCCAAAAACACCACACATATGCATGCAAGGTGGGGGAGGGGGAAGAAGGTGCTGTTTAAGCTGTTTTGTTTTGTTTTGTTTTGTTGCCAAGTGTGGTGGCACACTCCTTTAATCCCAACGTTTGGGAAACAGAGGCATGAGGCTCTTTGTGAACTGGAGGCCAGTTATTCTATTTCTACCTCTCGTCTTGCCCTAAACTTGCTGAACTTACAGATGCCAGACACCACATTAACATGGGCACCAGGAACAAGCTAAGGGCATCTGGCATCTGGCGTACATGGCAAGTGCTTTACCCGATGAGCCATCTTGCCAGCCCCAGAAAATGTATTTTCACAAAGCAAAAAATAATCAATAAAAATGCGTCTGTCATGTACAGTGTAAATGGGCAGTCAGGAGTGGTGGTGCATACCTTTAATCTGAGCATTCAAGAGGCAGAGGCAAGTGTATCTCTATAAACTCTAGGCCAGCCAGGGCTACCTAGTAAGATACTGTCTCAAAAAAAAAAAAAAAAAAAAAAAGAAAGAAAGAAAGAAAAAAAGAAAGAAGGAAGGAAGGAAGGAAGGAAGGAAGGAAGGAAGGAAAAAGGAAATGGGCTAAACTCTCCAGCTAAGCACTCTTTTTAAGTGAATCAGAAAACAGAAAATTAAGATGCTTCTGTAAAATTAAGATCCTTCCATTCACAAAAATTAATGCTATAACAATAACAGAGTATTTGGGTGTGTCAAGAATCACAAGTATAAGGGCTGGAGAGATGGCTCAGTGGTTAAGAGCACTGGCTGCTCTTACAGAGGACCCAGGTTCTATTCCCAGCATCCACATAGCAGTTCACACCTGTCTGTAACTCCAGTTCCAGGGGATCTGGTATCCTTACACCAGTGCACATAAAATAAAGTTAAATAAAGTATTTCTTTAAAAAAAAAATCACAAGTAGCTCTCCACCTTCTCTGCTCAGCCCCTCCCTCTTCCTCTCCCTCTCTCTCCCCACCACTTCCCTTTCTGAGGCCACCCATCAGCCCTTCACAAACACCCCCTCTTTTTACCCCCTACCAATAAACCACAAACGTGGAAAAAATTTTAAAAAATCACAAGTAAACCAGGGTATTTTTGTTAATATGAAAGAGCAGAACTCAAAGTAAGATATCTAATAAATCACAGCATTTTATTTTTATAAAGGAGACTTTCCATACTGAAATATATTATCAGTGTTAGGTCTCAGAAACAGAGATTGTGTCTATAAAACAAAAATGGCTAAGTGTACAAGATGGAGCTTGGCAAAAACTCCATTGTTGTGAGAAAATTTAGTGTGCCATTCTGGCTTTGACTGGGCACATATATTAAGGCTCTAGAAACCAAGATTACATAATAACCTGGGGAATCTGGTAGATATATCCTATCTATCAAAACTTGTATCCCATAGATCAGAAGTCACAAACTTTCTGTGAAACACCAGATGGAATAAACATTTTAGGATTTGCAGGCCATATACTCTGTTGCAGCTTCACCTCTGCCCTGTAGCCTGCCAACAGCTGTGGGTAATGTACAAATGCAAACGTGAGCCTGCCCTGATTTCAGTCCAAGATCATTATAGACACTGAAATCTAAATGTTTGTAATTTTCCACACTCAGAATTATTCTGGGTTTGTTTTCAACTACTTAACCACTAAAAACAAAAACAAAAAACAGCTGTGCAGATGGCTCAGTGGATAAAATGCTGCCATGAAAATGTGAGAACCTGAGTTCAGATCCCAGAACCCACATAAAGCTGGGTGAAGTAAGGTCATCTGTAATTTCAGTGCTCCTATAACTAGATAGGAGGCAGAGACGGGGAATCATGGATGAGCTGGCTTGGCATACACAGCACTGAACAGCAAGGAGAACCTGTTTCAGGTATGTCTTGGTTAGGGTTTTCTATTACTGTGAAGAGATAGCATGACTATGGCAACTGTTATAAAGAAAACATTTAACTGGGGTGGCCCACTTAGTTTCAGAGGTTTAGTCCATTATCATCATGACAGGGAGGGTGGTGGCCTGCAGACAGACATGGTGCTGGAGCTGAGAATTCAGGCAATAGGAATTCAACTAACTCACTGGGTGGTATTCTGAGCATAGGAAACCTCAAAACCTGCCCCCACAGTTACATACTTCCTCCAACAAGGCCGTACCCACTCCAGCAAAGCGGCACCTCCTAATAGTGCCACTCCCTATGAGATTACAGGGGCCAGTTACATTCAAACAACCACAAAGTAGAAGATAAAGACATCAGGGGCTGGAGAGATGGCTCAGAGGTTAAGAGCACTGACTGTCTGCTCTTCCAGAGGACCTGGGTTTAATTCCCAGCACCCACATTGCAGTTCACAACTGTCTGTAACTCCAAGATCTGACACACAGACATGCATGCAGGCAAAACACAAATAAAAAATAAAATAAGCCGGGCGGTGGTGGCACACGCCTTTAGTCCCAGTGCTCAGGACGCAGAGGCAGGTGGATCTCTATGAGTTCGAGGCCAGCCTGGTCTATAGAGTGAGTTCCAGGACAGCCTCCAAAGCTACAGAGAAACCCTGTCTCATAAAAACAAAAACAAAAAAAAGAGGGGGGGGGGTTGGGGATTTAGATCAGTGGTAGAGCGCTTGCCTAGCAAGCCCAAGGCCCTGGGTTCGGGCCTCAGCCCTGGAAAAAAAAAAGACGATTCAGAAGTTGTCTATCCTCTAACCTCCCTACACACATGTGTACTTTCTGCCCACACTCAGACACAAATGCACAAGCACACACACAGAGTATGAAAACCATTATTAGGCCACAGGCTATACAAAATAGGCACGGCTAGGAATTAGCCCACAGACTGCAATTTACAGAGTCTTGATATAGACAAAGATCTGACAAAACTAACAGTCTCTAGATGGAGGCTGGGGACATGGCCCAGTGAGAAACATTCTCTATCTCGAGGACCAGGAAAATGGCTCAGTGAGTAACAATCTCTAGCTAAGGAACTGTACCAGAAAAGTTGCTCAATGAGCAGTGTGTGCTGTGCATGTGAGGACCTAAATTCAGATAGGAGGCACCCACCAAAAAAAAAAGCTGGACTGGCAAAAGCATACTCTTATAATCCTAACACTAGGAAGCAGAGGCATGAGAATGAGGGGCAGGGGCAGACACTCCCTCACCAAGCAGTCTAGCCAATCAGTGATAGTGATTCACAGGTGAACCAATGAAAACCGTAGTCTCAAAAAATAAGGTAATAAGATGGAGTGCAATCAAGGAAGACATCCTATGTCAACTCCTGGACCCAACCAGCATACTTATGGGTACTCATATGTCAAAGAATTCTCTGCTCAGGCCTGGTAGCACAGGCTCTGCATTCCCAGTTACTAAAAAAGCTGAGTTAGTGTTTAAAAGCACTGGCTGGTCTTTCCAAGGATCCGAGTTTGATTCCCAGCACCCACATGGTGACTCACAACTCACTCAGAGGAATCTAACACTGTTTTCTGGCTTCTGTGGACATCAGGAATACTTGTAGTGCACAAACATAAATCCAAGGGAAACACCCATGCAGATAAAAATAAATACATTAAAACTGAAAAAGAGCCGGGCGTTGGTGGTGCATGCCTTTAATCCCAGCACTCAGGAGGTAGAAGCAGGCGGATCTTGGCTACATAAATGAGTTTAAAGTCAGCCTTGGCTACATAAGACCATGTCTCAATAAATTTTTAATTTAAAAAATGAGGATTCAGGTACTGGGGGGAATGACTCAGTTGGAAAAATGCTGACTGGGCAAGCATGAGGACCTGAGTTCAGATCCCTAGCACTCGTGTAAAAAGCTGGGCATTGGTGACATGGAGAAACAGGTAGATCCCTGTTCACTCATCCCTAATGGACCTTGCCCTCATCTGTGAGCCCTAGATTCAGACAAAAAAGTCCTTAAAAAAATAAGCTGGGCACTCAGTACCACCCTCATTTTACAGACAAGACCGAGTTCTTGCCTGACAACCTCGTCTCATCCCAGAGCTTCTGTGAAAGTAGATGGACAGAACTGATTGATACCCACCTGTATGCCATGGTACATGTGCACACATGCTCTCATATACATGAGAACTGACACCCACGTGTATGCCATGGCACATGTGCACACATGCTCTCATACACATGATACTAATAGAAAAATAAGTTTGAGGCACCAAATCAACCTCCAGGCTCCACATGTTCACTTGTGCACATGTACTCCATACCCACACAAATAAATCCACACACCAAAAAGTATATATGTCTTCAATGATGGACATACTGGCCGCACACTTGTAATCACAGTATTTGGAAGAATTAAGCAGAAGAATTCCAAAAGCAAAGCCAGGGTATGATGTATAGCAAGACCTTGTCTCAAATAATAAACAAGGCATGGTAGTGCATGCCTTTAATCCTAGCACTTGGGACAGAGACAAGTGAATCTCTGTGAGTTCAAGGCCAGCTTGGTCTACATTATGAATTACAGGCTATGCAGTAAGACCTTGTCTCAAAGAAAAATAATTTAAAAAAATAAAACAAAGCCAGGCATTGTGGCGCACAACTTTAGGCCCAGCACTCAGGAGGCAGAGGCAGGCAGAACTCTGTGAGTTCCAGACCAGCCTGGTCCACAAGAGCAAGTTCCAGGACAGCCTCCAAAGCCACAGAAACCCTGTCTCAAAAAAAAAAAAAAAAAAAAAAAAAAAAAAAAAAAAAAAAAAAAACCTAAATAAATAAATAATAAAACAAAAATGAAGAGCGTCTGGATAGCTGAACATGTGGAGGTTCCTGGTAGTGGCATGCCATACCCGCAGGAAGCAGAAGTGTACATCTCCTTCCCAATTCTTGTCTTCCCTCCATTCATGCCTCTTGTCTTGTATGCTCTGTAGAAACCAATAAACATGTTTACAAGAGTCCATAATGAACTGCGAAGAAATGCCATAGGATTTGCTCTCTCGATGACAGTGCATTGGAGGGCCACTCCCCCAGTCAGAAATCAGAAGATAGGCTCACTGGAGCTAATCACAGCCACCAGGGACCATGCCAACTACTGGATGATTGATGCAGACCCTGAAAGAGGAATACACCCGAATATGATGTCTGCCAAAAAAAAAAAAAAAAAGATAGTCTACAAGGAAAGATGCACAACATTATTTCTTTTCTTTTTTTTTTTAGATTTTATTTATTTATTATGTATACAACATTCTGCTTCCATGTATATCTGCACACCAGAAGAGGGCACCAGATCTCATAACAGATGGTTGTGAGCCACCATGTGGTTGCTGGGAATTGAACTCAGGATCTCTGGAAGAGCAGTCAGTGCTCTTAACCTCTGAGCCATCTCTCCAGCCCCGCACAACATTATTTCTAAGTGGAAAAAAAAAGTCTACTATTCAGAGTATGATAGTATTATGTGAAATAAAAATATATAACTCTTAATGGCCAGTGAGATGACTCAGCTAGTAAAGGAGCTTGCTCCTGCCAAGCCTGATGACCTGAGCTTGATCCCAGGATTCCCCATGGTGGAAGGAGAGAACTGACTCCCCAAAATTGTTCTTTGACCTCCACACCCATGCCTTTGAATCTACACACATAGATAATAAAACAAATAAATTAAATAAAAAATTAAATATATGCCTGATTATTTTGCTTGTGCTCAGACCCTAGGAGCTCTTTTTCTTTTTTTAAAAATACTTAACTTAAGGGGGCTGTAGAGATATCTCAGTGGTTAGGAACACTGGCTGCTTTCAGAGAACCTGGATTCAATTCCCAGCACCTACATGGCAGTTCACAACCGTCTGTAACTCCCTTTCCAGGAGATCTGATGTCTTCTGGACTCAATGGCACTTTATGCATACATGCAAGCAAAGCATTCATAGACATAAAATAATGATACTTAACTGAAACTAAAATTTTGAGGCAGAGTCCCTCATAGCTCAGGCTGGCCTGAAACTCATTTACATAGCTGAGGAAGACCTTGAGCTCAAGAGCCTCCGGCCTCCACTTCCCAAGTGCTTGGATGCACTACTATGCCCAGCAGAGTTTAGCTTGTGACTGTTACATGTAGCACAACTAATAAAAGCCCAGAGACAGATATTGAGGTTAATGCTGAAGGTCAGAGAAGCAAAGTGGCCAGCCACTAGAGAGTTCTCACTTCTACCAATGCTCAGACCAAAGGGGGGATCCACAGAACCTCAGACTGTTCCCAGCTGCACTGCTCCTCAGACTACACTGAGCCCGTCTCCTCCCACCATATATTTCTCTCTAATGCTGGGATTAAAGGCATGGGATCCCAAGTTCTGAGATCATCTTGTGTGAGCTCTATTTCTCTTTTAGACTGGATCAATTTCAAGCTCAAGGTGGCCTTGAACTAACAGATCTGTCAGCCTCTGTCTCCCAAGTGCTGGGATTAAAGGTGTGTACCACCACTGCCTGGCCTCTCTGGCTGTCTAGTGTGGCTAGCTTTGCACTCTGATCTTCAGGCAAGCTTTATTTGATAGATCATAAACAAAATACCACCACAATCATGCATTCCATATATATTTGTTTTGTTCTGGATGTATGCAATGTCAAACATCAAACGCAGAGCCTGGTGCTTTCCTAGCAACTGAGCTACACCCACAGCCTCTTGATGAAGCTTTTATAAATGCTCACAAGCAAGCAAATAATCATGGTTAAAAAGTGGCCAGCCTATACCCTCTCTACAGAGACTGGCAGTCATTTTGCTTATGAGACTGGCAGTCATTTTGTTGATGTCTTGGAAGAAGGAATATTAATTGAGAAAATGCCTGCGTAAGATTGGCCTGTGGGTAAGTCTGATTAATGACTGGTGTGGATGGGCACAGATCACAGCGGGTATATAAAAACAGGTTGAGCAAACCAGCAAGCAGGATTTCTCTATGGCTCCCGCTTCAGTTCCTGTCTCCAGGTTCCTGCCTTGAGTTCCTGCCCTGACTTCCCTCAGTAAAGGCATGTCACCTGAGAGTTGTAAGAAGAAATAAACCTTCCCTCCCCAGGTAGCTTTTGGTCATGGTGTTTTATCTCAACAATAGAAGCCCTAACTAAGATAGTTGGTTTGCTTTTTAATTACATTTTTAATGCATTAGGGCAGGGTATTTTTTAAAAAAGGCCATGGCATATTATGTGAAAAGAAGTAACTTACAAATCACCATGTGCCCTTGTCACAAATTATTTTAAGAATTCCATACACCAGGTATGATGTCCCACGCCTACAGTCTCAGCACTCATGAGCCTGAGGCAGGATGGGCTGCATGGCAAAATCCTGTCCAAATAATAGTAACAGTAATAATTATGAATAGAACTAGAAGGGCCACTGCAAAGACAACACATCAAAACGTTGGGCCTGCCTAGTTGGATTTTAGATGACGGTCCTTGTCTCTATGATTTTCAGTTTCTAACTTCGGTGTAACTACCATGTATTCTTTTTGTAACTTTAATTGGTTTTTTGTAATAGAAACAATCTAAGTGCTAAGAATATTTCCATAGGAACATTTTTTAAGGCACTTGATACATACTGCAAATTTGCCCTCCAGGTGAGTCGTACCAGTTTCATGCCACCAGCAATGTTCGCTTTCATTTTTTTACTGTCTAATTCTGTTTTAGTCTATTCATAGTTCTAATCTCATTATATCCCTTTTTATTGTTTCTTTTGGGTTCCAACACCTCCCAGTTTAGTGTTCTCATTGAATTTCATTAGCAGCTGTTTCATTAGTGGCACAGAAGAAGGATTAAAGTGTTAACTAGGATAGACTTTGACAAAAACCTATAAAAATGTATGTTATTATCTTTGCATAAATTCTTTTTAATCAAAGTTCCTCAAAAACCTGTCTCTGTTCCCATCTCAAGGGATAGGTCTGGCCACTGATGATATTCTTGGTATAGGGCTGTGTGCTTCTCTTCCCGTGGGAAGGACACATCTGTGTTGCACCTGGATTCATGTCTTAGCAAGCCTTGATGAGGCTTTGTGTGGTCTTGAGTCAGCTGACTGCCCTTTGGTGTGCTTCAGTTTGGTCTTAATGCCTACACACACTTCCTATTTTGCAGACTATTTATCAGGGTAGCTATATCCTAGAAGTGCAAATGAGTCTTTTGTTGTTTTTCTTTTACTTAGAGCCCATTTGAAATGTGCCAGGGCACTTCTAAGTCCAAGGTTCACTTTTGCTAGAGAATCACTCACACTTATTTTTATATACAAAATGTCACCCATTAAATTTGGTTGATAAGGTGCATACATACCCTCTCTTCCTATTATCTACACTAATAGATGACTAATGCAAAATATTGAGTAATTTTTAAAAATCAATACTCAATTTTTTAGAAATAATTAGAGAGACATTCAACTCTGACACCAATACCCCACTCAGTTCCTGAGCCTACTCCTGCTGGAGGAGAATCTATAAATAATTCACAACGCTGACATTACTCACTGGGTGCAATCATTTTCTTCTGAGAAAATTTTAGCAACTGTTCTAATACAGACTGCCAGTTATCAGTAGTTGAGAATGCAAGTCAACTTTTAATTATGCAGACACTGATTATTCAGACGACAAATTGTTCGTGCCCTGTACCGCTCCTTCCTGCTGCCTACCTTTTAGCATTTTCACTGCTCATTAGCACATATTCCAGAAGGTAGGCATTGGAAGCCGGAGAGGGACTCAAATCAGCTAAGCACTTAGGAGAAGCTCTGATGAAAGATTTTAATGCAGTTTGTAGAACTATTGACTAAAATTGAGTCATTTGGATTCCCTGTGAATTGTATTTACATGTCCTATGCTTGTCCCCCATAGCAACAGATAATAGAATTGTCTGCAGAGAGACAACATAATTCTCATATTTAATTTTTCCTTTGTAAAACATTTTCACATGATGGTTCGTGGTATTTTCTTTGTTCATTACATTTGTGTCCGGACTAGTTACTTCTCTGATAAACGACTATTTGAGATTTCTGGCCTATGTACAGTGACACCACAGTTATCTGATGATTTCCCAGTGTTTTAGAAAACTTTTCCTTTAAGTATCAGTGTTTTTTCACATTTCAGCCAGCTTATTGGAAATATGATATCATACCCATCTGGCTTATGCTTAGCTATTATAAAAAACCCTTGTAGATATGTAGTCCCTCTAGGAGCCCCTGGTTAAGTGAAATGTCCATGTGTGATGAAACTTGAGTAGGAATGGGGTTTTGTTTGCCCTGGGAGTTTTCTGCCTCCTCTAGTCTATTGCTGTCTGTCTGTCTGTCTTGCCATTGTCAGAAACCCCCACCATATATTTCTACATGTTAGTTCTCTGCTTCTGAACTTCTTTGGCTTGAGAAACTGTAAGACCAAATCAATTAGCATTTTGTTTGAAAAGCATGTAGGCAGTTAGAGTTTGGATCTTACATGTCACCCACAGGTCCTTTTGCTAAAGCCTTGACCACCATTAACTTTGGGGGCATAGGGAATAATGGAGGGAAACCTCCCCAGTGCCTCTTTTGCTGCTTGTTTTGGTTGGGTTTTGGTTTTGTTTTGTTTGGGCCAGGATCAGTTATGTGGCCCAGGCTGATCCTCTTGTCCTAGCCTCTCAAATGCTAGGATTACAAACATGCATCAGTCAGCTTACCTTTCCTTTGCTTCTTTTAAAATTGATTTTGCCAGGCTGGAGAGATGACTCAGAGGTTAAGAGCAGTGGCTGCTCTTCCAGAGGTCCTAAGTTCAATTCCCAGCAACCACATGGTGGCTCATAACCATCTATAATGAAATCCGGTGCCTTCTTTTGGCCTGCAGGCATACATGCAGGCAGAACCCTGTATACATAATAAATAAATACACCTTAAAAAATAAATAAATAAATAATGGGCATTGGTAGCGCACACCTTTAATCCCAGCACTCGGGAGGCAGAGGCAGGTGGATCTCTGTGAGTTCGAGACCAGCCTGGTCTACACAAGCTAGTTCCAGGACAGCCTCAAAAGCCACAGAGAAACCCTGTCTCAAAATAAATAAATAAATAAAAATAAAATTGATTTTGCCATAGCAGCAGAAACCTAACATGAACATAGCTATGCACAGGAGTATGAAAAACACACATATGTGTGAGTGAAGACCAGCATGCAGACCAGCATCACTGCCTAGAGGCCCTTTTTCTTCCATATCTGCAGGTGTGTGTACTGCAGTGAGCTTGTCTGGGACATAAGACTGCTTTTAGTACAACAAGTACAGACCGTGTGCTTACATGAGACTGCAGAGCAGTTTCTAAAAAGATTAGACAAAGGGCAGGATGAAGAAGGCTGTGTGTTTTTATACACATGTAAGGCTGTATACGTAAAGTATGCTACACTAACTAGGACACTTAACTCCAGTAGCCAAACAAAGAACAGTTAAACAAAAGCACCCAGACTTTAAAATTTGGGGGAGATAATCTCAGGGGTGAACATTATGAAACTCTAGAAGTGCCCTACTGATAATCCCTTTTTGATTATTTTTTATAAATTCTAATATTGGGATTTTTGAGTGACATACAGGCATAATGGTTAGGCTCCAGGGGACCTTTCGTGTACTCATTCACTTTGCTTCCTGGGGACCAGAGTTTGCTATGAGTCATGTTCCATCCGATTTATATTGGATCCGGCTGCAGAGCCATGACTCAGATGGGCTTCAGGCCCAGCTGCTCAGTTCATCTTCTGAGAATAGATGGTAAGGACAGGACAAATGTCCTGATGCATGTTTCCTCTGTTCTTGCACCTTCAGGGTCTAGAGAGAACGTCATTACCAACAGCAGGCAGGTTCGCCTTGCCACAGGCATCTTCCCTGTTGTCAGCCTCCTGAACCACTCCTGCAGCCCCAACACTAGTGTGTCCTTCACTAGCACTGTCGCCACCATCCGGGCAACACAGCAGATCAGAAAAGGACAAGAGATTGTGCACTGCTATGGTGAGCCAGCCTTTCTTTCCACTGCCCTGCCCTGCGCCACCTGAAAAGGATAAGTGGACAGGAATGAGCAGGCACTGGACCAGTGCCTCCTACTCCTCCTGTGTTTTTCCTAGAGAAGGCAATGCATCCTCAGGCCAATGAGAAAGGTCTTCTGACCATAATAAAAAGGCCTATTGAGGACAGTGAGCCATGTCTCTCAATGCTGAACACTGTACACTGCCTGTCTTCTCAGCTGCTTCTTCTTCCTGCCCCAGCAGCTTGGAAGCTTGTCCACTCCCACCCATGTGTTGTTCTTTTGAGATGATAGGATAGTGCCGAGCCTCACTGTCTATCACTGAGCCAGAGCCCCACCCAGTTCCATCATTTCGGTCACATGGTGACTGTCCCAAGCTCCTCTGTTGAGTAGGCTTTGACTCTCTTGATGTGAGCAGTAACTATGGGTGACCTCTCTCCAGGGCCTCATGAGAGCCGGATGGGTGTTGCTGAGAGACAGAAGAAGCTGAGTTCTCAGTACTTCTTTGACTGCATCTGTCCAGCTTGTCACACTGAGACGCTCAGAGCAGCTGCAGAGCCCAAGTGGGAAGCCTTCTGTTGTAACACATGCAGAGCGCTCATGCAGGTAAATCTCTACTCTTCCCAGAGGTTAGTGCTCCAGCTCAAAGGAGTCACCAGGAGAAACCTGGGACATTTATAGACAGCACTATTATCATTTCCATTTTAGTAAATTGTCTAAACATGTTGACTGACCCTGTGAACAACCACAGGTCAGGCTGGATTTTATGTTTTCCTTAAAAATGACACAAAATTTAATTTTGACCCAGTAGGAGAAAAAAACTAGAAAAGTACTTGCTCAAATAAATTACCTGACTCATGCCTAAAACCCCAGCACCCAGAAAGCTGAAGCAGAAGAATCTCAAGTCTGAGGCCAATCTCACATGAGACCCCCATCTATTAAAACAACATTCCAGAGATGCAACTTAATCTGGGGGCTCAGATAACATCACCAGCACCCAGATCTCTCTCTCTCTCTCTCTCTTTCTCTCTCTCTCTCAGTTTTTTGAGAATAGCTTTGTAGAGCAAGCTGGCCTCAAACTCACGAAGATCTGCCTGCCTCTGCCTCCAGAGTGCTGGGACTAAAAGCGTGCGCCACCACCACCCAACCCAAGCAGAAAGCTTATTGTCTGTCATTGATGCAGAAACTGGGGGAAAATCAAACCCAGATAGTTTTCCCAGAAGAAGGAACTGCATCTGAGCTCCTCAGCTAAGGGTGTTGACCCTGGAAGAGTCAACGAAGATCCTTAGAGATCCAGATAATGGCATAGACACTGGAATCTATATTCATAATCAGGTGAAACATTTTCTCCACTGCCAAAGGATGGCCTTCTTGTTAGGAATACTGGAAGTTGTGTTGAGGAGCTAAAATTGTAAACCCAAGGGTCAAATATGAGGTCTAGCACTTTTTGTTTTGATGGTTGTTTTAGGCAGGGTCTCACTGTGTACCCTTAGCTGGCCTGGAATTCATAGAGCTCCACCTGTCCTCTGCCTCCCAAGTGCTGGGATTAAAGGTGTGTACCGCCATGCTGGGCCCTAGCACCCTTCATATTAGCTCTCCCCCTCACTCTTGCTCTCTTGAGACAGGGTGTCATTGTGTATCCCCAATGTCATAGAGTTACTATTGCTGTGAAGAGCCACCATGACCACAGCAACTCTTATAAAGAAAACATTTCATTGGGATGGCTCGCTTACAGTTTCAGAGGTCATCATAGCAGGAGCATGATGGTATCTGGGAAGGTGTGGTACTGGAGCTGAGAGCCCTACATCCTGGCTAAGAGGCAACAGGAAGTCAGCTGTCACACTGAGTGAAGCTTGAGAAAAGAGACCTCAAAGCCCATCACCACAGTGACACTTCCTCCAACAAGGCCATACCTCCTAATAGTGTCACTCCCTTTGGGGACCATTTTCTTTCAAACGACTACACCCAACTAGCCTAGAATTCATTTCATAGTCCATGATGGCCTCAAACTTGAGATGCCCCTACCCCAACTTCCCAAGTACTGGGATTTTTACCAGTCTGCAGAACTATGCCTGGCTTTCTTCAATAGATTTTTAAAAATTATTTATTTTTATTTTATGTGTGTTGGTGTTTTACCTGCATGTATGTCTGTGTAAAGATGTCAGATCCCCTGGAAGTAAAGTTACAGGCAGTTGTGAGCTGCCGTGTGAGTGCTGGGAATTGAACCCAGGTCTTCTGAGAGAGCAGTCAGTGCTCTTAACTGCTGAGCCACCTTTCCAGCCCCTCCATTAGATTCTTAATAAGATGAGCTCATTCCATCACCCTCGTGGGCCTCAAACTTGTCATCTTCTGTCTCAAATTCCCAAGTGCCACTGTTACAGCAATGTGTGACCACATTCAGATTTCTATATTGGTTTTCTTATGGCTTTTAAAAATAACCAGCCTATATATGTTCATCATCTAGAGGACTGTTCCCAAAAAGAGATGAGGGGCTGCTGAGGTGGAAAAGATTACAAACTATATGGTTTCTGTCCAAAAATTAAGTCTCAGAGTGAGATCAGGTACTGCTTTCACTAGAATTTCGCTCAGGCCTTGTTTGTAGTGTGTTATTGCAGGAGTCCTTTTTCCCATCAGGTCAGTCACCCTGTAGCTCAAACACACAGTGCTGATAACTGCTCTGGCTTGGGAATAAAGATAGAACTGGCTTCCACAGGGAAATGATGTACTGAGCTGCAACAACAAATCTTGCACAGAATCTGTCAGCAGGGACCACCTGGATTCCCGCCTCCGGGACCTTCAGCAGCAGGTTTACATGGCCCAGAAGCTTCTCAGAGATGGTAAACTAGGTGAGACTGGCTCCTGCTTCGGTTCTCCAACCCCTTTCCTTTTGTTTATTCTGCTGTCACCTTGCACTCAAGAATAGGCCTCAGTAAATGATTGAGGACTTGAATTTCATTATCCCAGCACCAGCCACAAGATGGCTATGTAAGCCAGTGAGACCAACCCCTAACCCGCTGTAGTCAGTGTCCTTGAAAGACTACCACATGGTTTAAGCTGTGTCTACTGCATCAGCTAGTTTTAGTACCATGAGCACCAGAAAGACTTTCTGACTTCCATGAGCTTTGTGTGGCTCCAGAAGTCTCGTGTCATTTATCTTAACTCCCAGTGTGATGACTGACCCTCGTGGGAAGGTTGTTCTGCAGCCTCAGCGGATCCTGCTCTGGGCTGGCGCTGTGGCTCAGGGAGAGCTTACATAGCTAGCCTGAGTGAGCACTAACACAGGGAGAGAGGGTTCCCTTTCTTTTAAGAAAGGGATTTGTGAAACTTGCTATTAGACACTGACTTGCTAGGACTGTTTCACCTGTTTAGCCTAGATTTTGAAGTTGACCTTTAGCCTAGAGTCAGGAGAAGTAATGATTACAGGTGGTTACACTGGACAATGGATGTTAGGAGCCTAAGGTAAATGTGGGGAGGCCTCATCTAGCACCCTTTCCTGCTGAAAGAGAAAACATAAGAGACAACTTTCCTGGAATGCTGAGTTGTTGACTCAGGGAAAGGGCATTTCCACATTGGCCCAACCAATAGAGAACCTGACTGAGTGCTCATGTCCAGGTTTATGTCTGTTGTGAGGTGTTTTTCCTTTGACTCAATAGAGAAAGCCGTTCAACAGTTATTGGGATGCCGGGAGGCCGCCGAGAGCTTCCTATCAGCAGAACACACTGTGGTGGGGGAAATTGAAGACAGCCTGGCCCAGGCCTATGCTGCCTTAGGTAAGCTGCAGTTGTCCTTCCCTGCCTGTTCAATTGTGGCGTTCACATGGGCTATTTGTCTCTCCCTTCCATTCTGCTTTCCGTACCCTGAGAGCCTTGGCTGATGGTGGTTCTCTTCTGTAATGAGACTGTTCTCTCCCAGGAGACTGGCAAACGTCTGCTACCCATGTACGGAAGAGTGTTCGTGTAGTTGAAGCTCGCCATGGACCTTCCAGTGTTGAAATCGGCCATGAGCTCTTCAAACTGGCCCAGGTCCTGTTCAATGGGTAGGTCTTTCCTCTTCCTAGCACTTGGCCAGGGCACGTCCTGTTCTGCTTTTGTGGATGACTTTGCTACAGTGATTTTCAGATGTTGAAACCTTTCCTTCTGTCTCCTCCTTAGGACAGATCGTTGCCCTCTGTTTCACTGACAGGCTTTAAGCTTTGAATTTTCTCCTGAGAGATGTGAAGAAAGCTCTTAGTTCTCAATTGAGTTTCCCAGGGAGGGCTTCCAGGCAGCCTCACCCGCCCTCTAGCATTCCTCTGGGCTTAATCACACCCCCTTGGCTTACTCATTCCCAGCATTCTCAACTCCAGGGCCTCTGCCTTTTCCCAAGTTTGCGTCCTATTCCTTTTAAAGCAGTTGTTTTCAAGCAGAAGAAATTCTGCCTTCAGATAGCATTGGCCAATGTCTGGAGACAGTTTTGGTTGTTATGGACCGAGGGAGGGTACTGCCAGCATCCTAGTGGGTAAAGGCTAACCCTGAGTGCACAGGACACCCTCAACAGTAGAGTTACCAAGTAGTTACGTCAAGGTTAAGAATTGCTGCTTTAAAGGTTAAAAAAGGAAGCTGGGGGAATGGTTCAGTTGTAGCCCACTTGCCTAGCATGCACAAGGCCCTGGGTTCCGTCCCTGGCACTGCACAGAAGAAGAGGAAGGGAAAAAAAAAAAAAGACAAGAGCAGAGTTGATGAACTAGCTGGTCCTACACCCAATTTTGCTACTGTGATCACTTGAAATGAAAGAGTCCCCAATTGTAGTGTTCCTGTGTGGATACCATACCTCCAGCCTGTATTAAAAACTCATTAGTGTGCATTGCTAAGGGAAAGTGTTTGAAGCTTAGACCTAATTACCAGACATGGAAACACAAAGTCAGTCAGGTGGGACATGGATGCCCTAAAATGAACAACTCTGTATAAAGCTTTCATAAATTTGCCCACTTTTCTCAGGATCCTGGAGTCTAACACACACACACTCTCTCTCTCTCTCTCTCTCTCTCTCTCTCTCTCTCTCTCTCTCTCACACACACACACACACACACACACACACACACACACACACTTTCCTCAAACTCTGCTTTGCAGTGTGCTTGTGAAGTTTCTTATCTACCCCTTTAGATGGTAAGATCAGATTCTGGAGGGTATGGTGAACCCTTTGTGCCCTCTGTAGATTGTGGAGGATGGAATTAAACTTGATCCTTTGTGTCCTCTGTCCAGAAAGGAGCCAGCTTTCATTTTGACTGAATGAGTGAACTGACCAGCTTTCCTCCCTTGGTTCAGGTTGGCAGTGCCTGAAGCTCTGAATGCCATATGGAAAGCAGAAAAGATCCTGTTGGTTCACTGTGGCCCTGAGAGCGATGAGGTCCAGGAGCTCCGGGAGATGAAATCCTGTTTATTAGGCTCATCATTCATCCCTGTGGGGCCTTTGGTGTAGAATGTACATTCCAGCTCACAAGAAGGGAACTCTGGCAGATGAGGTAAAGAAGCTATGTTGGTTTGAAGTTGTCATCAGAAAGAACAGGACCTACCCAGCTGTCCTAAGCTGTGTCTTGATGGCAGGGAGCACTTGGGAAACAATGGTTGAGAGGCACTGTCCTGATGGCTGTTGCTTGCAGAAACTAACTGCCCTCTGATAGAAACTCCCCATCCCCAGAAAAGACTTAGACCAGTATTTGTGGAAACCCAGTGCTTTAAAGGTCGCCGCTGGTCTGCAGGCAGCTGAGACTAGCCTAGGGTTTCAACTTGATTTCATCTCACTAAATGTGAGAGTCTGATTTCATCTCACTAAATGTGAGAGTCTGTTTCCCTGGGACATCCCTATGGTTTCTGGTAGCAATGAAGTGCTGTGTACCACTCCAGGAGGAACTTCAGTTCTTAGTCTTGTATTGTAATTAAAAAACAGTATACAGCAAGAAATTGGTTGACTTTCTACTTCAAGAGACACACAATTATACTTACAATATTCTGCTTCCTTAAATTCTTCAATAAAATTGGTGGTGTATAATTTGTGAGTAGAGAAATAAACATGGGGCTATATTACTCTTGGGTAGTTTCTTCCTGGGATGGCAACTCTGTATTTGTTTCCTGCTGGTTTTCTAATTCTTTTTGTTTTTAATTTCATTGGTGTTTTGCCTACATGTATGTCTGTGTGAGAGTGTCAGAAGCACTGAAACTGGAGTTACAAACGGGTGTGAGCTGCCATGTGAGTGCTAGGAATTGAACTTGGGTCCTCCGGAAGAGCAACCAGTGCTGTTAACCACTAAGCCATCTCTCTAGCCCCCAGTTTTTTATTTTATTTTCTGGCTTTCACTAAATCTTTTTGACAGATTCATTGTCCAGGCACTAATAAAACTCAAACTTGAAGGGATGGATGACTTTATAGCACATATGCCTCCTTTCTGAGTTATATGTTAGCAAACCTGAAAATAAACTACTCAGGTTTTTTTTATTTGAAGACAGGACCTCATTCTGTAAGCCAGTCTATCCTTAAACATATCATCCTCCTGCCTCAGCCTTCCAAGTACTAGGTTTAAAAGTTCTGTGTACAAAGAGAATCAAGAGTCCGACAAACATTCCACAAGGAGCTGGGGGTGTAGCTCACTGGTAGAGTGTGAGGCTCATGGTTGATACCCAAATGCCCCCCACCCCCAAGTGCTGAGGTTGTAGATATTGCTGCTTATGGTTTCAAAGTGAGACAGAAGGGAGGGATGGCTTCCCCTTTCCTCAAGGATGTGTAGTGGTGGTCCAGACCCCCAAGGTCAGAAACTGTGGGATTTTCTGACTGATCCTTATTACATTATTACTGGTGACCAATTTGGTCAGATGAGTTATACACTGCTTTTAGGAACTTACCCACCCTGGCTGTGCCCAAGAAGTGGCTGTTAGTTGCCATGGCATTACAATCAAGAAATAAATAGTCCTGAAGATGCCTGACAGCATCTTTCCAAGAAGCTGGGTGATGGAAGATAGCATTCCAACATTTGTGGAATGGAAAGTGGGCCGAATTTGATTCTCCTGCTGTCTATTAATGTAGTATTACAAAGAGGTGACATGTAAGGTGTTTGGGTTTTTTTGTTTTGTTTTGTTTTGTTTTGTTTTGTTTTGTTTTGTTTTGTTTTATTATGTATAGCATATTATGCTTGCATGTGTGCCTGCATGCCAGAAGAGGGCACCAGATCTCATTATAGATGGTCGCTAGCATTGAATTCAGGACCTCTGCAAGAGCAGCCAGTCATCTTAACCTCTGAACCATTTCTCCAGTCCAACCTGTAAGGTTTTTTTGATAGAGTTTCCTCAGGAAAAAAGTTTAGTCCTGCAGACAACTCTTTTGTTATCCCGGTCCAAAATAAAGAATTATTTCCTGAAGTTATGAAGTATGTCTCTCAGGGCTGGAGAGATGGCTAAGTGGCTAAGAGTATGTATTGCTCTTCTGAAGGTCCTGAGTTTGATTTCCAGTACCCAAATGGCAGCCAACATCTCTCTGTAATTCCAGTTCTGGGAGCCCATTGCCCTCTTCTGGTCTCTGTGGGCACTGTGTGCACATGGTGCGCAGATATAAATGCAGGCAAAACACGCACACACATGAAATAAAAATCAAAGAAGAAATCTCTAATTGTCTCATGTGACCTTAGCTTGAGAATGTTTGTGCTTGCATTAAAATCTAGCATAGGTTGGCCATGGTAGCAGCACACTTATAATCTCAACCCTCAGGAGGCCAAGACAAGATGGTCAAGAGTTAGAGGGCAGTCTGGGCTACAAAAGATCTTGTCTCAAAAATAAAACAGCTAAGCCAGGCATGGTGGTGCACAACTTTAGTCTCAGCACTTAAGAGGCTGAGGCAGGCAGATCTCTGAGTTCTAGGCCAGCCTGTTCTACAAAGCACATTCCAGGACAGCGGGGCTGCACAGAGAAACCCTGTTTCAGAAAACAAAACAAAACAAAAATAATAAAATAAAAGGGCTGAAGAGGTGTTTCAGCAGTTAAGAGCACATACTGCTTTTGAAGAGGACCTCAGTCCAGTTCTCAGCACCCACACTGAGTGGCTCACAGCCACCTGTAACTCCCAGCTTCATGGGACCCAACACATCTGGCCTACATGGGCACCCATACTCAATTACACAGATGCATGCATACTCCTAAGCAAACACACACACACACACACACACAGAGAGAGAGAGAGAGAGAGAGAGAGAGAGAGAGAGAGAGAGAGAGAGAGAGTTTAAAATAAATCTTTCAAAGTAAATAAAAAGAGGGATAAAATGAAACTATGCGTTTAAGCTTGCTAAGATGGCACACAATTTTAATGCCAGCACTCAGGAGGCAGACGCAGACAGATCTCTGAGTTTCAGGGTAGCCTAATCTACCGAGTGAGTTACAGTACAGCCAGGGCTACACAAAGAAACCCTATCTCTAATAATAAATAAGTAGTCCCGACTGGTAAAATTTAGCTTGTCCTCCAAGCACAAGAACCTAAGGTCGACCCCAAAAACCATGTGAAGAGAAGCAAGCTGTGGTGGCACGTGCTTATGATCCAACATTGGCAAGATGGAGACAAATGAATCCCTGGGGCTCACTGGCCAGCCAGCTGTCCTTGTCTACATAGTCTTTTCCAGGCCAGTGAGAGACTGGGGAAAAAAAAAATAGGAGTTGGTAACAAGGTGTCTTAGCAAGAGCCAGGCATTGGTGGCACACGCCTTTAATTCCAGCACTCGGGAGGCAGAGGTAGGTGGATCTCTGTGAGTTTGAGACCAGCCTGGTCTACAAGAGCTAGTTCCAGGACAGCCTCCAAAGCCACAGAGAAACCCTGTCTCAAAAAACCAAAAAAAAAAAAAAAAAAAAAAAAAAAAAAAAAAAAAAAAGATGTCTTAGCAGGAAAAGACACTTGCCATACAAACTTGGTAATTCCAGTTTAATCCTCAGAAGCCACATAAAGGTGCAAGGAGAGAAGCAGCTCCACAAAACTGTCCCCTGACTTCCATATGCATGCTGTGGCACACACACACACACACACACTTCGTGCATGCATACCAATAATGGTTTTTAAGTGTTAATGTGTATGGGTGTTTTGCCTGCATGCATGTCCGTGCACTACATGCAAGCAGTACCTATGGAGGCCAGAAGAGGGCATCAGATTCCCTGGAACTGGAGTTATACAGGGTTGTGAGCCACCACGTGGGTGCTAGGAACCAAACCCTGGGTCCTCTGCAAGAGGTTCTGAATCCCTGAGCCATGTCTCCAGCCCCCAATAATAGATATGTTTTTAATTTGTAAAGTGGACACCTCCTGAGAAATGACACCCAAGATTGTCCTCTGGCCTCTACAGGACCCAGTGCACAGACACATACCTACATAAACACAGAAATACACAAACTGGGTTCTTTAGGAACATGTCCTACAGTGTGGATTGTGAGTTTCCCAAGAACCCATGTGGTAAAAGGGTGGTCCCTGAAGATAATAGAACTGTTAAGAGGTTGGCTTAAGCAGAGTCTGGTGGCCCATGCCTTTAATCCCAGCACCCGGGAGGCAGGCAGATCTCTCTGTTAAATTCAAGGCTAGCCTCGTCTACAAAGTGAGTTCCAGGACAGCCAGAGCTGTTACACAGAGAAACCCTGTCTCAAAAAAATGAAAAAGGTTAGCCCTAATGGGAGGTGGCCAACCAAGGGGATCTCTGGCCTCCTCTTTTCTCTTTGCTTCCAGATCATAAGACAAGTCGCAAGGCTGCTTCACCATGTGCCCAAAAGCAAGAGGGCCAGTCACAGCTGTGGATTCCCCAGGAATGTGTTGTAGTAGAGAAAGCTGAACACCACAGCAAGCTTCAGTAGTTGTGGGGGTGGGAGTGCCCTCATGTGAGTCCTCCTCACTCTCCAGTGTTCCCAATACAGGAAATGGTGAGTTTCTGCAGAGCTTAAGCAGAGCCAGTTACAAGTATGTAAATTCATAAGGACTAATTTCTCTCCATACTAAACATAGCTTCAAAGAGAAGGAAGAAAATAGCAAAAATTAAGGAAAAGCTCTTTTATTGCAAAGAATACATTGAAGCTATAGGGCAGCCTTCCTGGAATGTATAATCAGCCATCCCTCTAGGTTTTCTCCTAGAGCACATTGAGTAGAAACATCAAGTGCCCCTAGGGTCCAGGATTTTGCCTATGAAGAGAAGGGCCCCGGTGTCTGTGTCTCTCAGGACAAAGATGAAAGGTTGGTTAAGGTGATAGTCTAATGGGAAGGTGAGGCGGACGGGCTGGAGGCCTGGGTTGGGGCTGGTTTCTACCCCCTCCTCATTCCACTCAAAAGCAGCCCTGTGTTCCACTTGGGTGAGCTTGACAGGTTTGCCTGTGATCTTGCTGAAGTCGGGTGACTCAAACAAGGACTGTAGCTCTGTAGAGATTGAGAGAGATTTCATGAAAACCCTCCTTGTCCAAACACACACACACACACACACACACACACACACACACACACACACACACACACACACACACACACACACACACACACACACACACACACACACACACACACAATCCTGGTTTGTGTAAGCTGATTCTCAGGAAAGCAAGCAAACTTTCCCTGTGAGGTAGGAGGTTCTCTAAGCCACTGCAGGCTCAGTGACCTACCTGAGAGCATAGAGCCAGCAAGGGAAACAGACCTGGCCTGAGACAATATTCTGGGCTGTTACAGGACGTGTGCTCATGGGACCTAGGACTGAGTCTGATGGGAAGGTGGTTCTATATTCCTCTCCCCCATAACAGTGTAGCAAGTGCCCAGAGCCACCCAAAAGTTCTGTCAGCAAGGCAGAAGGCAGGCTCACAGACTCAGCCTTATGTCCAGCCCCTGGAGTAGAGTGGTCTTGAGAACATACTCATCTCCTGCAGAGACTTGGTAACTTCCCCTTCATAGCTCAGCTTCAGCTTGGGGACAGACAGCACAGCCTGGATGGTCTTCAGCTCTCGATCTATGTCATGAACAAACTCAGAAGTGAGGCTCTCCTCTATCATGGTCAAGTTCTGGGTTACCGTCAAGGGCAGGAAGAAGATGATGCTCAGTTTTCCTGTCAGGGGCAGCTGAGCAATCTAACAACAGAGAAGCACGTGAGTTAGTCTGGAGCCAAAACCCCAGACCTTAAGACTTGCTTTCCCCTCCCCTGAGGCAGGCCCCACCCCCAGCCAGTGCAGCAGTTGCCTTCTGCGGGTCTCTGGAAGTCCTTCCAGGAGTAAGCACTTTTCTTCTCAGAAGTTTGATGGAAAATGGTTAGCTTATAGTTTATCTTACTTGGGGTTTCCATTGCTGTGATAAAATGTAACCAAAAGCAACTTGGGGAGGAAAGGGTTTATTTTATCTTAGAACTCTCAGGTCAAGCTCATCACCACGGGGAACTCAGGGCAGGAGTTGAAACAGAGACCAAAGTGGAACGCTGCTTCTGGCTTACTTCCCCGGGCTCCTTAGCCTGCCCTTTCAGACCAGCCATGAACCACATGCTCAGAAATGGCATAGTCTGTAGTGGGCTAGGCCCTCCCACATCAATCCTTAGTCAAGAAAATGCCCCACAGGTGTGCCCAGAGGCCAGCCTGGTTCTGAGCTGCTGTTCCAAAGACTCTAACTTGTGTCAAATTGGTAACACTGTCCGGGACCTGGTTCCTAGGAGCTGAAACTGGATATCCTCCCAGAATCTCCCTGGCAGCATTTACTGACCATTTGCTTTGTTCAGATCCCTGGACTAGAAAGGAACAGTAGAGCCGGGCAGTGGTGGCGCACGCCTTTAATCCCAGCACTCGGGAGGCAGAGGCAAGGGGATCTCTGTGAGTTCGAGACCAGCCTGGTCTACAAGAGCTAGTTCTTCCAGGACAGCCTCCAAAGCCACAGAGAAACCCTCTCTCAGAAAAAAAAAAAAAAAAGGAACAGTAGAACAGATCCTTTGGCCACATGTACTTACCATAAAGCCCATGGAATAGTGCCAGGGCTTCTCAGATAGAGCCCTGTACAACCACATACAGAAATAGCATTTCTCTGGACTGTATCGGGTTTTGGTTTTTGTTTGTTTGTTTTTGAGACAATGTCTTTCTATTATGTTGCCCTGAAACTTTCTATATAGACCAGACTGGCCTTAAATTCACAGAGGCCCACCTACTTCTGCCTCCCAAGTGCTGGGATTAAGGTGTGCCACCACACCCCATTGTTTCAGCCACTTTGTCAGATTTCCAAAGAAACCATAGTCTAGAAGAAGTTAGTAACTACTGATTTAGCGCTGAAAGAAGTCAAGCTCAGCCGAGCGTTGGTGGCGCATGCCTTTAATCCCAGCACTCTGGAGGCAGAGGCAGGCGGATCTCTGTGAGTTCGAGGCCAGCCTGGTCTCCAGAGCAAGTGCCAGGATAGTCTCCAAAGCTACACAGAGAAACTCTGTCTCGAAAAAACAAAAAAAAAAAAAAAAAAAAAAAACACAACAACAACAAAGAAGTCAAGCTCACTGAGAGCCTTAGAATGTCATTGTGTGGTGTTTGTGACAAGCTGTCAGAATTTGAGTCTAAATTCTAAAAGAAGAGCTGTCAGGAAAGACAGCTTTGGGCTGGGGCTGTGTGCACTTGGTAGAGCTCTTGCCTAACATGCATGAAGCTGTGGGTTGATCCCCAGCACTGCTTTAACCAGGGTGGTAGCTCATGCCTACAAGGCCGCATTTGAGAGGTAGAGGCAAGAAAATCAGGAGTTCAAGGTCATCCTCAGCTAGTAAGTTTGAGGCTCTGTCTCAAAAATAAAAAAGGAAAGAAATGAATAAATAAATCAACATTTGAGTGTCAAGTCTTTTTCTTTGTTTTGTTTTTGGCAGTACTAAGGATTAAACTTGCTCGTACTGGGCACGTGCTCCACCATTGTGGTACACCCCAGCATTTGTTTGTTTGTTTGTTTGTTTGTTTGTTTTTATATGTATGGGTGATAGCCTGCATGTCTGTCTGTGCACCACAGACATGCCTGGTGTCTACAGAGTCCAGAAGAGGGTGTTGGATCCCTTGGAACTGGAGTTACAAACAGGTGTGAGCTGCCATTTGGGTGCTGGAGAATCAGACCTGTCTCCCCTGAAAAAGCAGCTAGTGCTCTTAACCACTGAGTCATTGTTCCAGCCCATCTCTGTTTGTTGAGATGGTCTCAAAGTACAGCTCAGACTGGGCTCTTGGTCACCCTACCTCAGGCTCCTGACTCCTGAGACTGACTACAGGTGTGTGTCTCCATCCCCAACTCTGAATGCCAGGTCTTAAAAACCTGTGTTTTATGGCTCTGATCCTTACAACAAATCCTAGAGAATAAGTTCTGATAACTACTTTTCACTCCTTAGATTCAAGAAAAGGAAAGATACCAGGCAGTGGTGGCATACACCTTTAATCCCAGCACTTGGGAGGCAGAGGCAGGTGGATCCCTGAGTTCCAGGCTAACCTGGTCTACAGAGCAAGTTCTGGGACAGGCTCCCAAGCTAAATAGAGAAACCTGTCTCTAAAAACCAAAGGAGGGGGGCTGGAGAGATGGCTCAGAGGTTAAGAGCACTGACTGCTCTTCCAGAGGTCCCAGCAACCACATGGTGGCTCACAACCATCTGTAATGAGATCTAGTACCCTCTTCTAGTGTACAAGCATGCATGCAGATAACTGTATACATAATAAATAAATAAAATCTTAAAAAAAAAAAAAAACAAAGGAGGAGGAGGAGGAAAAGGAAAGGCCCAGAAACATTACTAACTTGCCCAAAGTCACAACAGCAAAATTCAGATAGCTGACCCATCTCAGCAGCCATCCATTCCATACCACCCTGCCCCTCTCTGACCCCTCCCACCCCCCATGCTCCCACACCTTGCAGTTGAGATCAGAGTCCAAGCCATATCGTAGGATGGCCTTGGGTTCTGACATCATGGGGACTTTCACAGTCCTGTCCTCATCCAAGTGGAAGTCCTGGAGGCTCGTCTTTCTCGAGTCAAACTTTGTCACCCACTGCCCTGGAAGGAAACATATGGAGCTTCCTGAGCCAATGCCACCGGAAAGGCCAGGGGACCTGAGCTGTCAGTAGCATGGACACAGGAGCTTCTGGGTCCCAGCATGTGTGGTGTAGACCACAGGATCCGTGGTCCACAGGTGCTGACACTCTTCCCCTGGCAAACTCAGTTGGAAGTGAGTGGGTGTTCTCACTTTGGCCTTTTGTTTAAGGTGGCTTTTAATATGCTGGGTTGTGCTTGCTCTCCTATCCCCTGTGTACCGAGTAGGAAGCTCCAGGGGCTTCCTACTCGGTTAGGTGGTCCACTCTTGCTGCTACTCAGTAAGGCAGTCACATCTTCAGAGGGAAGTTGGTCAAAGCATTCCTGCTGCAAGCCCTTTTCTGAAGAAAACAGACCTTGTATGAGGCCTGTGGAAGGGTCTCCTGACACGTTACTACTGCCTAGAAGAGTGTTGGCAGGAAACTGGAAGCATTGTCCTGAGCACAGGTGGAATCCTTGGAGCAGGACAGGGTCTCTGTGAGAATGAGACAGCCCGTATTGTACAGTGAAGTGGATATGTAGTCCTCACAGGAAAGCTGAGGAGACAGGGCACAGCCAGGATTAAACCTGGTCAGAGATCTGTGCCCAGTCCCACCCAGCCATTCACGTGTCACATGGAGCAGGAACACTTGGTAGATGATGAGATGAACAAGCACACATGGCTCCATACCCTCCTCTGGCCTTGCACCTGCATTGTGTTCACCACCACCACCACACACCTGCCATCCAAGAGAAGTGGGGAAGCCCTCACCCTTGAAGTAAGCCACACCGAGGAGGAGGATGCTGATGGCACTGGGCATTTCCCTTGTAGACCGAGCAAGTTTCCCTTTCATCTGGGCCTGTATCCAGTTGTTAATTTCCTGGAGGTCTATCCGAGGGTTGCCAGTGAGGATTCTGGGCCTGGTCCCATATGATTTCTCCAGAGGTGCAACAAAGCTGGATCTTACTCGAAGTTCTTGAGAGGAAGCAGATCAAAGATCAGTGTGTGAGAGCTCAACAAGCACCCTTACTTTGAAAGCATTCCAGACCCCAGCTTCCTGCTCAGCATCTTCCCCTGACTTGCTGGGGCATCTGCCTACTTGCCCAAACCCTGGACAAGGAACAATGGATTCCACCCATTGCCTTCCCCTTCATGTCACAGCCCTCCTGGACCCTCCTGCTGTCTCCCACAGTCCACTTCCTCTTTCCGATCTTCTGTGCTCTCACAGGCCCTTTCCTGCCCACCAGCACCAGGCCTGGCCTGAGCACACACAGTCCATTGTTTAGACAGAACCCTCAGCATGAAGCACACAGACAACCCAGACCAGAAAAGCAACCATGTGTCAGGCATGATGGCTCATGCCTGCACTTGAAAGCAGGAGCAGCACTATGAGTCAGGGACTAGCTTGGACTACACAGACTCAGGAGTGGGGTGGGTGGGCTACTGACTTCTCTCAAACACAATTCTGGAAGCACTCTTGAGGCTCTTCTCTGGGGCAGTAACAGAGGCAAGGAGTTCCTTGTAGGTGCTATGGATGTCCGAGTTGCTGATCAAGTCGTAGTAAAGAGCCCGGTGAATGATGGACTCTGTTCGTTGTTCAGCTCCTGCCAGGGAGAAAAGGATGGCAGGCTTCATGGCTATCCATGGGACCCAGAGCAGGACAGGGATAGTGTACACCTAGTCTGTTGTCTTCTGAGAGCCCAAGGAGGCTGACATTGCAGACATTCTATATAAGTGAATGAGAGCTTCAAGGAAAATATAACTGCATTGCTAGGAAAAATTTCTAAAATAGGCCAAGGCCATCAGACCTACAGAGAGAGAAGAGTGGGGTGCAGTCCCTGAAGTTTTCCCTTTGCTACCTACACTATTCTGAGGAGGAACCTGGGCCTGCTCGTGGCAGTACCCCTAGAACCTGGATAAATGACTAACACACAATAGGAGTCCACTTAGGAACCAAGAATTGAGTGTCACTTTCATAAAGTGGTAGGGATTGTGTGTGTGTGGCCAGTGCCTGGCCAGAGGTGTAGCCCCCACTGTCCCTTTCCTGCTCTCCCGGCAGCATATGCATAGAGACTCCGTGGGAAAATTCAGGTTCACTTGCAGCCTCCTTCGGCTGACACTCACCCAGAGAAAGAGCAGAGAGGGCTGTGGCCACACTGAGTGGAGACAGCAGAACGTTGGCAGTTGGGCTGGCACTGGATCTCAGGCGGTACAGGTCATAGCCGAAGTTGGAGACTGCTGCTGCCAGCTTGTTTACCGGGACCTTGAAGAAGGGGTCCTCCTCCTCCTCCACTGGCTCCCCTGTGCTGTCAGGGGCTGGGGAACCCTGGGTCAGAATACAAGGACCAGTGGGGAAGACACAGTGAATGGCAACACCTCCAGGTTGGGGTTGTCCTCTGGTGCCTGGGGTCCATTAGTCTAAGGTTGGAGTGAGCATGTGCACTCTGACTGTACATAACCTCTGTGCTGGGAAGAGACAACCAAGAGGGTCCACCGAGCTTGAACTGTGACCTGAGAGCAGGGAGCCTGGCCTACTTTAAAATAAAAATGGCAGGGCTGGGGAACTAGCGCAGTTGGGAAAGTGCCAGCCTGTCAGCATGAGGACCTGGATTCAATCCCCAGAAGGCACACAAAAAAGGCTGGGCATGCTTGTAATCCCAGCACTGGGGAGGAAGAAATGGGCAGGTCCTGGAGAAGTCAGTGTATTCCAGACCAGTGAGGGGTCCTGTGGATTGACTTCTGGCCTACAAACACAATCTGTCTCTCGGCAGGAGACCTCACTACCACCACCACCACCAAAGAAACCTGTCCTCAGGCCATACCACACTCCTGCTCACCCTTTCAGACTGTTCTGAGTCTGCCTAGGTTCCTTTTCCAGTGTCAACCACTTCCTTATTAGCTAGCTGCTATGTGAGGGACTCTGCTAGTTTTTGTTTTGTTTCTAGGGCTAGGGATCAAGCCCAGGCTCTTGCATATGTTGGACAAGTGATTTGACACTTAGCTACATCTCCCATTCCTGATGCTGTTTGGGGGTATAGGAGGGTGGTAAGACGTGACTCTGGCTGTCCTGGAACTCACTCTGTAAATCAGGCTGGCATCATCAAACCACTGCCTCTGCCTCCCGAGTGCTGGGATTAAAGACGTGCACCATCACAGCAAGCTCAGGAATTGAGTTCTTTAAAAGTAAAATCTGAGGAGCTGGTGATAGAACTCATCAGGCAAAGGAGCTTGCCACTCAAGCCTGGGGACCTGAGTTTGATTCCCAGAGCCCATGTGAAGGCTGAAGGAAAGAATTGACTGCAGAGTTGCTCTTAGTCTCCACATACATGCTGTGCCACAGGTGCCCACACACAAGAATAATAAATATGCTGGTGGTCATGGTGCACACCTTTAATCTCAGCACTCAGGAGGCAGAGGCAGGCAGATCTCAGATCTCAAGACTAGCCTGGTCTACAGAGTGAGTTCCAGGACAGCCAGGAATGTTACACAGAGAAACCCTGTCTTGAAAAACAAAAACAAAATAATGATAATAATAATAAGAATAACAAACACGGGGCTGGAGAAATGGCTCAGAGGTTAAGAGCACGGACTGTTCTTCCAGAGGTCCTGAGTTCAATTCCCAGCAACCACATGGTGACTCACAACCATCCGTTATGAGATCTGGTGCCCTCTTCTGGTGTGCAGAATGGAGGCAGAATGTTGTATACATAATAACTAAATAAAATCATAAAAAAAAATGACAAGAGCCATAAAAAAGAATAACAAACACATATTTTAATTAAAAGCAAAATTAGCCTCATTTATTTTTGTTTGTTTGTTTAGGTTTTTCAAGACAGGGTTTCTCTGTGTATCCCTAGCTGTCCTGGAACTCACTCTGTAGACCAGGCTGGCCTCAAACTCACAGAGATCCACCTGCTTCTTCCTCCTGAGTGCTGGGATTAAAGACGAGTGCCACCACTGCCCACCTGAATGCTGGGATTTTTATATTTCTATCCATACCTACCAACCACAGAATAAGTGTTCATGGGCAGGGCTAATACAGCACTTGTGTAGCATGTGAAAGGTCCTGCGTTTTGAGGCAGGTGGTTACTAGATAAGGAATAAGTGAATGGCCATAGTGGCCTTGTTAGGAAACAGACTAAATATACCCAACTGGCTTGTGCCTTGTGTGACAAGACCCTATCCCTACTTCCTCTGCACAGGAGAGGCTTCTCCATAGCCTGAATGGTAAGGCAAATATTTGTCTTGCCACTGGAGAAACCAACTAAAGGAATGAAAGCCAGAGCCCACCCCGGACCCAGCGCTGCCTCCCTTTGCTGGCTCCGAAGAGGAGCTAGAACTCCTGCTGCCCACCCTACTGACCTCAGAGCTGCTGGCGACATTCTGGCTGCTGCCATGCCCAAGCAGGGCTCCTGTCCAGAGGAGTAGCACCAGGGCCTGCATCCTGGGAGAAACAAGAGGGCAAGTGACTCCCCTTCCCACCGCCTGTGCTGCCACCCCACCCTTCATAGGGACAAGAGTCAGACAGGATGAGAGCTTTCCCTCCAGCTCTCAGCCCCCAAAAGGACTCGAAGCTTAAGGTTTGCTGTCCCCACCCACACCTGCCTCCTCTTTAGCGTGAGCTGTGCCTCCACAATAGTTCCTATAGGAAGACCCACCTTCTAGCCTAAGGGCCAGAATGGGCCAGAGCAGTGAAGACCCAGCAGTGGACTCTTCTGGCCCCAAGAAAATAAACACACACCCAGGTTTTTTCATGGAGGCATACAGCCAGCTCATTTGGTGGGGCTCAGAGACTCACAGAACCTTGGGCTAGCCCTGCTATCCACCAAAAGTTTTCTGGCCAAAAGCAGCTCACGATAAGGACACTCAGTCTATTCGCCCCTCTCTCCTTTTTTTTTTTTTTTTTTTTTTTTTAGATAGGATCTTGCCTGTGTAGCCCAGGCTAGCCTTGAACTTGCAGCTACCCTCCTCCCCTCCTCCATCTGCCTGCTGAGTGCTGGAATCCCACTGTTTGACACCCACTGTGCCTGGCTTGACCACAGTGTCCCATCTCAATAGCAGTTGCTTACTCAGTTAAGAGGGTGCAAACTAGGCCCACACTGCCTGGGATCAAACCCCAACTTCATAGCTGTCCAAAGAACAAACCCCTCCATATATAGTAGTATTTACTTACTGTTATGAGCGTTATATTATATAACCTCTCGCTCTCTTTTCTTTTTTGAAGCAGTCTTGCTATATGTAAGCTGGCCTTGAATGTGTGGTCCTCCTGTCTCTGCCTCCTAAATGTGCACAACCACATCTGCCTAGATAGTATCTTAGCAGCCCTTAGCAGTGCCAGGGGTTGGGAAGATCTCAGCTGTCCCTTCCACTGGCATCTCTTCTGAAGGGCTATGTCTTCTCCCCCACTTTAAGGAAACAGCTCTTAACCCCAAAGCCTGCCTGTCAGCCTGCCTTCCTTCCTAACTTCCTTCCTTCCTACCCTCCTTCCTTCCTTCCTTCAGGTTAAACAACACTAAGTTTTGGTGGGACCTCCTATCACCTCCCGAAGCAGCGACCTTTCTGCCCAGACTCTGGTCTGGCACTTGGAACACAAAGCAAAATTCCTGTGCTCCTGGAGTCAGGTCTAGGGTTGGGGTACGAGGTCCACAGAAAAGTTTATTCTAGAGACGGAAAAGACCACTGTCTGTCGTGGCATGGCGTGTCCTCCGCCCATCCTACAGCACACATACCCAGAAATGCTCCCTCAGCTCCATCATTATCCTGTCACATACACTTGCCCTCCCCCACCACACACACACACACACACACACACACACACACACCATCAACTCTTCTGACTTCCCAGAACAAATTGGATCTGAAAAATTTGGAGTGCAATCTGCAGTCATTGGCTAAGTTCTTAGAATTAAGTCAGATAATCCACTAGACAACTGTAGCCCATGAGGGGAAACAAGACAAAGTTTCCTCTGCTTCCAGCAGCAGCACCAGCAGAAACCAGCCTCCCTTGTTCTAACCCCTCATCTATGGCAGATCTCCCAGTGGGAATTCTAGGGACCCCTGTGTTCTCACCCAGGGCACTGCCTCCCAGCTTCGTGGGGGAAAAAAACCATTGGAACAACAGAAAAGTGATACAGATTATAGCCCTCCCCTCCCAGCCTCACCCATCACAGGCAGAACCCTCCCCCTGCTGAGCCTCAGCAGGCTGATTTATCAAAGATGCACAGAAAGCCCCCTCTGGTCCCTCTGGGTGGGTATCGACTGAGAGAAAACGGTCACCCTTGGCTCCTATTGCAGGAAGTAAGTGAGATACACTTGCAGAAGGGGCCTGCCAGAGTTCCTCCAGGGTCTAAGTCACAGATCACTGTCACCACCACATGGGTAGGCTGAGAACTGAAGCTGAGGTAGTGAACCTGGTGGGCATGGGGAGACATGGGAGTCCAGTGCTAGCCCAAGAGCTATAAGCAGGGCAAGTGTTAATGGAAGTGTGAAATCTTCACCTGAAGCCACAGGAATCAAGGAAGTGGAGACCCTGAAAGGCAGGAAGTAAGGGTCTGCAAGAGGGGCCCCAGGACACATACAGTGCCCTGGGAGCTATAACTGGGTTGGGTAGGCAGCTACTGACTAGCCAGGGGAACTGGGACAGTGATGCCATTCTGTCCAAAGAGCAGCGTCCAAGCCAGATTCCTGGGCTACAGGTTGGGGAGGGCATGGGAAAGGGTCAAGATTGTCCCCTCTGAGCCAAGGTCTGCCCCAAATCAAGAGGCACAGAAACTGGGATGTTGTGGTCTCAAATCCAAGCTGGGAAGACAAACGGGAGCCAGTACATGTGTTTCAGATTAAACCCAGCTGGGAGACAAACATGTTGCTCCTCCTCCACTGCTTCCTCCTCCCAGAACCAAGCCGCCTTCAGGCCACACAGCAGTGGACATGTGGACAGAGCAGGGGAGGACACCTCCCTCTCTGCTGGCTCAAGGCTACACCACTCACCTCTGGGGAAGTTTTGTGAGAGTTTTGTTGGTTTGGTTTGGTTTGGTTTTTTCTGAAATCTTGGAACCTGAAACACCCCATAGTTGCACCTCCCAGCACCCCAGAAAAGCCAGAACTCCCTGGAGCCAGAACTCCTTGGTCCCCACCCATCCCCCTCAGCCTGGAGGCTGAACTGATGGGGGCAGCTAAAGTCCAGATAGTGGTTGGCACTTGGAAAGCTTGTCTCTTTTCTTTGACCCAGACCACTCCCTGCTGTGGCTTCCTCGAGAGGTAAAAAGACTGCAGAAGGGCAGCCAGACCCCACACACCAGCTAGGCTAAATGGTGCTTATTGTTTGCAAGAGGCCATGACCTCATTTGTCTCCCATTCACTTGGTAACAGAATGGGTGGGAGCTGGAGAGAGGACCTAGCAGGCATCCCATCCCAGCAGGACTCAGGCAGCCAGCTGCTCCTTGGTGGGAGGGGTGGGGAGGATGGGGGATGCAGGGGGGGGGGGTTCAGCACCAGTTGATTGTGAAAAGCAGCAATCTGAGAGGAGCCAGGCTGGGTTACAGGAAGACCACCTTCCTTGCTCACTGCTGGTGGAAGCAACTCCAGGGAGAGCCCTGCCTGTGAGATGATAACCCCTTTGGGATACTGTTCAGACCAGACCAGAGCTGCCCTCCCCACTGCCCACCACCATACCCCCACATTGTTTTCCACCCCATTTAAACCCCCATGCAGCCTCTCCTTCTGTTGCAGTGGGATAATGTAGGGGATAACAGTATCCCGGCCCTCCGCCCCCCAATTCTCTTCTTTCCTCTCATCTGTTTACCTTTGTCCCTAAAGTACAGAGGCTACTATATCCCTACCTCTACCTCCTTGTACCCCTCTTTTCTGCTCTCTGGGGTGCCCCTGCTCTTCCCTGTCCCTCTGGCCAAGGGGCCTGTCCCGTCTGTCTTCTCCAGCCTAGACCAGGAACTGCCTTACCTGTTGTCCACAGCAGCTCCTCTCTGAGTTTAGGTCCCTCTCAGCCTGCACCCTGAGGGGGCTCTAGCAAGCAGGGGAGTGAATAACTGCCTCCCAACCCAGCGTCCAGCAGGCTTCAGATTACAGCTACTCCTTTCTTAAAGTGACCTGACTCAATTTGGAGTCTGTGATTGCATCATTGTCTGGTGTTAACTTTAACCCACTGCTGCCCATCCATCCTATGTCTCCAAGACCACACATTCATGTCACCCTCCTCTCCCACCACATCTTCCTTGGGCCTTCATCCCTCCTCAGTGGGACCCTCCACATGATGGCTAACGTCACAGGGCACTTGAGGCAGCCTGGGGTAGGTCATGAATCTGAACCTGAACATCAGAAAGGATTGGCTGAGAGGTGGGCTGCATGGAGACATTGGGTTCTTCCAAGTGGTTAGCTTTGCCTCTGCCTGCAGTAGAGGAGAAAGATAATTCTCCCTGTCCTGGAAAGCAAAAGGATGGACTGGGACTGTCTGTTCTGGAGTTCCGTGTTCTCTGAAGATTACAGAGGATGGTGGGGGCTGGAGAGATGCTCCGTGGTTAAGAGCACTGGCTGCTCTTAGAAAAGACCTTAGTTCTGTGTCCAGCACCCACACCAGGAACTCACAACTGCCTGTAACTCCAGCTCCAGAGAATCTGATACCCTCTTCTGGCTTCCTCAGGTACCACACACATACAGACACACACACACACACACACACACACTAAAACCTTTAAGAAGAATAGAAGGGACAGTGGGGGAAACATCTGAGCAGAGGAATAAATGAGGTGTACAGGACACCTGTCACTAGAGGAGGCCCACGCTACAGGTTTGCTGCACAGGGGAACACTTGCATTCAGTTTGCCCTGGGGTATTAGAACTTGTAACAGAATTTCAAAACTAAAGGTCAACAAGTGACAACTAGAGACTCCAAGCTGAATCCCCTTATCTGAAACACCTAGGATCCAAAGTAAACAGTTTTGAATTGGGGATCTGGAGTATTTGCATCTACATGAAAGATCTTGGGAATGAAACTTGAAATTCTAAATTTGAAATTCACCTCCTTCATATAACTCTTAATACACACAGCCTGAAGGTAGTATTTGTGTAACTGGTATGGTGTCTATAATCCCAACACTTAGAAAGTGGTGGCAGAAGTTCAAGGCCAGCCTTAGCTACACAGTAGATTTGAGGCTAGCCTGGGCTACATGAAACCCTGTGTCATAAAATATAAAGAAAAGAAAAAGTGGCCAGTGAGGTGTCTCAGTAGTCACTAGGAAAACCTGAGTTCTATCCACAGTACCCATAAGGAAGGAGAGAACCAACTTTGACATGTGTTTCTCTGACTTTCTTGTGTGTGCCATGGCTTGTACACACACACACACACACACACACACACACACACACACACACATACACACACACACAAAATAAATAAATGTAATGATTTTTTTTAAAGAACAATATTTTTGTTACTCTTGCTCATGGACAAAGTTCATCACATTGAACTGTCAACGGTGTAGCATGGGATCTGCTCCAGAGAGCTGAAGGTTGTGGAATGCTTCGTATTCCACAGCTGCTCTGGTTTAAAATGTTGCTCTCTAGACCTATATAGCAAATGTTTTTTAGTCTGACTAAGAAAGCCTGATAGCCATTCAGAGAAGAAAAGAGGAAAAGGCTCAAAAGAGAGAAAATGTAGGAGACTCTGCTGGCATTCTCGAGGAAGCCCAGAAAGCAGAGCTGGGACCAGTGAGATTTTGCAGTGGGCAAGGTTCAACTTCATAGGAAGGAGAGTGTCAACAGTCAGAGTCCAGGTCCTTTCAATAAAGAAAAACTGCTGTGTGACTCTAGGCAAAGTGCTAGTGTTAGCGGGTAAAGGCACTTGCAGTCTAAGCCTGGTGATGTGAGCTCAATCCTAGGTGGAAGAAGAGTGCCTACTCCACAAAGTCGCCCTCTGACCTACACACACACACACACACACACACACACACACACACACACACACACCACACGCACGCACGCACGCACGCACGCACTGGGGGGGGAGGGGGAGAGAGAGAGAGAGAGAGAGTCAAAAACTATCCCGTGAAAATTTCTCAGTTAATCTCCCATATCACCCAGGGGTGTCACATTCTGAGCACAGCTGACTTTGATATCTTCCCTGGTTGGTTGGTTTGGGACCAGACCTCACTATGTAGCCCTGGCTGGTCTGGAACTCACAGTGATCCTCTTGCTTCTGCCTTCCCAGTGTTGTGATTTAAGGTGTGCCCTATCACGCCCAGCATATTCTTTAAGCAATACCATGCTCTAAAAAGCAAATCCAGGCAGGACAGGATGGTAAACACCTGTAATCCTAGTTCTTGAAGAGTAGAGGAAGGGCAATCAAGACTTTAAGGCAATCCTCCATGTAAGAGTTGGAGGCCGGTGGTGGAAAGATGACTCACTGGTTAAGAGCACTGGCTGCTTTTCCAGAGTTCTGAGTTCAATTCCCAGCACCCACATGGTGGCTCTATAATAGAGTCTGATGCTCTCTTCTGACATAAAGGCATACATGAAGATAGAGTCCTCATACATAAATTAAATAAATAAACCTTAAAAAAAAAAGAGTTGGAGGCCAACCTGGGATACATAAGACCCTATCTCAGAAAGAAAAATATGGGGCCTATGAGATGGCTGAGCAAACAAAAGTACTTGACACTAAGCATGATTGATGACAACCGGTGGATTCCCCAGGACTCACTTGGTGGAAGGAGAGAAATGATTTCCTCGGGTGATTTTCTGATCTCCACATGCATTCTCCATGGCGTACACATATACATCCAAGTAGGTAAAACAAACAATAATAAATAAATAGCTGGGTGTGGTAGCACACATGTGATTCCAGGATTCAGGAGACAGAAGGAAAAGTGCTGGAAACTTAAGATTAGGGACCTGCATAAAGAATTCCGTGCCAACCAGGAATACACAGTGAGACTCCATCTCTAAAAATTAAAATAAAATAAATAATGCCCAAAGAAGTGCAAACTGTAAGGTAAAAGGTTGATGATGAATGTGGCATTAAAGTTAGCAATTTCTCTTTTCAAACAAAGATATCATAAAACAAAGAAACGCCTGGCAGTGGTAACACATGCCTTTAATCCCAGCAGAGGCAGACAGATCTCTGTGAGTCTGAGGCCAGCCTGGTCTACAAAGCTAATTCCAGGACAGCCAGAGCTGTTACACAGAGAAACTCTGTCCAAAAAAAAAAAAAAAAAAAAAAAAAGCAAACAAAAAACCAAAGAGAAAACACAACCACACCAAAACATTGTAAAGTAATGAGAAAACCAAAAACAAAAAGGAAAAGGCATTGAGAGATGGCTCATTAGTTAAGAGCATTTTTTAGTCTTGCAGAGGATTTGGCTTAGCAAATTTCCAAGCACCCACGGGGTGGCTCACAACTCCATAACCCCAGTTCTAGGGGATCCAATGCCCTCTTCTGACTTCTGTGAGCACCAGGATCGCATGTGGTGCATAGATACACACTCAGGCAAAACACTCATAAAATAAATCTAACAACAAGTTTTAAATAAAAAAAAAAAAAAGTAAGAGACGTCGGGTGCTGGTGGCGCACGCCTTTAATCCCAGGGCTCGGGAGGCAGAGGAAGATGGATCTCTGTGACTTCGAGACCAGCCTGGACTACAAGAGCTAGTTCCAGGACAGCCTCCAAAGCTACAGAGAAACCCTGTCTCAAAAAACAAAAAAAACAAAAAGCAAAACAAAAAAAAATGGACAAGCCCGAAGCTGACTTCCAATATTATTCTTTTTGTTTGTTTGTTTGTCTGTTTTCGAGACAGGGTTTCTTTGTGTAGCACTGGCTGTCCTGGAACTCACTCTGTAGACCAGGCTGGCTGGCTTCGAACTCACAGAGATCCGCCTGCCTCTGCCTCCCAAGCGCTGAGATTAAAGGAGTGAGTCACCACTGCCCAGCCTCAATATTCTACTTCTACAAGTCCTGCACCAAAAGCCTCCCACAGGACTGGAGATAAAGCTCTGAAAGGGTGCTTGCCTGGCATGCATGAGGTCCTAGATCCCATCCCCGATTCCACCAAAGAATAAAACGAGCATATGCAAACAAGGAATTATTCGCAGGGAGTATAGCTGCATTGTTTCCAGTGTTGCGTTTGCTTGATTTTTTAAAGAAAGCTTCTAGTGTGACCTCAATCCAGTTGCTCTACTCCACTGCCAGTGCCTCCCCAGGCTGCACCTGAAGAAGGGGATTGGTAAAGAGGGCTCTCTACATCGTAGCTCCCACCAAGCCAACCATCACAGATGCATGATGGGAAAGCATGCTGGATGCAACTGGCTGCCAAAGGCTCTGGCAAGAGTGCGCCCTCTACTGGAAGAGTGGAGAAAGCTCATTGTTTCATTCTTGGTTCTGTGGGATTCCCGGAAATTAGACAACATCCAAAGTTCACCCAACAGACTCTCAGCCTCTTCTTTTAGTGTCTGCTACAAGAAGTTACTCAAGGCTTCAAAACAGGTCTGCACTCCCAGGGCACAGCTGTTAGCACTTGCTGCCAAGCCAGAAAGAGTCCACAGCCAGAAGATGTCCTCTGACCTCTACTTGTGTGTTAAGGCACATGTACTCACATGCAAACATAAACCTACAAGAATGTGCAAATAAAAAAAATTTAAAGACATCTCCTAGGACTGGGGTATAGCCTGGTGTAGAGCAAACTTCCCCAGCACATACAAGACCCTGGGTTCAATCTGAACATTGAGAAAAAGAAAGAAAAAAAAAAGAAAGAAAGAAAAACTTTTATTATCTGAAAGTCTCCTTTTTATGCTACATCCCCTAAGGTCACTGCCCATTTCCCTCACAGCCATGATGGAAAGAGCTGTTTGCTCTCGTGTCTACATAGTTTCTGCTCCCGCTTCCTCCTCCCCTCTGTGCCTCTGCGCCCACCTTCTCTAACACTGCCGCCATCACCTGGGTGACTGGTGTTCCCTACCACATGGAAACTCCAATCTCAGCGGCAGGCAGCAAAGCAGTGTTCCTCCTTCTTGAAGCCCATTCTCTCTACAGTTCCCATGTCCTCCCATCTCTGTCTCTGCTTGCTTGATCTGGGACCCTTTTCATTCCTGTTACATTGTCTTCCCCTTAAGGGATTTCTTCCTGTTCAGTGTCTTCCCCACACCACTAGGGATGAAACCCAGGCCCTTGCAGGAGTTAAGCAGGAGCCCCATGCAGCCCCTAGTTCCATGACTTAAAGCATCTCTATGTGTCAAGTATACACTCCCACCCCTTACCAAAGCATTCAGTCAATCCCTTGACATTTAAAATGGCTACCTTCAAAACCATCATTAGCAATTCCATGCCTACCAGATCCACATGGTAGCCCAGGAATGAATTTATAGGACACTTCCAACAGCAAGACTGAATGCTACTAATTAGTTCAAATGACAGGAATAGTCCTAATTTTTCCAGTCAAAAAGGGACGTGTGATTGGCCTGGATTAGCATAACATTTCCATTATAACGAGTTTAAATTGCAAATCCCCCATCCACTCCATAGTCTTTCTGCTTCCCAGATCAGCCAAAGGGACCACCCCTACCCGTTCCTTTACAAAGAAACCCTAGGAATGGCAATGCCAAATACCATTGCCCTGAGTACTTCCTTCTCCTCCCTCCCAAGAAGAATTCTATGGCTTTGATCTGCACCCTGGGTGGGCCAGCCAACCAGCTTCTTATTCCCACCTCATCCCTTTCCATCCAGAAGCCACAGAACTCAGATCCAGCAGTAACCTCCAAGCCCAAGGCCTCCAGGTGAAGGGGCATTGCTGGGCACAACACAGGCAAGTCTCCAACACACGGGGCTGAGTGCAAGAAACCCGACAGAGAATACAAATTGAGGTAGAAACAGCTCAATGGTGGGGTGTTTGCCTCATAGGTAAGACCTTGGGTTCAATCCCCAGCACTGCCAGGCCAGGGCAGGGCACCCAACAGAGGAGAAGACTTTATGATTCATTTATAGAAAATTAAAAGCCAGGGGAAAGGGCCAGCAAGATGGCTAAGCAGGTGAAGGAGTCTGCTGCCATCCTGAGGGCCCAGGTTTGATCCCTGAAACCCATATGGTAGAAGGAAAGAGCTAAAACCAGCAAGTTGACTGTCAGCTCTACTTGTGCACTGTGGCACACAGAGTCATAAGTAAGTCAGTCAGTAAACTGCTAGGCGTGGTGGCTCCCATCTTTAATCCCAGCACTTGGGAGGTTGAGGTCAGCAGATCTCTGTGAGTTTGAGGACAGCCTGGTCTACATAATGAGTTCCAGGCCAGCTAAGGCTACATATAGTGAGACCTAGTCTCAAATACAAAACAAAACAAACAAAAAACACCAAAACTCAAAAATCAAATGAACAAAATAAATAAATGTTAAAATTAAAACATACACACGATAGGGGGCTGGAGAAATGGCTCAGTAGTTAATGTACTGCTCTTACAGAGGACCGGAGTATTGTTCTCAGCACCCCATCAAGTGCTTCACAACTGCCTGTAAATCCATCTCCATGGTGTTCCACACCCTCCTCTGTCCCCTGAGGGCAACTGCACTCATGGACACATATCCACACACTCCTACATATAATTAAAAATTAATTTTTTTTAAGTTAGGGAAGCCAGTCCGTGGTGGCACAATCCTTTAATCCCAATACTTGGGAGGCAGAGGCAGGCGGATCTCAGTGAGTTCGAGACCAACTTGGTCTACAAGAGCTAGTTCCAGGACAGCCAGGGCTATACAGAGAAACCCTGTGACAAAGAGAGAGAGAGAGAGAGAGAGAGGAGAGAGGAGGAGGAGGAGGAGGAGGAGGAAGAAGAAGAAGAAGAAGAAGAGAAAAAAGAAAGAAAGAAAGAAAGAAAGAAAAGAAAGAAAGAAAGAAAGAAAGAAAGAAAGAAAGAAAGAGGGTCAGGGGAACGATGACTCAGCAGTTAAGAGCACTGGCTGTTCCTTCAGCAACCCAGGTTAGGTTCCCAGAATCTACATAGTGTCTCAGAACCCTGTAACCCCAGCTCCAGATGATCCGATTGATGTGACACACAAAGATACGTTCACAAAAAATACACACAAAATAAAAGTATACATAATAAATCTTTAAAAAAAAAGTAAATAGCAAATATTTTCTTTGAAGTCTTGCATGGTCCTAGAGCCCTTCGTGTTCTTTCCCCAATCACTGACTCTCCCTCCTCCCCAGCACCACGCTCAGCTCATCTGGAACATGTGCGTATGCTCTCAGCCCCCGCCTTCTGCTCTTGCTTTTCCTCTTTCTGGCAGCTTTCCAGTCCTCTTCCCGAAACTTCTGAGGTGCTCTCCATCACCCCCTTCAGCTCCTGCTCTGACTGATGTCACCCGCTGGATAGGCCTTCCCTCCTAGCCCTGCCAGCTCCACTGTTCAAGTCTCAATTAAGGGCCCTTGTCCTCTGACATTGCCCCCTGTCACGGCATACATTCCCCTAGTGTGTTATCTGCCTCCTTGCCCCGTCCGCTCCCCCCACACTGACAGTTTAGCAGTATCAGGATTCCACACCAGAGATCTCTTATCCCGACTTCATTCCGACCGCACCCGGGCACATAAGGGCTCCAGAGGGCTACTGCCACATGGACAACCTGCCCTCACACAGGAGATCCCGGCAGGGAGAAGTGCCTGCCCCAGAGGGCAGCCCTCACCAACCATATGGACACCAGTTCTGCTTCCAGCTCCTGCTCTCCCACAGGAAGTAGCCAGTCCGGTGCCAAGGTATCCCCAGCTACATCCCCCAAATCCTCAAGACACTGTCAGCCTGCCCCCGGCTGGCGGGCGCCTGCTCCTGGCAAAGCCGCTGGGGTGTAATTAGAGACCCGTTAGCTCCCTAATTGCCAGTTTTGAGCCGTCCTTGTTACCGGCTGCCTGAGGCACACATGGAGGGAAGGGCTAAGAGCTGAGCCAGGCTGGCGTGGAGGTAGACCTAGAGAGGACTGGCAAGTGGCCAGAAACCAAACGTGGCATAGAGAAGGCTCAGTGCAATCTGCCCTCTGGTTGCCTCCCAGCCACATCCACTTGCCCAGAACTGTGACGTCAAACCAGCCCCGCCCATTCATTCTTTATTCAGGTGGCATAAAAGTCACTACAAAAACTTTACAAAAGAGTCTTGGGAGCTAAAGGGGCCCTTCCCTGCCTCAGCCCCTGAGCTTCCCTGCAGAAGAGGACAAGGGACAGGAAGGAAGGGGGCTCCTGGCAGTGTTGGCATCTCCAAAGACCAGAGGGGTGACTCGGGTGGTGGGACATCCGTGGGGACCTGTATGTCTTTCAGCAAGGTACATCAGAGTCAGGGTAGGTCAACCTCCACCCATGGAGTACAACACCAAGCAAGGCCAAGGTCTGAGCTCAGGGTGTTTGGGGACATGTCTAAAGGTGGCTTCTTCTCCAGTTTGTGCTTACAAATATGAAGGGACCCCAACTAAGCTAGGGACTGGCCTAATCCACCTCTAGCCAACACTATATCCATGAGCACCCAGCCCACCAAAGGTCACCCCTGAGCTCCTTTGGAAGAAATGAAGATTCCTTTTGCCTGCCTTCCTCCAAGCCCCACCCTGCCTCCTATCCCCAGGGGCTACTGCAAGAGAAAGCCCCCTTTCCCTGCAGACTGCCTCCCCAGGCCCCACCCTATCCCACAAAGCTGGTTGGAAAGTCACAGGAGTTGAGAGGCTGATCCAGGTGGGGACTTGGGATGCTGATGCCCCGGCCCCTCCTCACTTGGGGGTGCTAAACTGGGGGTAATCCTCCTCCGAGGGGGGTGAGAGTTTTAAATCAGGACCAAAGGTCTTGTCTCCATGGAAGTCAACCTTTTCATTCTGAAAGACCCTGTTGTCAGGGGAATCTTGCTGTTCCTGGAACTGGGGCTGTGCACTGGGATTGGGGTTCCTCACACTGCCCACAAAGAGGGGTATGCCGAAGGTTTCTTCCATGATGAAGAAGATGAAGGGTCGGTTCACCAAGAAGGAGGAGATGGACATTCGATTCATGGCTGTGCTGGTGGCTGCGGCTGCCTCCACACCAGCCTCACTGAGTTCCATGGTAGACTGATGCTGCACGCTAGACACCACCAGACTCTTGTCAGAGATGCCTCGAAGGTCTGGGCTCCGGAACAATTCCTGCAGGCCTTGCCCAGAGCAACAGATGACAGGTCAGTGCTGCCTCCAGGCTACACGGACCTGTCTGACATTCTGGCTAAAGGGAACACTTGAACCCACAGATTGCTATAAAACCTTCAAGTCTCAGCCTAGACACCACTTCTAGAAACACCTCCCCCCCCTTTGTTTTTAATCAGAGTCTTCATTGAGTACCAGCTTGATTTTCCTAGAGTGAGCTGGAGAGATGCACTCTGACTCACCACTCATACTAGGCTGAAGTACCTGAGTCTTTGTGTGCCCACCCTATTAGACTGAGCACTTTGTACACAGCGCGTTCACAGTACCCTAATGCAGAGTAGCTGCAGCTCTTTCACGTGGTAACCCCAGCTTCTCCTCTTCCCTTCCCAAGCTAGACAATGAGGTTCATATATCACCCCAAACTCTACCCAGGATTCGCTGTAGTGCTCAGGTAGCAGAGTAGTTCATCCCAATCTTTCCCAGGACAGAAGGTCCAGGGGAGGGTATCAATTGCTCCCATCCAGGATGAAGGGCTACCTCTGAGTCAGACACGCTGCCAGCTGGAGGACTCTCTTCACATGCCCTGCCAGACCACCTGAGGCCCCCAATCCCAATCCCCAGTCCCCTTACCCAAATGGCTGAGGGTGGCCACCAGGTCCAGCTGCTGTTTCAAATGGAGTTTAGGCAGCCACACTTTGGTGGGCTTCTCCCGCAGTGAGGAATGGTACAGAGTGTCCAAGCTCAGGTTGGCTAGTACCTGAGACACGTTCCAATTAAAATGAGTGGGCATCATGACCACAAAGCTCATGTTGTTCTTAAAGGGGAAGTGAGCCACCTACAGATAAGAAAGGAGAGAACATGAGGACCAGGCAACACCTGGACCTGTGGAGGTCTGGGCCAAAATTGCTTCTGTACTTCTGAGACAGGAGCACATTCAAGTTCAATGTGCCTTCACTTCACCTGTGAAATGGAGCACTATCTCTTGCCCCTTTGCAAGGTGACATGTGACCACCCATGTGACCAAATGAGATAATGCTTTAAAATCTCTGTGTGTGCCTACCTATGCACACCTGTTTGTATGGTTTTGTGTTTGCACATGTATGTGTGAAGGCCAGAGGTAGGCTGACATAGATTGTCTTCTTAAATGGCTCTCTACTTTTTTTTTGTTTTTAATCATCTTTTTGTTGATGTTGTTTCTAGGCAAGGTTTAGCCTTGACTGTCCTGGAATTCACTATGTAGACCAGGCTGGCCTTGAACTTACAGAGATTCTTCCTCTGCCTCTGCCTCTGCCTCTGCCTCTGCCTCTGCCTCTGGAGTGCTCAGATTAAATATGTGTGCCACCACATCCTCCCCCCATTTTTTGAACACAGGATCTCATGAATCAAAAGCTGGCTTTGAAATTACTATTTAGCTGTGAACTTCTGATCCTCTTGCCTCAGTTGCCTCCTGAGTACTGGGATTACAAAGCTATACATACCATCAAACCAAATTTTCATTTTGGTTTGTTTTTTAGACAGGGTTTATGTACCTCAGGCTGTCCTCAAACTCACTATGTAATTCAAGATGGCTTTGAATTTCTTTTTAAGATTTATTCTTATTTTATGTGTATAGGTGTTTCGTCTGAATGTATGTCTATGCATCATGTACTTGTAAAGCCCTCAGAGTCCAAAAGAGGGCATATATCCCCAGGAACTGGAGTTACAGATGTTTGTGAGCTGCCTTGTGGGAGCTGGGAATCAAACCCTGGTCCTCTGCAAGAGCAGCAAGTACTCTGCAAGTACTCTTAACTGCCGAGCCATTTCTCCACCTTGACCTTTGGTCCTCCTGCCTCCTTCTCGAACGTGCTAAGGATGACAGATGTGCATCACTGTGCCTGGTTTACGTGGTGCTAGGAGTTGAACGAAGGGCTCTGTGCATGCAGGCAAGTACTCAACTGAGCTACCTGCCCCACCACACTTTTGAACCTTCTGCAAGTGTCTTCACTACAGATTGAGTTCTCCATCTGCTCCCAGCTACAAACAAGTTATAGACCTTCCTGTCTTTGCCTCTCAGTTCTCCCTACAGGTGGGGCCTCTGGCTTTCAAAATGACTTGGAGAGGAGCCACTAGAAAGGGTAAGAACCCTGCCTCTCGAACTCCCCCTTCACCCAGTGGGTTTGCTGCATATGCCAATATTTGAAATGCAATTACTTTTCTCTTTAGATGGGATTTGGTTATGTAACCCTGACTATCTTCAAACTCTCAATCTTTTGAGTGCTGGGATTATGGTGTAAGCCACCACACTCAAGTCACAAGACCCTTTTTGAAGAATTACTGCAGTTACAGCAGCCTGGAAAACACCAGGCTCAAGACTCCTGAAGCCATGCCTCCCTGAGTTCCAGAGGCCTGCCAGTGGGAGAGGAGTGCCAGGCCTGGCTGCTGGGACCTGCTGACAAAAGGCAGGAGGATGGGGAGATGGAGCCAGAGGATGAAGGAACAATAGGTAATACAGGGAGAGAGCAACAGGACGATGAGAAGCTAAGGGGAGCTGACCAGGCCATTGTTTTCTCAACATGAGCTAGAGAGAAGTCAAGCTACCCACATGGCTCCTTCCTGCAGAACTAACTATGCTGTGCCCTGCTTGCCTAGTAAAACCAAACAGCAGTGTGGGTGAATAGTTGTGGTGGCACACACTTGGGATCCCAGCACTTAGACATCTGGGACAGGAGGATCATGAGTTCAAAGCCAGCCTGTGTAACACTGCCAGACCCTAAAACAAACAGAACTAGCCAATATTGTTATCTCAGCCACAGGTAATGGGCCCATGGATCAATATCCCAGCCAAGGAGTCACAGTTAGGCTAGAAGCAAGGGAAGCCACAGCTGAGATCACTCAGAGCAGAACTCTATCCAACCAGAATATTTGGAGCAGAAAACCCAACCTGGCAGACTCCTCCCTTCTGAGCCACACGGGTGGGAACTCTTATCTTCCCTGAGGAACTCTCACTGGTCTTCCTGAGCGCCACTAAATCCCCAGTGCAGAGAACATAGCTGGCACATGACAAAAACTCAGGCTATTTTCTGTGAGCAAATGAACCTCAAAGAGGCCATGTCTAGGTGGAGGCATAATAGACCCTCCCAGAGCCACATCCCCAGGGACCAGACTTCCAGGAAAATGGGGTACCCTCTTCACCCTTGAGGTCCCTGCATAGCCTTCCATCCCCCCCTCCCCAGCACCAGGCCTAGTTTTCTGGGAAAGCCAGGGGGACCTGTATCTCAGGTTGCTCCAGCAGGAACCAGCGCAGAGGGTACGACTGTGCTTGCATCATGTCCACTGGCACCGTGAAGTGCTCGCTCAGGTGGAAGGAGTCTTTCTGGGTGAGACTCGGGTCAAACTTGGTCCTCCAGAAACCTGCAGCCAGGCAGAGGGCAGGAGCCATGTAACATAAGACCAGCCTCCTGCCTGTCCCACCTAGAACCCATTCAAGGAGCAAGTGGAAGCCAAAGCTGGTGGGGGCGGCAGTGGTGGTGCACGCCTTTAATCCCAGAACTCCGGAGGCAGAGGCAGACAGATCTCTGTGAGTCTGAGGCCAGCCTAGTCTACAGAGAGAGTTCCAGTAGCCAAGGCTGTTACACAGAGAAAGCCTGTCTCGAAAAAACAGCAGAAGTCAAGCCCCCAGTACTGACACCCAGTTGAACTTAGGTATCTTTCCTACATCCGGGCTTGTATTTCTCCATCCCTCTGAAGCCCCAGTTTTCTCTCAGGGCAGTCTGTCCTCCACAGCTTCAGCCAGCTTCTGAGCTTCCCAGACACACACCCAGACAATCCCCTGCTTCATGGCCTAGCAACCTCAGAGCAAAGTTGGCAGAGCCCTGCTCAGCCTACAGGGCAGGTGGGGCTGTCAGGATGAGGGGCTCAAGAAGAACAGTGCACCATGAAAGTGGATGGCATTGAGGAGAAGCAACACGGTGTTATCTGGCAGCTCAGAGAGGAAATCCTCAATCTTCCCCTCCGTGGCCTCCTTCACCCATTGGTTGATGTTCGTCAGGTCTTCCTCCTGCTTTCCAGTCAGTTCCACAGGCTTTGCACCAAAGAGCCGTTCCGATTGCTCCAGGAAATCCTCTTTGATGGGAAATCCTGCACACAATGAACCACAAGCTCATCCCAGGGCTGGGGCCTCCAACGGCCACCAGTATTCTACCTGGCTACCTGAGTCTAAGCTCCTCCTGCTCCCCCTTGTTCATTGGTGGCAGGGTAGTTCCTGGGTACCTGACTGCCATCATCACCTACCCTTTTGCAGGTATATTCTGGCAGCCAGTTGGATTGTCTCAGGGCCTAGGTTCTGGCAGAGATGGCTCAGTAGATGGGGAAGGCAGGACCCTGTGTTCATGTGTAACACTTGTTGCAAGCTCCGTAGTGTCTGGTTCCGAGCACCTGAAGGGACCAAGTAGGCCAAGGCCCAGGCCACTGGTTCTTTGCTGCCCCGTTCTCCACTCCCACCCTCTCATCCCCATGATGAACATAGCCATAGACCACTGTCTCCTCCCTCCCACATTCACTGAGCTATGGGACCCCCAGATTCTACTTTCATTTCTGCTGCTAACAAACTGGCCAATGTTACCTCACTCAAGATACCCTCTCTCTCTCAATCACAGTCCCCCACAGTGAAATACCCGTGTCCAGGGGAAGATATTGTAGCTGTCAAACTCTGGTGCTAAAATTACTAGGGGGATTTGTCAATCACCACATTCTTAGGCCATCCCTGGATCCTCTGACTCACAGAGGGTGGTGACAGCTCCAGCACCTACTTGCTACCAAATATCCATGTGTCCCTGGTGGAAGAACCACCCAAGGACAACATCTGCAGCATTGAACTCCTTGTGGCCTCCTAGTTCTGGGCAGGTGCTGCTCCAGTACCTAGTGCCAGGTGAGAGAGTGCCAGGGCCACACTCAGGGGTGACAGGATAAGGTTGGAGCTGGTAGATGTTTGGGCCACCAAGGAGAACAGGTCAGCAGTGAAAGCCATCATGGCCTGAGCCAGCCTGCGAGTCTCCTCTGCAGTTGGGGTACTCTTGCAGTTTCCTGGGGACCTCTCCAGGATAGTGTGGCCACTGAGATCCTACAAGAAAAGACCAGAGGTCAGTAAGGTCAAGGGGCAGCCTCGGATTCTCTGTGCCTCCCTCACAGTCTGGGTACTAGAGGGCTGCAAGGCCTTGTCCCAGATCTGAGGGGAGAGGAAGAGTCATGCTGGGGTCATTCCTACCCCATCCCTTTTGAACCCCCAACACCAGTCCCATGACCACGTCTCCCCTCCCCCATTCCCTTACTCCTGCTGATTGGCCCTCCTCCCCCTGGCCCACCTGATTGTACCTGTTTACCCAACTTGAGGAGGGCGAGTGGGGGCAGCTTCTGCTGGGCCTGCTCACTCATTGGCTTTAGAAAGGAGGAAATAGGTGGAGAAATGGGGGACCTCTCCATAGGTCCCTGCTTTGCCCAAGACATAGGTGAGACCCTTGGGCTCTTCCGCCCAAGCCCCCCAAGTACCTGCTGGCTCGGGAGATCCATGGCACTCACAGGGGAAAACTGTTGAGAAGAGGGTGAGCAGAGGCAGAAGGTTCCTCAGAGCCAACCCCTCCCTGGGCTCAGCATTCCTCCCTCTCTACCCTCTGGCCTCTCCCAAACTTGCCCCTCCCCCACAGCATCTTCCTCAACCCAGACCTCAGCCCAGCCTCACCATGGAGCAGGGGCTTTGCAGACAGGACAAGCCAAGTACCAGGAGCCCCCAGAGCAGTGCCATGTTCCTGTATCCGGGACAGGGAGGGTTAGTTCCCACTTCCCACTCAAACATCAGGCAGCAGACTGCTACCCATGGGCTCCCTGACCCCATCAAGATACAGAACTTGGACCCACACCCAAGCATATTAGCTGTGGTCCTCATCCTGAGAAGTGGGATTCCCATGATTTCTTTCCACTCTTGTAGTTTCTCATTTAGTCTTCATTCTCTAGGCCTCACATTGTGGATCAGACCTGGGTTTAAATCTGGCCTCTGCTTCTTCCCACAGGACCTTTGGTACTTCCCTTAATTCTTTTGGGTTTTAGCTTGTCTTGTAAAGTCATGGCAGAAGTCCTCCCTCCCATGTAGAGATTGAGGACCAGAATAAGAATCTCTGTAAACCTTGAGTATGATGGCTGGCTCTCAGTGATCTGTATCTGAGAAGGCTTCCCACCCCAGAGAACCCATCTAACCTGTTGTTCACTTCATCCAGTCTTTCTCAGACTGCCCCAGTCCTACCCAAAGGCCCCAAGGGCTCAGCTGGGGTGGCAGGGCAGCCAGAAAGCAGCTTTGTTGACCTAGTAGCGGAGCCCAATGAATGACTGGCCCAGATACCTTTGGACTTACGGGAACCACAAGCCTTATCCCAACTCTGTCCCCCAATTCTGCTCCAGGGTGCTTTGGGGAAGCCAGACTGGTGGAGGGGTCTGTGCAAGTCTTAGTCTAAGGCCTCCAATAAAGATTTTCCTATCCTCAACCCCTACCTGGGCCTTATCTCCTAGCCAGCTCTTCTGGAGGGTCCCTCTGTTACTCCCCAGCCCCCACCATTACGTCCAAGAGCCTTCAGCCAGGCCCTCATCTCCAACATGGATATGATTCTGCCTGAAAAGAACAGGCCTTTAGGTTTTGAGGTTCTAAAGGGACTTCTGGAACTGCCTGCACTTCTGCTCCTCAACACCCCAAGACACTGTGAAGCTGCAGGCTCCCTGAATCAATTCAGCCAGACCCCTTGCCCAGGGGCCCCTCCGCATCTCCTCTGCTGCCGGAGAAGGCTGCACCACCCTTTGATCCTACCTCTTCAGGCTTCTTGCTCCAGCACACGATGTTCTCCGGGACCCACTTGCTCTCCACACTCTGCCTGGTGCAGCCAGCCTGGCCTAGCTCTCTCCTCCCACAGGACCTTTGCTCTTAGCCAACCCCCGTTCAGCCTGCCTTCTCTGCTGGTAAATATTGACCTGCACATCCGGTTAAACATTGATATGGGGGCCAGAAGCCCCTTTCCCATCAGGGCTGCTAATCCTAAGACAGCCACCCAGAGCCTGGTTACAGGAGCAGACAGTTGAGGAGGTTGGGTCTGGCCAGGCAAGAGGGTAGCTCCAGGATGCTCAGGGGCCTGGCAAGCCTTCTAATGACCCTTCAGCATGGGGATTATCCATGGTCAGTTAGGCTCAGAGAGTCACAATCAGATTCCTGTTCCCAAATTCCTGTGTTCCCACCACCGTCACCACAACTGTCCCAGGCAAGGGAAGGCTGCAGGAACCTGCAGCAAGCCCAGGATTCTGGTTGGCTACCTTTAGCATGGGCCAAGGTAAGGGGTGGAGAAATAAGACTCAGCTGGAGGCAGGCCATCCCAGGGTACCACCTCTTCAGCATCAACATTCACTTTCCCCCAAGGATGAGCCATCTGAAAACTTGCCGGAGGCCACCCAGACCAGAAGCCCTGCATCCATGGCAGCCAGAGGACAATGGCTCCCTCTCTACCCTCTGGCTCTGCTCTTCACAGGCCTGGAAACTACTAGGTCTTGGCTTTTCCTAATCTTACCGCCATCAAGATAAAGTGGTGGGCATGATGATACAAGCCTTGTATAACAGCACTTGAAAGACAGAGGTAAGATGATTGGGAATACAGTGTCAACATCAGCTACATATCACATTCAAGGCCAATAGTTTGAGCTCAAAGACCTTGTATCAAAAAAAAAAAAAAAAAAAAACCTGGGCATAGAGACTAGAGAGATGGTTCAGTGGTTAAGAGCACTGGCCGCCCTTGCAGAGGATCCAGGTTCAATTCTCAGCACCCATATGGTGCACATGGTGCTTCACAACCATCCACTAACTCCAGTTCCAGGGAATCTGATGCCCTCTTCTGACCTCTGCAGGGTCCAGATACACAAATGATGCACATGCATACGTGTGGGCAAAACACTCATACACATAAAAAAAAGTATGTCTTTAAAAGTTGGGCCTAAGACAGGCGTTGGTGCCGCATGCCTTTAATCCCAGCACTCGTGAGGCAGAGGCAGGCAGATCTCTGTGAGTTCGAGACCAGCCTGGTCTACAAGAGCTAGTTCCACGGCAGCCTCCAAAGCCACAGAGAAACCCTGTCTCGAAAAAAAAACAAAAGTTGGGCCTGGTGTTATGCCTATAATCTCAGGACTTTGCTTCAGGCAAGAGAGTCATCCCAAGAATGGTCTTGGGATGGTCTCAATCATGGTCTTGGGATGGTCTCAATCTGAGACCAGTTCAGGCTGGTCTCAGATTGAGACCAGCCTGAACTACATGAGACTATCTCAAAAAATCAAGGACAAGCCATAAGCCAGACATGGTGATACCCACCAGTAACCCCACCTCCTTGAAAGGCTGAGGCAGACTGCTTGAGCCCAGCTTAGGTAAAACAAAACACAACACAGCCTCACTCAGCTCCATGGCTCTTCCAAAGAATTTATTGATCATATTTACATGAATTGCAAACAGTGAGGAGGCAGCAGGGGCCACATCTCAGACTGCTTCTCTCCTCTAAATGGGGACTCAAGAGATGCCAGGATCTTCCCTTCTCCTGGGAGGGACCTGAGATGCAGAGATGATTCCTGTTGCCCCTTCTCCCCAGGGGTGCTGGCCCCAAGGGCTGCCTCCCTGGCTCAAGGCACAAACACTGTGGTTAGGGGCACCAAGGCAAGGCATGGATTCATTTCTGGACCAGCTGGGGCCATGTAACCTCTTCTCTGGCCCTGCTTCCCCTTTCCCCCCTTTTTCTGGTCCCACACTGGGAAGACCTGGCAGAGTGGATACTGAAACCCCAGACAAAGCCCTTAAACTCCTGGGTCATGGCCAGCCCTCCTTAGGATGGAGTCCAGGTACCATCAGTACCCTGGGTAGGAGTAGTTTCCTATCCTTGGTAGACAGAGCTGGGGAGAAGTTGGCTAGAAGAAACTGGCTGAGCAAGACCCATCTCCCTTCATTTCCTGGAGCTTCCCTGTCCTTGTGATTCCAGAAGGTGGAGTTGGGGAACAATGGGGATCATGGTGCTTTTCCCTGTTCCCCTTCTTGCTGGTTAAAACAACATCTCCCGAGTTTCAGGAATGAAGCCACTTCATGGCCTTGGAGATTCAGGAGCTGTGTGATCCCAGATGGCAGGCCATGTGGGCACCCAGGGCCTGGGGCTTGCATAAAGGGAGCTGCTGAGAGATCAAGAAGATCAGGGGTGTCATCTCACCTCTGCCTTTAGCCAACTCCTGCCTGGACCTATGCCAGGAGGCGGATGATGCCATTGTCTGAGCCCAGCAGGAGGTGGCGTTTCGTGGGCAGCAAGGCCAGGCTAGTGAGTGTGCCACGGAAGTTCTCGGAGCTGAGCTTCGTGGTGGCCTGAGAGGGTGGTTCAAGCAGGGAACAGATACCAATCTTGTTGGCTACAGTGCCAGTGATCACCTCGCTGCCATACAGGTCGAAGGTGTGGATGGGATCGGACGCTGACTTGTAGTGGTGTGTGGGCTTCTGCTCCAGCTCCTTCCACACAGTCAAGGAATGGTCGGAAGACGAGCTGACTAGCATGCTGCCCTCTATGGCCTGTAGAGTGGAGGGGGCAGACAGCTTCAGTAGGGGCCTAGGGATCCCATCTACCCACCAAATTCCACGACCATCTCAGAGTGTCTTTAATTTCAGTACTCACTCACTCACTCACTCAGGCCAACCCCTGTGAATTCAAGGTCAGCCTGGTCTACACAGCCTGTGTCTGGGAGATATACAATAAGACCTTGTCTCCAAAAGAAAAATTAAATATATTCTTATTAATGTTAACTATCACTGGCTGGGCAAGATGGTTGCCATGAATCAAACAAGACCATAAATCCAACACTCTGAAAACAAATGAAGCTAGCCTGGTCTACATAGTAAGCTCCAAGCCACCTAGGGGTTCAAAGTCAGACTTTGTCTTTGTTTGCTTTGGTTTGGTTTTTCAAGACAGGGTTTTTCTGTGTGGCCTTGGCTGTCGTAGAACTCACTCTGTAGACCAGCCTTGCCTCAAACTCAGAGATCCCAAGTGCTGCAGATCTTGTCTTAAAAACACAAATGAAACATATCAACCAAAAAAGAAAAAAACCAAAAAACCTGTAACCATTACTTTCATTTAACAGTAGACTCTACTCCAGGATAGCCAACACTATATAGAAAACCCCCCCACCCCCAACACACACACACACACACACACACACACACCACACAAAAAATATATATGGGGCTGGCAAGATGGCTCAAAAGTTGAGTACTTCCTAACTCTTGCAAACCACCTAGGTTCAATTCCCAGCGCCCACATGATGGCTCCCAACTATCTGTAACTCCAGTTCCAGGGGATCTGACACTCACTTCTGACTTCTGCTAGCACTGGCATAAAGTAGTGCACATACACACACCTATAAGCCAAGCGGTGGTGGTGGCACACACCTTTAATCTCAGTACTCAGGAGGCAGAAGCAGGAAGATCTCTGAGTTCGAGGCTAGCCTGGGCTACAAAGAAAGTTCCAGGACAGCCACAGCTACACAAAGAAAACCAGTCACACACAACAAAAACAACAACAACAAAAAACCTAAAAACAAAAAAACCAACCCCCCCCCAAAAAACCACTTCTATATATAAAATGGCTAGGCATGATGGTATACAACTTTAATCCCAGCATTTAGGAGGCAAAAGCAGGGGGATCTCTCTGATTTCAAGGCCAGCTTACTCTATATAGTGAGTTCCAAGGCAATATAGAGAAATACTGCCTCAAAATAAATAAATGTGAGTCTTTTAAAAATTAAAAGAAGCCAGGGGGTGGTGGCGCACATCTTTAATCCCAGAACTCGAGAGGCAGAGGCAGGCAGATCTCTATGAGTTCGAGGCCAGCCTGGTCTTCAAAGAGAGTTCCAGGACAGCCTCCAAACCTACAGAGAAACCCTGTCTCGGGGAGAAAAAAAATTTAAAGAAAAAAATTCCAACTGTTCAGGCATTGTGTTACACACGCCTGTGTCACCACATCTAACCTCCCTAAAAACCTGCAGAGTACATGTTGCCACTGTCCTCTTTTAACATTTATTTTTATTCGTGTGTGTGTGTGTGTGTGTGTGTGTGTGTGTGTGTGTGTGTGTGTGTGTGTGTGTGTGTGTGTGTACCACATGAGGGCAGATACCCACAGAGGCCATAGGGTGTTGAACCCCTGGCGCTGGAGTCACAGGTAGGTTCGGAGCTGCTGGATGCTTATGCTGAGAACCAAACTGGGATCTTCTGAAAGCATCAGGCACCATTCTCCCTTTACAAAAGAACCGGGATTGATACAGGATGACCCCACAGCCATGCTGACACTTTCTGACAATGTTGGAATTTAGGGCCCCCTGGGGCTCTGGACAGAGCTGAGGGCAGCCTACATTCTCCAGTAGCATGGCCTTAGCCTCCGAACATGCTGGGGAGGAGAGTTCCAGCTGCTGGGAGAAATCTTCCCACAAGCTGCCCTCCCTGGACTTCCTGAGCATTCCCGGAGGCCTGTGATTGAATACAGAAGGCAGGAGCATGATGCCCATGCCTGGGCCTGAACCTGCCCCCATCAAGACAGCCCAGCAGGGGGCATGGACTCTGCTCAGTGGTCTCCAGGCAGTAAACAGCCTCCAGGCTTAGCTTTATTTAACCTGAACTGGGTCACGGACAGGGCGTGACCCCTGATCCTCCAAGCAAGACAAATATGGACAAGGGTTACTCATTATAACATCCCCACGGAGCAGCAGGGTCAGTTCTAGCCTTGGTTCCCTGCCCTACAAGAGCCACCTTCCCTGCCCATCAGATGTCCCTGAGTAGGTATAAGAGATACCGGCACAATCCTGTCCTCACTCAGGCCAGGCTCTAAGCAGAGGTGAAAGGAGGGACCTAAGGCAGTCACCTTGATCTGTAGAATGTCTCCTTCATGGGCTGGCCAGCCTCGTAGAACCAGGCCTGTGCGGGTGTCCAACAGCACCATGAAGCCCGAGGAGAAGCCAGCCACAACACTACGGCCACTGGGGCTGACTGCCAGGGAGCGAACAAGCCCAGGGTTTAGCCCTCCACCTAGTCGGAACTCATGCTGTAGGCAGAGGGAGATTGTGCTCAAGTGCCAGCCACCACCATCCCCTACCCTACTTCCATCCATCCCACTCAAGCCCACAAAGCCAGGAGACCTGACCCTCCCATTCCATGCATGGAAGGGAAAGTTCCCGGACTCCAGTCCATCATAGAGCCCCACCCATAGAGCTTCCTATCACAGTGTTCCTGCAGGAGTCCTCTGACAGGCTCCTAGAGACCCCCAGCTAGGGCACAGGGAACTGCACACCTCCTGACCTGCAAGCCAGGCTTCCTGCAGTCCACAAAGCGCAAGGTGGAGTCAGAGCTAGCCATGGTGATGCTGGTGTGGGGGGCAGGCATGACAGCTACAGCGGTCAGGGGCACCCGGCTGTCTGAAGGATCCACAGTGCGAAGGGTCTTCCCTGAAAAAGGACACAGTACATTTGGGGGTCTAGTGAGTATCCAAGAGCCCTGGCTACTTTAAGTCCTGACTCACCCCATGCCTGCATGCCATTCTCACGTAACCCACAGAATTTCAGGGCTTTCTCATCTTCCTGTTTCCATAGCCAAGCCAGGGTCCCACACCCAAAGTACTCTCCTCTCTTCATACAGCATGCTCTAAGCAGCTGGACCACCTGTCTGCCCTGATGCTACTCCATTCCCTTCCCTCTCCATTCCCTAGTTCTCTTTGCAGTGACGGCAAGTAATGCTGTATGAGCCCTACATGCAGAATCTCCGGACCAGTGTTTTTGATTCACACAGGTGAAAAGTAGATGCTTCCTGCTGCAGAGCAGCTTGCTGCTAAGTTGGGGGAGCGGATTCAAACTCAGGTCCCAGTTCCTAATCCCTAATTGTTCCCACCTTGAGCAATCTTCCCCCTCGAAATATACTATTATGTATTTCCCACTAGGGTCCTATTCCCAGCGGCCTGGCAAAGGCACAGTAAAGCAGCCACAGAACAGGCCTCACCTGGGCCCGCTCACCTGTGAAGGGGTCCCAGACGTGCACAGCCCCATCACAGCTCACCACATACTGAGGGGCCTCAAGTTGGCCCACGTAGAAGACACTCTTTCGGTGCTGGGCATAGATGAGGCGGGGGGCTGTCTCACTGGTCCCATCCCCATAGTTGTATAGTGGCCAGAGGCGTACAGTACGATCCTTGCTGCCACTCAGAAAGAAGTCCTCGCTGCTCAGGGCAGCCACACATTTGACAGCTCCTGTGTGGCCCAGAAAGCTCTGCAGGCGGATCTGGTGGAAGTGGAAGTGGGCATCCTGCTGGCTCACACCAATCTCATATTGCCAGTATGCCAGCCAGTTCCCGCTCAGCCCATGGGCACTCCGGGGCAGCTCCCGCTTCAGGGCATTGTCTTCACTCCTGCTGCTGAGACCCCCACCACCCACTCCAGAGATGGGGCCCAGCAGTCCAGGACTCTCAGGCTGAGACTCAGGGATCTGGATGCGATTTCCAACCAGGACACTCCCAAAGGTCCCTGAGTGTCCATCATCCTGGAGACAGCTCCCACTCTGAGGGTCCCAATCAGGGCCGGCACTAGGCACAGTGGGCTCCATGCTGGCTGGGTTTCGAGCGCTTGGGCTGATGCTTTCCAGATACAACCCTGCCAGCTCCCCGACTAGCTCATGGTTGGGGATGATCTTCTGGATGATGTCACCTGCATGGGAATGGGAAAGGTCCCAAGATCAGGGAAGATGACAGGCAGCTGTTACCACCTAAGGCTTCAGGTACTGACTGGGCTACTCTGTGCAATTAAGTCCCCATCTTTGAGTCTTGGTTTCCTCCCCCCAAAAAGCAGCTTTATTGATACACAGACATGAGTGCTGTCTCTATAGAGACATACATATGTGCCAGGCACCATACTGGCAACAGACACAGAATGATGATTAATACAGATGTGTCCTGCCACTTGGAGCTTAGGATTCCATAGGAGCATAACACACCCAACTGCAAGGGGCATCCTATTCAGAATGAAACCCAGTATAACGCCCATCCCATAAGGGAGGCCACAAAAATGGCAGGCCGTCAATTCCTTTGCAGATAGCTTCTGGAGACCATCATATTCCCGTATGTCCCCGACTTGTACAGCTGACTTCTGAGCCTTTTGTGCCAGAAAATATTCAGATTCTCTTCTGTGTCACTGTCCTGCTTAGGTTTTGGTTTTGTTTTGTTGTCAATTTGACACCAGCTACATCATTTGGGAAGAGGAACCTACAATTGGAAAAAAATCCCCTCTCCAGACTAGCCTGTGGGAACATTTTCTTGATTAACAATTAATGGAGGACCCAACTCACTGTGGGTGGTGCCACCCCTGGGTCAGGTGGTCCTGAGTTGTTTCGTTTCTTTTTTAAAGATTTACTTATTTATTATGTATACAGTGTTCTGTCTGCATTTTTTCCTGCAGGCCAGAAGAGGGCACTGGATCTCATTACAGATGGTTGTGAGCCACCATGTAGTTGCTGGGAATTGAACTCAGGACCTCTGGAAGAACAGTCAGTGCTCTTAAACACTTAGCCATCTCTCCAGCCCCCTGAGTTCTATAAGAAAGCAAGCTGAGCTGGGCAGTGGTGGCACACACCTTTAATCCCAGCACTTGGGAGGCAGAGGCAGGTAGATCTCTGTGAGTTCAAGGCTAGCCTACTCTACAGAGTGAGTTTCATGATAGCCAGAACTATTACACAAAGAAACCCTGCCTCAAAAAAAAAAAAAAAAAAAAAAAAGCAGGCTGAGTAAGTCACAAGGAACAATTCAGAGTTCTTCCATGACTTCTGCTTCAGCACCTGCCTCGAGTTTCTGCCCTGACTTCCCTCAGTGACAGCATGTGACCTAAGAGTTGTAAGATGAAATAAACCCTTTCCTCCCCAGGTTGCTTTTGGTTGTGATGTTCTATCATGATGTTCAACAGAAACCCTAACTAGGGTAATCACCATGGAAACTGGGGTCTGGGGTCAAATGTGTTTGCTATGATTCTAAAAGCACTGTGCTTAAAATCTACTGTAAACTGGGGGTGGAGGAGCATGCCTGTAATCTCAGCACACAGGAGGCAGATGCAGAGGCAGGGGGAGGGTATCTATTAGGCTAACCAGAACTACACAGTAAGGTTTCATCTCTAAAAAATAAAAACAAGAGCTAGAGATGGCTCATCAGGCAGAGGGACCTGTTGCCAAGACTCAGCACCTTACTTCATAACCAATGGTGTAAGGAGAGAACCAACTCCCAGCATGGTTCTCTCACTTCCACACACATGCCAGAGTATGCATGCACCTAAACTCACACAGGCAGTAATTTTTTTAAAGAAAATGAAGAACTCTGAGTGGTGCCACATGCCTAAAATGCCAGCAGTAGACAGGTGTAAGCATAGGGGTCAGCTTGGGCTAAATGAGACAAAAAAAAAAAAAAAAAAAAAGAACCCACTGCTGACTCTGGAAGTGAAAGCATTGGGGCCCACCCCAGGGAAGAGATGTAGTCACCAACGCTGTGCAAAGGAACGTGATGGGCAATACCCAACAGGCAGGAGAAGGGTACGTAGATTGTGTACGCCATTTCCAGGGTGAACACCTTCTGCAGCTCTTCCAGCACGGTGGGGTCCACTGGCCGTCGATGCCCATCAGAGAAGGTGGCCTCTGGCAGTTGGCCCTCAGGACAGCCCTTAGGATCCAGTTGCAGATCCTGCAGGCAGGAAGCCAGGGGAGTCAGCAAATCCACAGCCCTAGGCCGGGTCTGCCCAGCCCATATACTCTGCCTACCTGCTGCCCTAGCTCATGCAGATGAGAGAAGACTTGAAAGAAGGCGGCCACAGGCTCACTCAGGTGCTGCTGAACCATCTCCTGTCCGATTCGCAAGCAGATGAGGGCGATGAGACTAACGGTCTTCACACACAGGACGGTCCGGGCCTGGGCCCCACTTGGGAACCTGGAAACAGAGCTCATGAGCTCACAGAGATCAGCCTGCCTCTGCTTCCTGAATGCTGGGACTAAAGGAGTGCGCCACCACTGCCCAACTGGACCCATGACTCTTAACACCCAGGCCAGTATTATCTCCTTTCCCCTGAGCTTTCCAGCCCCTCCTGGGGGTCCCTCAACCGGGTGGCTCTCCCATGAAGCAGGGGCCTACCCTGTGACAAGAGAGGTGAGGAAGCTGAGCACAGGCAGCAAGACCTCATGGCTGATGCGGGGCAGGATGTCCATGAGGGTGGTGTCTGAGAGGTACACGATGATCTTCTGAGTCAGCGTCACGGCCGCCAGCAGCCCTGCCTCCTTGCGGCTGTTCAGTCGGCTGGGGCTTGAGTTGCTCCCTGGGGCCACCTGGAACCATAGAATGGATGAGGACCAGGCCACCCCTAGACCTCCTGGAACCCAGCGATTGGGGACCAGTCCTTGGGTCCTTAGCCTCCCCACCCCAGGCCTGCTGAACCAGCAACTGACCAGGTAACTGATGTAGGGCAGGTACTGGTAGGTGAGAACAGGCTCTCCATATAGGTGGGCAATGTGCAGGAGGCAGCTGAGCACAGGCCCTGACACTATGTCCCCGAGCACTGGCCTCTTCTGGTAGATGTTGCCGGCACTCAGCGGGGGGCTCTCATCACTGCTGACTGTGAACTGCTGCCGAGTGGGCCCTGCCAAGGAAAGGCTTTGAGAAGCTAGTGGAGGACAGGAGGGAAGGCAGCCTTCTAAGACTGTGGGGCAGCTTCTATTCATTCTAGATTGGGATCTTCCCTTTTCCCAATCCACGGAAAAAAGAAGCTTACAGGCTGAGACCCGGGAAGTAGAAAGAGTCCCCTGGAGAGGGCTAAGAATGGGCAGCAGCCTGGGAGGAAATCTGGCTCCAGCACTAACCACAGGCCTTACCCACATAACAAGATGTCAGCAGGCGCAGCAGGTTCCGGGCCACATGGCGAGAGGCTACCGTGGGGCCAAGCTTGGCAGAAAGCCAGCGGACCATCTTACAGGCTGTATCTGTAGGGCAGAAGCAAGTCCTGAGCTCATCAGATAACTTGCTCAACACCCTTCCCACCCCACCTGCTACACCACACCCTGCCCAGCCAACTCTGGCTGCAGCTCTGCTAAGGAGCCTGTCTACACTGGGCTCATCCACTTAGCCATGGAGGAGGTTGACCTACTGGAAACTGGCTTCTCAGGCAGGACCTACAGGAAGGCCATCCTTTCAAAATGTTCCCAGGCTTGACCCTGGCTACCACCCCTCTGGCTTCTCTTCAGCAACCCTTTTTAGCCTTTCACTGCCTCTGATGCAAGCACGAGGGCCTTAGAGGGCCTTGCACACATGTTATTCCCTCTGTCTGGGACACTCTTCTCATTTCACACCTATTATTGCCGGTTCCCATTCCATTTACACCTCAACCATTGCTTGCTTTTATTTCTTAATTGTTTTTCTGGTGCTGGAGGTAAAACACCCAGTGCCTCACACATACTAGGCAAATGCTCTACCACTAAGCTCCAAACCCAGCCCAATGTGTCCCTTTTAAAGATGCCTTCTTTGGCTTCTGAAAGCTACATCTAAGCCCCACTTTCCACTCACACATAGCACTAACCAATTACACTGCACCAGACCATTTGACCTCGGATGTGAGCTCTGTTTGTGCTACACTGGACCGTGATGGACCCCTGCACAGCACAGGAAACCAATATCTTCCAGGCCCAGGGACTCACCAAGGAGGATCTTCTGTTCTTTGCCTTCTGTCTGCTCTGTCAAGGGCTCCTCTTCCTCTTCTCTGTCTCTCCCATCACCAGGAGCCACGACCGTTTCCATGGACAGCATTGTGTCAGACAGAGCGAGTTCAGATGTTCCTGTGACATCATCCGTCTCCTCTTCCTCCTCCAGGATCACACAGCCTTCCTCCTCCTCCTCTTCCTCAGAGCCCTCACTTTGCTTCAAGTCCTGGCTACTGTCACCTGACTTCAGGCTGTTCTTGTCCACAGGGGCACCTCCATCATCCCCACCCCGCTCCTCACCCTGTGAGGTCTCGCTAGTGCTGCTCTTGTCACTCAGCTGGCCCAGACTCACGGCCTCAGCCTCCTGGGGCTGTGGAGATTCAGCCACATAAAGTCCAGATTGGAAATCCTCTGTGTCTGGCAAGTCAGCCTGGTCATGAAAGCTGACACCTGACCTGTAGTCTGGGAGTCCCAGTCCTGAGGAAGCAGCAGGCTCCCCGTCCATCTGAATCTCCTCCCCAAAGGCACATGAGCCAGGCCCAGGCCCTGGGAGCTCACTTTCCTCATCTTCAGTGGTTCCAACCAGGCCTTTGCTCTCTTCCTGGGAGGCCTCCACCCCAGCCAGTACCTGAAGGACATGGGGCAGCAGGTGAATGAGGAAAGCCTGCAAGCCCAACCGGACCACCAACTGGGCCACAAAACAGTCAGTGTACAGGTAGAAGCGGCCATGCAGCCGGCAAGGGCTCTCATAGGCACCGATGAGGGGCTTCAGGAGGTACTTATTGGTATTTTTGGGGCCCAGAGCCTTGGCAACGGGTTCAAATAGGTACCAGGCTGTATACACAGCTGTGTGTTCCTCAGACATGAGTGACAGCACGAAAGGCAACAGGATCTCCAAGCCCTCAGGAGTGATGTCATTTAGCACTGCACCCAGTTGCTGCCATAGAGCAAACACCAGTTCCCGTCCCTGGGCCTCATCCTCCACACGCCTCGCCTGATACAACAGAATGAACTTGTGCAGTGCTGGAAAGTATGGAGGGAAAGGGACCACAGAGCTGAAGGGGCTGAGGAGCTGAGCTGGGCTGGGTGGGGGCAAGCCCTGGGAAACGGGCCTGTACTCAAACAGTGGGTCCAGCTTGCCCTTCTTCACCACTGTGGGGCTTTTGGGTCCACTCAGCTGCAGAAGTGTGTCCAGCACAGGCTGCAAAGACACAGGAATGTCCTTGGAGTGGCGTGTGCAGAGACCCCGGACAGCCTCAAAGCGTACCCACAAAGGTGCATCGGGCTGCAGTGTCCGGACCCTGGTGGCAAACACCATCTCAGCCAACAGGACACCCAGCACCTGCATGTCTCGATGGAAGAGGTTCTGTAGGTGCACAGGTGGCTGGACCTGAGGCTGTTCGGGTACCTCCAGCTGGCTCCCTAGGCCTTTAGCTAGGAAGTTACCCATTTTCTCCAGCTCCTCCAAGGCCTGGATAGGACTGAAGCCCTCAGGAAGAGCAATCTTCCCCTCTTCGCCCTCCCCAGGGTCTGACCCACCAGCTTTGCTTCTGCGGCCTGGTCGAGAGCCTGAGGTTGCTGAAAAAGACAACAGGCTAGGTGAGGCTTGACTGGAGGAAGAGCCCAACTGGTCACCTGCTTTCCCAGGGAGGGAGATAGAATCCAGAGCTTCCGTAGCCTGCTCTAAGTCATCTTCCCCTGTCATGGGCCTGTCTCTAGTCCAGCCAGTCTCACACGGAGTGGCCTCTAAAACAAGCCTGCCCACCCCATTTATAAGTTGTCCTGGAATGTCCTCCTGGCCTGTGGCCTCCTGAATGGGCTGGACCAATAGCCGGGGGATGAGTGGGGGCTCAGGGGCCAGGGCAGGAGCCCCAGCTAGGCGCTGGGGATGTGGCTGATCAAAGAGCTGTACGACACCATAGCTGGTCAGGTGGGTGTGGGCATCCACCAGGTGCAAACATACGTTCTTCTCCTTCACAGCCTCTTTGCCCTGGAGTTTGTAGCCGAAGGTAAGGTCAATCCAATGGTGCAGGTCTTGGGACACCTCCCAGCTCTCCAGCAGCGCTCTATGGGCAGCCACAAACTCCTGGTTAGAACTGCACCAGGCTGGCACATCCAGGTCAGGCATGTCAGGGTGGATGGAGCGAAAGATAGAAGGATCCGTGTAGAATTCAGGGATGCACTCATCAGGTGTCCAGGTCTGCATCCGCTCCATAGTGGCAGGGTACTCATGGGGCTCCCACTGTGCTCGGACATGTCCACAGAGTACTGAGCGGGGTGTGCGCCGAGCCTTGTATACATAGTATGTGATGTCAGAGAGGACGTCAGAGATGTGATGAGGAACATGAGGTGGCTCCCCACCTCCTGCACCACCTGCTACAAATGCCTGCCGTGTCATCTCATAGGTGAAGTCCAATTGCTTATCTCCCTTGTTGAGTCGGAACTTGGATTTACGAAGGTCCCGGAAGCGCCCATAGGGCGTGGTAAAGTCTACCACCCAGGGCAGCACTGGGTGATAGTTGGGATCTCCCTGTCGTCGACCTGCCAACCGATTCAGCTGCATGAGGTAGTGGAAGTTGCTGATTCGGCCATGGACCCAGTCCAGCACAAGGCCCTTAAGTTCCTTCCGGCAGGTGGGACATGCGGGTCTCCCTGCCTCCTCTTTTTCAGATTTAACACCTGTCCTGTTTTTCTCTACAGAGACCTCCTGGTTCTCATCCTCAGAAGGCATCTCATAAGCACTCAGGTCCAGCCGAAGCTCACTGCAAAGCTTCTCGTCCACAGCAATGTGGTGCAAAGACAGGGCCCCACAGGCCAGCCCTTGGCGGTGACAGGCATCCATGGCCCTGAGGACCCGGAACAGAATAAAAAGCACCTTGGCTTGGCTGTTGGTCAGCTTGGCAGGGCTGAAGGTAACTACATCATGCAGGGAGAACTGTACATAAGGGTGTACCACATACAGCATTTCGGGTGACTCCAGAAGGGCCTCAGCTCGCAAAAGGCTGGGGCAGGTAGGGCTGCCCCGAGAGGGGCTGGGCCCATCTCTGACATTTGATGGACACTGGATGGATTCACCCACTGGCAGGAAGGTGCATCCATAGACCCTCTGTAGAGCCTGTCTTATAGAGTCTAGAGCAGGTACAGCTGAGGGGGCAGTGCTATGGCTATAGGGCTGCCCATAAGTACGGTATGCATGGCGCCACAGGTTCCGGTAATTCTGGGCAGCCACCTCCTGCATGAAACGCGTGAGTGTCTCGGGGTTACAGGACCCCTCGTCAAAGGGCAGGACTCCACCCAGCGGGTAGGACAGTCTCCGTTTCCTCAGCCCGTGCACCTCCACTCGCGTCCACCCCGGGGGCAGCCTCTGTACCGAACGTTGCAGTAGAGTCCTGACTTCCGCTTCACCCAGGCCCTCGGCCCGGGGACAGGGTCCCAGGCGGCGCTCGCGGAGACAAGCCAGCCAACGCGCGGGCACTAGGGCCACCACGTGCGTGCCCCCCGGTGCCGGAGCCAGCTGCCGGACATCGATGTTCAGGTCTCTCTCCACGCTCCGGAGAAGCTCCTCCATGTCAGGTCCTGGGGATGGAGACCAGCCCTCGGATCCTGCTGTAAGAACCACTTTCCGTCCTCTGCTCCCCTGGGCCATCTGGTCCTGGCCCCCTGGGGGCAACGCGAGGCTGAGCCTGGCCACGGCCCTCCTCGCAGTGGCTTCCGGGGTGCCAGGCCGGGAAGATTGGGATGGGCGAGGAGCGAGAGTTGGGGTGCAGGTAACTGGGCGAACCAGCTACAAAGGAGAGAAGGCCTGAGGCTCCTCTTACCCCTCTGCAGGGTCCTGCGTTCCGGGGCGCAGCGGGGCGTGGAGCGCAGAGCGCCAGAGCTGAGCGCCACCGTGACGGGTCAGCTGATGCGGGTCATGTGATCTCCCAGACACGGAAACAACCGCACGTGTCTCCAAAGGGCCCAGCGAGACCCCGCCTCCTGCTCCTGCACCCACCCCTGCGGGCCAGTCAAGACCCTCTATTCTGCTGCTCTTTTGGGGCTTCGTCCCAGCCTCGTTTGGTTCTGGGACCACCTGGGCAATCCAACCGCCCTCAGGTACAGAGGAAGACCATTCATCCAAACAGGGCACCGGAACTCTCTCCCCTTTCTGATCTCTCTCTCCTGCAGGCTCTGAGACAAGGATCTAGTGAGGCTTATCTTGGAAATACTAGCCCTCTAGCCAAGTGTCAGCTCTGGCAGCAGCAGAACCAGACCTTTCCACATGCACCCTCTCAGCGTCCCCATGCTGTTCTGCAAAAAAAGGAGTTTAATTTTTCCAAAGCACTTGATGACTAACTTGCCACTTGGCCCTCACAACGTTGTGGGAAGTAGGGAAGTGGCCCAGGCGCAGAGGCTTGGGGTTCTTTGAAACAAAATGTTCTCCTGAGATTTCCGGTTGAAAATGTAGATGCCACAGAACCAGCAAGTGTGGTCACAGCCTTGCAGATGCTACTATGACTCTAGGCAGGGTGCAGCAGAGGACAAGGAACAGAAACCAGAGAGCTTGTGCTCAAACTGCTCGTCTTGTTTCTGGCTCAGGTACAGGCCCGGCCAGTAATAAAACCACTTAGTGTGCTCCAGCAAGTTTTGAGTCTCCTAAAAGTTTGGTGCTGAGGTTACGGCCTTTAAAAGCACTTAAGAAGCCAGGTAGTGGTGGTGGTGGTGCAAGCCTTTAATTCCAGCACTCGGGAGGCAGAGGCAGGCTGATTTCTGTGAGTTCAAGGCCAGCCTAGTCTACTTGTAGGACAGACAAGGCTACACGAAGAAACCCTGTCTCAAAAACCAAATTAAATTAAAAAATGAAAATAAAAGCACTTAAGAAAAAGAGAGATGACTTAGCAATTAAGAACACTTAAGCTCTTCTGGCTTCCACAAGCACCCACATACCATACTCATACATGTACACATATATAAAAATAATTCTGTTTTAAAAATTAAAATCCAGGCTGGTCGGTGGTGGTGCACCCCTTTAATCCCAGCACTCAGGAGGCAGAGGCAGGTGGATCTCTGTGAGTTTGAGGCCAGCCTAGTCTACAAAGCAAGTTCCAGGACAGGCTCCAAAGCTACACAAAGAAACTCTGTCTCAAAAAAAAAAAAAAATGAAACCAAAAATAAATAAATAAATCCAAGTGTAGTGACACACACCTTTAATCCCAGTATTTGAGAGGCAGAGGCAGGTGGGTCTCTGAGGTCCAGGCCAGCTTGGTCTACAGAGTGAGAGACCAGCAAAGGCTACATAATGAGACCCTGTCTCAAAATAAATAAGACAGATCAGACAGAGGATCATTGCAAGTTCAAAGCCAGTGTAGTTAAGTAAAGACTTCCAGACCACCAGGGCTACAAAACAAGACCTAACTGAAAAAAGAAAGGGGAAGAGAAGAAGGAAGAAAAGGAGAAAGGCTGCCCAGAGAAAAGATATCAGTGGTTTAGATATGACAGATTCGACCTGTCTCTTCTTCAAGGGCTGCTGGAGTCCCAGATGTGCTGGATCACATGGCCTTATATGTAGTAACTTCCCCATTAATGGAGTGTTTACCACGAGTTAGCCACCTGCCCAGAGCCTTGTATATCTCACTTCATCTAATTCTCTCTCTCTCTCTCTCTCTCTCTCTCTCTCTCTCTCTCTCTCTCTCTGGTTTGTTTGCTTGCTTGCTTTTTGCTTTTACTGTGTACAAGAGTGCATGTGTGTGTGTGTACACATGTGAAGGGGTGATAGGGAGGTGTGCCCTTACCAGTAGAAATACACCATTAAAGCTTTGCCTCACTACCAGTTTGTTCTCTCTGCCTATGCTTCTTGGCTTTTTGATTCCGCCTCCCTGGCAGGATGGACTCATCTCTCTGGAACCAGAAATAAACACTCTTCCTTTTATTTATTTATTTTTTTAAAGATGAGGTCTCTCTACATAACCCTGGCTGTCCTGGAACTCACTATGTAGACCAGGCTGGTCTTGAACTCACAGGGATCTGTCTGCCTCTGCCCCCTGACTGCTAGGATCAAAGGTGTGGGCCACCATACCTGGCTAAACTCTCTTTCAGAAGCTGTCTTTGGTCATGGTGCCTTATCTCAGCCACAGAAAAGTAACTAATACAGATGGGATGTCCTCAATGATGAGATGAGACTAAGAAAAAGGAATACTTAGCCTGCTTGACCACCCATCCCTCTGACCTCAGATTGGCTTGTGAGGATCTTGGGCTATGAACAGATGACAATGACTCATTCTAAAAGGGCTCTGAGTTGAACTGTCAGGAAATTAGTTGGTATTTGTTCTACAAATGGCTGGAGAAGACTACTATGATTTCATGGGTGCATTTTCAAACATCAAACATCTTTGGGTGTATCTTATCTGCCTGAACCTCTCCCCACTCTTGAAGGCTATGATGTAACTCCATAAACACTCAAGGAAAGCCACAATAGACACATGAGACAACCCATAAGTCATTGCAGCAGGACAAGCCCTGAAACGCTCATTGATTCACTGTTTGAATCTGCTTTAATCACTTCCAAGCATAATTTTATGTAGCTGTAAAGTGAAGTTTAGAGGCTGGACAGATGACTTGGTGGTTAAGAACACTAGGGGCTCTTCAGAGAACCAAGTTCAATTCTCAGCACCAAATGGTGGCTCACAACTGTCTATAGCTTCAGTTCCAAGAGCATCTGATGCCCTCTTCTGGCCTCCATGGACACTGCACACACATGGTGCACAGATAAACATGCAGGCAAAATACCCATACACATAAAAATAAATCTTAAAAAAGTCTAAAAATAAAGTGAAGCTGGGCCAGGCAGTGGTGGTGCACGCCTTTAATCCCAGCACTCAGGAGGCAGAGGCAGGTGGATCTCTGTGAGTTTGAGGCCAGCCTGGTCTACAAGAGCTAGTTCCAGGACAGGCTCCAAAGCTACAGAGAAACCCTGTCTTGAAAACCAAAAAATAAAAAAAAAAAACAACAAAGTGAAGTTAATGGGAATAAGTTTTGTCTCACTTCAATAAAAAAGTTAATGTTAGGGGCTAGAGAGATGGCTTAGTGGTTACTTATTACTCTTACAGAGGACCTGGGTTTAGTTCCTAGCACCCACACTGCATGGCTCACAGTCATCTGTAATTCCACTTTCAGGGGATCTGGCACCCCTTCTGGACTCTATGGGCCCCAGCACTCACATGTGTACATACATGTATGCAATCAAAATATTTATACACATAAAAGAAAACACTTAAAAGAAAGAACGAGAGAGTGAGGGAGCCAGGCATAGTGCTTGCCTTTAATGCCAACACTATAGAGGCAGAGGCAGGAGAGAGAACCTTTGTGAGTTCCATGCTAGCCTAATCTATGGAGAAGGTTCCAGGCTAGCCAGGGTGACAGAATGAGGTCTTGTCTCAGAAAGAGAGAGAATATGCACAAAAGCAAGCTTATAGTCTCTTTTAATTAATTAATTAAACCAGTATTCCTGTACTTGGATATTATTGTTTTTCAGTTGAGAAACAAAATGGCCCATGAAAATTCTGTCTTCAGGTTAGATATGAGACAGAGAGATTTTTGTTTGTTCATTTGCTTTTTGCTTATACACACACACACACACACACACACACACACACACACACCTTAGAAGTAGGTGTGGAATCCAAGAAAGAATATATATATCAGAATCTTAATGTGTATCCAAAGTAAGTCTTGAATCCTCACCTTCCTCTCTCTATCTTTCATAATTTATTTTTATTCTATGTGAGCTGGTGTTTTTCCTGAGTTTTTATGTTTTTGTGAGGCTGATGGATCTCCTGGAGCTATAGTTACAGACCTTTGTGAGCTGCCATGTGGGTGCTGAGAACTGAACACGGGTCCTCCAGAAGAGCAGCCAATGCTTCTAACCATTGAGCCATCTCTCCAGCCCCTAATCTTTTTTTCAGGGGCGGGGTATAGAGTTCCAGATAGGGTTTCTCTGTGTAGCCCCGGCTGTCCTGGAACTCATGCTGTAGAACAGGCTGGCCTCAAACACAGCCGGTCTCTGCTGAGTGCTGGGATTAAAGTCCTGTGTCATCACCTCTCAAGTGCTGGGGTAACAAGTGTGCCTCATTACCACCTTCTGTGAGGGCCCATTTTGATGATCCGAAGGTTGTGCCTTGGTGCCAACAAAACGATCTGAAAGATCTTTGCTCTGGTCTCGGTTTATACAAACTGAACAAAAACTTTTTTCAAGTCTGTGTGCCCTGCCCTCTAGTGGTGATGGCTGATGGCTGCATACTACAACAGTGATCTTGAATGCATTTAAAATTACCTCTCTCTCTCTCTCTCTCTCTCTCTCTCTTTTTTTTTTTTCCTGGTTTTTCAAGACAAGGTTTTTCTATGGCTTTGGAGCCTGTTCTGGAACTAGCTCTTGTAGACCAGGCTGATCCACCTGCCTCTGCCTCCCAAGTGCTGGGATTAAAGGCATGGGCAACCACCGCCTGGCTAATTTACCTGTTGTTCTATGTCCTTTCAAGACTGGGACCTGGCCCACTGAGATTTCTAAGACATTGCACCTTCCTTTATCTGAACTTTAGAAAGCTTCTTGGCTATGTTATCTTGGGGGGGGGGCAAACCCAAGGCTTTTGCATGCTAGCTGAGCAAGTGAACTAACTTCAAGGTGTACTTCTGACTTGGTATGGAATGAGTCCCTGGAGCTGAGCTGTTGTTGAGCACCCTGAGTAGCTCTGATGCACAGATATTCAAGGCACATCTTGGAAAGTAAAGCTTTGGGGTCCCGGGGTATAACTCTGTGATGGGTGGAGTGCTTCACAAGAATAAAGTCCCACCACGACCATCACTAATAGTAATTAGCTGGGCGGTGGTGGCACTCGCCTTTAATCCCAGCACTCAGGAGGCAGAGGCAGGCAGATCTCTGTGAGTTTGAGGCCAGTCTGGTCCAAAAAGGCTACACAGAGAAACTCTGTTTCAAAAAACCCAAGAAAAAAATTAAAATAAGGTTCTGTAACTCTTCTCCCAATTTCCTTCTACCTCACCCGTCATTTCCTGAATTCCCGCTCAAGCACCCTTGCACTTTGGGGAATCTGGACTGAGAATTAGTCACCCTCCTTTGCCTTCTTTTTTACCGTATTTCCAGAAGTACACATTTTGGCTAGTCACCGAGGGAAACTGCAGCTGCCTGTGGGCCACCAGCCCATGCCAAGTGAGATCAGCAAGAAAGATGCTGACAGTGAGTGTGCCAGCCGTGGGTCTGGTAGATTTGCACTGTGCTAAGTGATTTCAAACAACTTCTTCTTAAGTCCCTACAAGAAACCATACTTTACTATTTACACTGTTTTGTAGATGAAGAAAATATCATTGCTAAGCTCACTGCCAGTCAGCACTAGAATATGAATGTGTCTCGTTCAGTGCCTCTGGACAGCCGGAAGGAAAGCTGGGGACACTTCTGGCAGTTATAATTGGAATCATGTGCTGCTGGCATCTAGGGTAGAAGCCAGGGTAGTGCTGACCTTCCTACTGTGCACAGGACAGCCATGTACCTAAGAAGTTATCTGGCTCAACATATCGATAGTGCTAAGGTTGAGGAATTTCAGCCTGAAACGTGTGCTCTTGGCCTTGAGGTGGGTGGGAGTTGGTTAGAGAGTGGAATGAAGTGCAGAAGGGCCACCACAAGGGTCTTGGGTGAGGAGGGAATGGGACTCCCTTGCTAGGGATAATGAAGAATAGGGCAGCTTGCTGAAACTCCTCTTTCTTCCAGCTTGGCCAGAGCCCTACTCGATTTCCCCCAACCCTGCCAAGTCAGTCCTGGGACTTCACACTAAGTTTGTCCTGGAGTGACCCTGACTCCCAGCACAGAGCTGGGGCAACATATTTACCCGGGTCTTCCTGTAGGAATTCCCAGAAGACGACTCTGGCTTCTAGGACCAGAGAATTCCACCTGCAGTACCTGAGCTAATAAAATGTTGGCACATTTGCTGTGGGAGGGAGTGGGTAAAAAAGATAAGTGGCACCTAAAAAGTTAGAAGTGGAATAAGTAGGCAAAGGCAGGAGGACCCCATCCGCTACCTGTCCTAGGAAGGGTCAGGTAGAAGAAACAGCGAGTAAGGGGCAGCTGGCACAGGAAACGGGCTCTGACCCACCAGGCTTGCTTTCCACAACCTTTACTTTTCTCTAGGCTTGGGCTGTTTTCCTGTACCATCCCCAGGAACCTATTGGAGCACCCACACTCAGCTAGCCATCATAACAGGCTCCCCAAGAGTGGCCTCCCCACCAAACATATCCTGATTCCAATCTCCTCCGAGCTCTGAGTAACTAAGGAGACAATGTTGGGGGAGGTGGCAATCCTGGAGTGATGGAGAAAAGATCCTGAAAGAGCATAACGCCCCCCCCCCCATGCTTGGGGTTCCATTTCCTTCCCTTACCACCCATGCGGGCGGGGGGTGGGGTGAAGGGGTGGGGGTGGGGATCGGAGAAAAGGAGATGGAGAAGGACAGGCGAGGAGGAGGATGTGGTTACGGCTGACTCGTCCCCTGGGGTCGAACAATCAGCTGTTACTGGGCGGAAGGCAGGAAGTCTCCTTAAAGGCACAATGTCCTGAACGCCGAACTTAGGAGTTTGAAGGAGCGTTAGCAGTCACCTAGTGGAGTTCATACTTAACATAGGAGCTACCTCGGGCTCCCCTCTCATTTCTCCGCGCCCTTAACTTGGAGATGGTGCAAAAGTCATGAGCCCCAGGCCACAAGTTCTTCTTTGGGAGTGAGAAGGGAGTGATGAGGTGGTCCCTGGCTTGTCCCTTTAAATAAGCAATTCAGCAGCTTTTGCCAAGTCATTGGGTTCATTTCAGTTTTTGCCCATCCCCCACTCTTCATACTCTGATTGGCCCCTGGGGAAGGAGCAGCCTCTCCATTGGTCTCCACCTTTGAAATCACTTCCCTAAGTAGGCCTGAGTCAGTGAAGCACTTTGGAGGGCGGGACTGAATGGGTATTAATCAGAGGATGGGGTTTCTGGCTGGTATTTGCCACAGATCTTCCCTTGATTTCTAAACAGCCCTTTCTCTAAACTGAGGATATGCTACAAACCCTTTGTTAGGAAGCTGCCCCTTGAGAAGCCGTGGGCTGTTAGGCGACTAGGACGAGTTATTAATTAGAAAAGAGTCCTCTCACTAGACCCACTAAGGGTAGACTAGCTCTCCAGTGAAGTCTGGGGTTGTGACAGTCGTCCCTGTACCCCAAAGCCCTCGGGAGTTCTGCTGCATCGTTGGCTGACTTCCATCTTCAGTTCTGCCCAATCTGTTGCTTCGCGAACTCCACCTTCCCTTAAATTAGGCCTTCTGTGGAGGCTGGTGAATCAGTTCTGAGGTTGTCTAAAAGTTCCAGGAAGGAGGGGCTGTAGCCCTTTAAGGACTTGCCCGCGACCGATTCAGAGATCAGTTTAAAAATGCCAACTCACAGAGCGTGCTGCATTCTGGGAAGCCGAGTGTCACCGTAAGAACTTCATTAACCAGGATGCACTGCAAAAACACACGCCTTCACTTCCTTGTGCTCTTTAAACTGTGGCTTGACGTAGACCTGGTCTAAGCAAGTTGCCTAGGCCGAGGGCTAGCCACACCTTTTCAGCTATTGGCCAGCTGGTTAGTTGTTGGGCGTGGCTTAGAGCAGTTCCTCCGGGCAAGGGGTGGCCTCCTTGCCAATCAGAGCCCCGACGCCGGGAGGGGCGGGAGTAAGCAGAGGTGCTGGAGCCCCCCGAGTGGGTGTGGTCACGTTGCCCAGCAATGGGCGGTGATTGGCCCTGGGCGGTGCATTCGCAGCTCGTGCGTCACGACGCCGCCAGCTGATCGGAGACTGGAGCCGGTGTGTGCTGGGCGCTGGGAAGAGACAGAGCGGTCGGCCGTGCGGAGAGGACGCAGTGATTTTGCTCCCCTGTCCTCAGCAACCCCCACACCCAGCATCAGGTGGGTGTGATCTGGGGACCCGGTCATTCCTGGGGAAATCGCGGTAACAAGGTGATGGGAGAAAGTAGGGTCCTAGCGACCACACCCTGCCCTTCTGGGGGAGGGGAGAGGGGGCGGCGGGCACGGAGAGGCTCCCGAGAGAGGGTCCTGGACTGGCCTGAGTAGTGTGTCTGGACATTTAAAGAGAAAGTCCCAGACAGGAATCGTGGCAGAAGGTCTGGAGAGGTAATTGGGGAAGAAGATGAGAGGCCGAGGGCTGGGGGCGTCTAACCCTGATGCCCTCTGGTTTGAGGATCCGGGAACTGACCATTTAGCCTGGGGAGAATCTGGGAGAGCGAGTGGTGTGAAGGTGCACTGCCTCTACTGGCGCTGACTGGGTCAGGGCTAGTTCAAGTCCCTGGCAGGGAAGGGGTCGCTGGGCGGGCCGGCCCCTCCTCTCGTTTCCTCCCGGGAATGTTATGTAAGGGGGGAGGGGAAAGGAGTAGGGGGCGGCGGTGCGAAGGCCTTATGCAACCCAAAGGTTAGGGTTTCACCGCGGTTGGGCGGAGGTTGGGGGGGCGGACAGGAGGAGGGCCTGGAAACTCTACCCGCACCCCCCCACACCCTAACTGGCCGTCTTGGACAGAGAGAAGGTCACCTTTGCACCTCCCCCCAGTATGTCCGGTGGTGAGGCCCCTAGCCCCGGCCTGGCCATGACCGCCTGGGAAGCCGGCTGGCTGGGTGGGGCGCCTGGGTTAGTCATCGCTGGGCTCCCGCTCTCCCCACCTCCTGGCCAACTCTTGGCCCCTCCCCACGGGCCTCCGGCTAGGCTAACGTCCCCACCTCCCTCTGGCCCTAGTTTCAGCCTCCAACTCATTTGGCCTGTCATCCTGGCTGTCAGTAAGCTAGGAGCTGTCATGGTGCCAGAGGGTTGATGGAGCAGCTGGTCAGAGGGTCAGTGCCCTGGGCCCACCCCGCCCGGCAGCCAAGGGCACCTGCTTGGCACAAACTCTCAGCAGCCAATGAACCCTGTAGCTGAACAGAGTCAACTTAGGCAGAGAGGAGTGGACAGAGACTCATCACCTAGGAGAAGAAAGATACCACAAAGTTTATGCTTCCCAAGAGGCTTTTGGAATTTGAAAATCGCCCACCCCACTGTAATCATTCCACCCCCTGAGTATAGAAATCCCAAGGCAAAATCTCCTTGGTCCCTCAATCTGGCAATGGCCATGCCCTTGGACTGACTGTGCAGAACCACCCTCTCCAACTCACAGCCCTCTAGCCTGCCACGCCCCCAGCCCCCTCCCTGGGCCATGCTGCAGGGCCCCGGCTTTTCCTGCTGATTCATGCGTTGGAACTATGGGGGCGGGGCTTGGAACTTGGAACAAAGTTCAGACGTGGAGGGGCCGGCAGACAGCTTGGAATTCATACCAGATGTACCCGGAATGTGCAAGCGGAATGCCTGGCATCTCAGAGTCCTGAGGAAGCTGCCCAGCCACCCTGCCCGTACATCCCTCCCCTCCTGCCTATGGTCAGCTGTCCTCTCCCTCATACTCCTCAGAGCCCCTGCTGACTTTCCAAACTCTAGTCCTCCTCCCCATTCTAATCCTCCTTCCAGCTGAATTCACTAGGAACAAGTCAGTTGAGTTGATTACAGACCTCACAACTCTGGACCTTAAGTACAATTTTTCACTTGGGGCCTGGGTTCTAGACCCTGCCCTTTGAATCCTGAAGATGCTGGAGTTCTCAACCGGTTGTCAAGTGTTGCTAGTGCCTCTTGGTCTGTAAAGCAGGGCAAGACAAATGCATTTAGAAGTCTCTTGCTTCTCACTCAAGAGATGAAGGTATTGAAAGTTAGCTAGAACTAGTGGGTCACTGTCGCTGTCACCAAGCCCTATTCCGAGTTTTCCTGTTTTTCCTCCCCTCCGTTTAGGAACCTGTGCCTCCCACACCCTCACCTGGCTGAGCCGCAGTAGTTCTTCAGTGGCAAGCTTTATGTCCTGACCCAGCTAAAGCTGCCAGTTGAAGAACTGTTGCCCTCTGCCCCTGGCTTCGAGGAGGAAGAGGAGCAGCTTCTTTGCCTATCATCTGGAAGGTGACAGAACTGGGGGTTGGGAAGGGCTGGACAGCAGGGGTGATGGATGGCTTTAGGGAAGGGAAACTCTGCTCTGGGGAGCCCTTACCCACACTGGCCCAGCAAAAGATTCAGGTTAAAGGCCCTGACTAAATTGGGGAATAGGTGGCTCCACCTCTCCAAGGTTAGTTGATCTCTGTGTGGCAATGGGAAGAAATGGAAGGAAAGTCTGTCTACCTGTTTATCAAGACTTCCTTGTAGCCTGCCTTTCTTATCTCCCCCCTCTCCAACTATCACATGAGGTCCAAAAGTCAGTGTGCTCATGGGAAAGACGACACCAGAACTCTAATCTAAGTAGTCATCCGTGTGCTTGCCTTTCTCTGTATTTGTTTTTAGATTGGTCCAGATTTTGGATTTAGGGGTACTTACCTCTATGGGATCCTTAAACCTGTCCATTTCTCTACCCGTGAAATGGGGAATCCCATAGATGAGTAGGCAGGAGGGCATCAGAAGTCCACCTGCGCTGACTCAGAGCCTGGGCTCTTCCTGTGGGTGGAAACAAAACAGCTCTTCATACAAATTGTTGTCCCTCCTCCACCCCCTGACTACACACCCAGCTCTAGGGGATTGGGGTGGAGGGAAAGATTAAGAGCTAGTGGGAGGCTAGTCCTATGCTGACTTCTCATTATACAAGGGTGACCCAAGGTTTCCCCTCCACCCAAAATAAGGCTCCAGCTCCTGATTGGGTCCTAGCAACCACTGCCATTTATTTTCTGCCTTTGCTTTCCAGGATAGTGAGACTCAGCTCAGTGCTGTGCAGGCAAGAAATTGTCTCCTCCAGCCATCAGGGGAGATGGGTTATATGATTTGAGTCCCTTCTGCTGCCTCTAGCTCCTGATTCATTCTCAAGCTTGGGCTTGGGCTCTGATTGTGGTTCAGTTTTGGCCCAGTCTCCCTAACAGAAGATGGGTTCAGGGGCTATAGGAAGCTGTTTGTTCTGCTTGGCAGGAAAAGGAGGAGGAGTTCTAGCCTATTCTCCATTTATGAGAAACTGAAAGTCATAGGGGAGAATAGATCACGTAACCCAGTCTTACTGCAGCCTGAGATGAGGGGTAAGATGTGTAAAGGGACTACAGCAGAGGGGGGTGGGGAGGCCGAGTCGCCTCATACACTGCAACAAAGATTGCTCTGTCCCGAGACATTGCTTTCTTCCCCTCCTCACTTCACTGGCCACAGTGTGTCCCTCCAGCACTGGGTTCATGGCTCTGCTATCTTCATCCAACATGGAGCCTCAGAGGTGAGGAAGGGCAGCCTGGAAACACAGAGGCAGGCAGAAGACCAGTGAAGGACCTGGCCTGGAGCCACAGGGCCTATCCCAGACATTGGTCAGAGAGGCACATAGAAGCCTGGAGAACACCAGGAAAGAGAGCAGCCAGCCTCAGTGAAAGACAAGCTTCCAGCCATCTCCTCTCCAGCCCTACCTCCCTTGGAGATGAAGAGCCATAATGAAGTATGGTCCCATTTCTTCTCTACCCTGCAGTTTCTATGTAAGCATCCTCAAGCATGAGCCACCTCTGAAAGGAAATACAGAGCAAATTCAAAGAGAGATTCAAATGTGTAACGCTATGGAAAAACATATTTTTGGCTGGGGCTGTAGCTCAGTTGATAGAATGCTTCACATTCACAAAACCCCGGTTCTAGCTTGGACATTGCCTAAAACTGGGTGTGGTGGCACAGGCCTGTAATCACTGGAGGTGGTAACAAGAGGAGCCTACATTCGAGGACATCCTCTGCTACACAGTGTGTTCTGAGCCATCCTGGACTACATGAGACTCTTGTCTCAAAAAAAGAAAAAAGTTTTCTTTAGTAATTAAAAGAAGGCAGACATCGCTGAAAGCAATTTTCCGTGATCACGATGTGACAAACAAATGAAAGCCAAAAGAACACTCCCATACATTGTGGGCAGCAGGATCAAACATTGTAAGAGACATCTTTTGGCCTTGTAATTTTGTGTTCTAGTAATGTATCTTAAAATCAAGATTTGGTTATAAAATGTTCATCCTAGGGTTACAATAGAGAACAATAGAAAGCAACTACTTGTTTGGAAATCCATTCCTCTTCTGTAATGAAAGTTTGCAGTAGGGCATTGCTTAAGTGAACCATATTCATCCGGATGGTGGAGTACTGCACAGCTGTCCAAAGCCATGAAGAAAAATGCTCTTTGAATATTAAAAAGATTATAAAAAGTATGAGTTTTGTGACCTTAATTTTGTTTTTTAAACAATTTGTTTTTAAAATATGAGTGCATACTTGTAATACATAGATCTAAAAAAAAATAAAGACTGAAAGTAGACTCAAAATGTTAACAATGGTTATTTTTGGATGGTGGGATAGAGCAATTGTGAATTTCCCCCTTGTTTTTTCTGTCATTCTAAGTTTTCTACATTAATTGTATATTGCTTTTATATGTTAAATAAATTGCAAAAGATAAATGTAGTTTTTAATTTTTTGTGTGCGTATGAGTGTTTTGCCTACATGCAAGTATGTGCACCATTCCCATGCTTGGTGCCTCCAGAGGCCGCAAGAGGGCTTAGAACTGGAGTTAGACTGCTGTAAGCCACCACGTGGGTGGCGGGAATCAAACACAGGTCCTCTGCAAGAGCAGCCAGTGCTGACTTCTGAGCTATCTCTTTACCCCCTCAACGTAATTTTTAAAAGAGGATTTATATAATGTGTCTGTGTGGGTATGGACACCTGAGTGTGGGTGCCTGCAGACCCAGAAGAGGTCCTCACATTCTCTTGAGCTGAGTTACATGCTGTTGTGAGCCATCTGATATGGATGCTGGGAATTGAACTCAGGTCCTCTAGAAGAGCTGCAAATGCTCTTAGCCACTAGAGACGACTATCCAGTCCTCGGTGTGTGTGTGTGTGTGTGTGTGTGTGTGTGTGTGTGTGTGTGTGTGTGTGTGTGTGTGTGTGTGTGTTTAAACTTTGGAGAATTGGGTTTGGGAGGATGGGCTGTACCTAGTGCCATGGTGAAAAATGTTTGCTTGGATCACTTATTGCTTCTTAACTGTGTGTGTGTGTGTGTGTGTGTGTGTGTGTTTGCTGGGAATCACACCCAGGGCCTTGTACAAGCTGGGCAAGTGCTCTCTGCCACATTGAAGTCAGCCTTGAGAACTTCATTCTTCAGTTGTCTGAATCCACCCACTTGCTCTGCATACAGGAAGCATTCCTCGGACTTTCTGGCTGTCAGCCAGCAAAGGAGGTGTGGCTCAGAGTAAAAAAGAAGGGAAATGCTCAAAAACAGTCACTCTTCAGGGAATCTGAGGTTGGAGAGGATGTTCCTCTTAAGGCCAAACCGTCTAGTATCTGAACAGTGTTACCGTGTTGTACTGTGGGTGTTTCTCTCTTTTGAGTCGGCCTTTTTCTTGAGACCTGGGGAGGGAAGGAGAATGTGTTTCAAGTAAGCAAGTATGTGGTAGTAGTGATTTCCATTTGCCTCCCTTGCCTAATAAAGATCCCCAGTAGGGGGGAAAAAACTCGGGGAGGGATCCCCCAATGGACTCCTCCAAAATGGGAGTGGGGGCACTCTTCTGTTTGGGGAGTACTATGTAAGGGAATTGCAGGTGGGCAGAGGGCACCTCTGCCTAACTGACCATGCTGTCAGGTAAAGGTGACGTGGGGCAAGGTTTGGGCCCTCAGGGGTTGGCTGCGCTGGCCTTCTACGTTGGGGTTGTAGGTATGGATGAGCAGTAGGTGAGAGATGAGGAAACCAGAACAGGTGAAAGTTAGTGGGCGGAGCCCCAGACCTATCAGTAAGGCTAGACTAGATTGCTTTCTGGAATTCTGAGGGGTTTGGAGACTCGTGGCGCTGGAAAAGACTTCTAGTGTTGTGCAGGAAGGCCTCTGAGTTTGATTGCTGGACTTGATGCACGGGAGCCCCCAAACCGCTATCCCCAGGCGGGGGCGGGACGCCATTGCTTCTATGGCTCCACGGGTGGTGGCCCCATAGCCGCACCAATCACTGCCCAGCCGAGGGATAGGGGCGTGGACAAGCAAGGGAAAGTTACAACATGCTGGGAAAGCCAGGCAGGCTAGGAAGCCCCGGGCACAGCGGGTTGGAAAAGCCCTTGGAGGTCTCGGAAAAGGGGATCCAAAGCACAAACTGAAGCCTAGCTGACCTGCCAGACCATGGCATCCCGGGGGCTCGTTGTGGTTGGTGCCTCCTTCGCAGCATTTCGGGGGCTACACTGGGGACTGCAGCTGCTGCCCACCCCGGAATCTGCTCGGGACCACTGGATGTGGCGGAACATCTTCGTTTCGTTGATGCACAGCCTACTCTCTGGAGCAGGGGCGCTGGTCGGGTGCGGAACTTGGGGATTGATGAAGCACTGAGGGGCGGGGGTGGAGATGAGGCTTGGAAAACTGAGGTTGGAACACTGGGTGTGTACCTTTCAGAATAGATGCGAGGTCTTTAAAAATCTGGAACTGGGTTGGGTTGCGGGTGGGTGGGAGTACCCAGGGAAAGAATGAATCTAGGTCTTGGAGAAATTGACCTAAGCTCCACATCTTCCCCAGGCTGTGGCTGTATCCTCAGATGGTCACCGACCCGATTCATGGCCACCCATCGTGGGCAGTGGTCCTAGTAGCAGTGTCAGTGGGTGAGTGTACAGAACAGTCTGGGCCATGGAAGGCAGTGTTGGAATGGGAATTCTAGGTCCCTCCCCGACTTTGGAATGGAGCAGATGTTGCTACAGGTTGGCTGTAGGGATTAAGGGCCTGGGAAAAGTGGGACTTGAGACACCTCTATCTATGTTATGCACCAGCTCTGAGGAGGAGCCTGAAAACCCTCCCCCTCAATCCCCCCCTGCCCACAGGTTATTTCCTGGCGGATGGAGTTGACATGCTGTGGAATCAGACCTTGGCCCAGGCTTGGGACCTTCTCTGTCACCATTTGGTGGTGAGACACTGACGGGAGAGGCCAGAAAGAAAGGAAGCACTCCCAACTTGAGGGCCCAACCCCTCTTCAGCCTTCCCACAAAGTCCCCTGAAAACCTATCTTCCCAGTCTTGGGCTGAACTGGAGGGAGGTTTTGACTACTGGCCACAGTTTGGAGTCTGGGAACTACCCAAAGAGTTTGGATCCCCCACAAACAGGTCAGGAAAGCATTGATAGAGTTTTGCTGAGATGGGGGAGTCATAATATAGGGTGTGGGGATGAGGTAGAAAAGGCCAGGAATGAAAGCTGGAGTGTGCTATGCAAATAGTGTAGCCTCAGAGTGAGAAAACCTCTGGGTGAAGGCTGCTCATGTCCCCTAGATAAGGGTCAGGTTTGGAGGGAGTCCTACAAAATGCTTAAGAGTCCCCAGTGTAAGGATTAGGATATCAGGACTTGATGGCACAGGTCATGCAAAGGTGTGACTTTGAACCTTGCCCCTAGGTAGTGAGCTGCCTCAGCACTGCGGTTCTGTCTGGCCACTATGTGGGCTTCGCTATGGTATCACTACTTCTGGAACTGAACTCCATCTGTTTGCATCTACGGAAGCTGCTGCTGCTTTCCCATAAGGCCTCATCCTTGGCCTTCAGAGTAACCAGTTGGGCCACCCTGACCACTCTGGTCCTCTTCCGCCTTCTACCTCTGGGATGGATGAGTCTGTGGTTGTTGCAGCAACACTACCAGCTCTCTCTTGCTTTGGTCATCCTTTGTGGAACTGGGCTGGTCACTGTGGGTACCATGAGCATCTCACTGGGTATCCGGATTCTGATCAGGGATGTCTTGCAGTCTCGGCCCTACCCATTTATCAATGTGCATAAAGAGACTCAGCAAACCAAGACATATGGTGGTGAGCCAGTCACCAGGAACAATTCCACTTTCAGTCTGAAAGACTAGAGAAGTGGAGGTTTCCTCTTCTGTCGGGCCTGGGGGCCTGAGGCCGGGAAGAGGAGACAGTAGCCTTCACTGCATAGTCTACTGTGTAGCAAGCGCTGGACTGTATTATCAGCATCTCAGGACCTTTTCCAGCTAACTCACTACTCTCCCCTTCCCAAGACTCAAGAAGGAATGTGGATGCTAGTGACCTCATGGGAACCTAGATTACTGCTCACTGAATTCCTTTGCCCCACAAGTAAGGACAGACAATGGGACAGGAGGTCCTTCTAGAATTAGAGAGACCTGGCATGGGGGGGGGGGCGTGCCAGAGGCAGAGACCTCATTTATGACCAAATTCTGGCAGTGAGATGAGAGCACAAGAAACATTATCTGTTGCCAGGAGAGACGGGCATGGCAGCTGCCAGTGACAGACAGAAGCCAGACCACTTCAATTGTTGCTGATACCGCTGATCCTCTAGGCCAGTCTACAAGTACTTGGATTGTACTCAACCCTATTGAGTACAGCCTTTCTAATACTTTATGTACTCCTTCCGACCTTTTTAAAGAAATGTAAATTCTTAAATAAACATGGTCTGCCTCCTAAGGCTGCACAGAGCCAGGAGCCACAAGAGAGACCGAAGCACCCAGTGTGATCACCCAATGCAAAGCTTCCCAAGCCTCTGGGTTTCCAGCACTGAGGCAGAGGCACAGCTGGGGAGAGGAGCCCCCTCCTTCCGCCCCCCTCCTCCCTCCAGAGGTGGCAGGAGAACTGACTGACCCTCTTCTGGAGTCTTTTGAAGGCTCTCTCCCCCCTGTCTCTGTAGCAAGTCTGCTATTGCAGGTCTCCTTCCTTTCTAGTCTGACGGTCCAAGTTACAGGTACTGTAAAGCAGATTAAGGTTACTTTGTGCTGAACAGTGGGGTGGAAAATGATAACCCTTAACAACTCACCGAAAAGATACAGGAGCAAAAACAAGAGGCAGGAGGAGCTTTTAAAAAGCTGGTGGCTTTTTAAAAAGCTTTTAAAAAGTTGGTGGCACAGGCCTTTAATCCCAGCACTTGGGAAGCAGAAGCAGGCAGATCTCTGTGAGTTAGAAGCCAGCCTGGTCTACAGAGTGAGTTCCAGGACAGCCAAGGCTATACAGAGAAACCCTGTCTTGAAAAACCAAAACCATAAAAAAAAAAAAAAGGCAAAGCTAAAAAGGGAAGGGAAGCCGGGCGGTGGTGGTGCCTTTAATCCCAGCACTCAGGAGGCAGAAGCAGGTGGATCTCTGTGAGTTCGAGACCAGCCTGGTCTACAAGAGCTAGTTCCAAGACAGCCTCCAAACCACAGAGAAACCCTGTCTCGAAAACTAAAGGGGAAAAAAAAGTGAAGGGAAAGAAAGACAAAGAGGAAGAGGGAGACAGATGTGCACAGACAGTGGTCTGGGTAGAAGAGAAAAAGATTAAACCCCATAGAGAAGCCAAGCAAAGAAAGCTTGAGGGTAAGGAAGAGCAAAGCTTCAGCAGACATACTGAGAAAGGTTGTTACAGAGGTTGAGAGGAACCCACATCGTAGCATTGATGAAACGATCACAAAGAAAGAAGGCAGGAAAAGCAGGAACAAAGTGGGACAGAAGGGGACCCCAAGAGAGGAAGGCCCAGCTAGTCTAGACACGGAAATATTGAAAGCAGACTCAGGAGAGACAGAGGTGATTAGTGGCAAATGGAGAGATTAACCAGAGAGGTGGAAATGGAGGAGAGGGGGATCAGGGAGGGACTGAGTGAGAAGCAGGGGGCAGAGGCGGGAGAGGGTTTGCTATATAGAAGCAGGAAGCATGTTGATCTGGAGATGGGCAGCAAGGCAAAGCACAGGCAGCTGCAGTGAGATGCAGACAGGCTGACAGTAACAGGGAGGCAGAGCCTGGTGGGAACAGGGGTCAAGTCAGCATCACACGTGCAGTGAGACAGGACAGGCAGGGCAGAGGGCAGTCACAAGAAGCAGGAACAGCGTGGAAAGCAACTAGGTGACATCCAAAAGAAGCAAAGAAGAGGAACAATGAGATGGAGAGAGAAGAAAAGACAAAAAGGGATGAGAAGCAAAGAGAGAATATTCCATGAGGTCTCCATTACAGTCAGAAAAACAGGCGCAAAGCAGAGAAAATAACAAGCAAAGACTGGAGCCTGGCAAGGTGGCACATGCTGATAATGCTAGCACTTGAGAATGACAAGCAGGAGGATCAGGAGTTCAAGGCCAACCTGGGCTACATGAAACCCTGTCTCAACAAACAAACCAAAGAGGAAAAAGAGAAAAAAAATGGATGTGGTAGTTGCAGCATTACCAAGATCCTGGGTTCAATGACCAGCACAAAGAATTTTTTTTTAATGTAGGGTTTGACAGGTGCTTTGTTTGATATGGGTCTGGTCACCAGGGAAATATCGTGGCCAGGTGAAGTAGTCCTCAAGACTGCCTCCATGCTCTCCCAGCAACTTGCTGATAGACTCTGCTTTCCAGCAGAGGGGAGGTGGTTCACTAGGGAGAGAACATGGACATTTTAGGTCTCAGAACACTATTCCTATTATACATGAATAAATTGCTATGCAAATGATTTCATTAGTCTATTGTGAATGTGACTGCTTTGAGTCATTTCTCTTGGCTCCAGTGGTATCCTGGCTTGCAATATCATGTGGGTTGTGAAGGTTTGACTTGGGAGGGGTTTCCTGTTACAGATCTCTTTGCCTCTTTCTCCCCTTTTCTGTCTTTGTTTGTTTTCTCTCTCTCTCTCTCTCTCTCTCTCTCTCTCTCTCTCTCTCTCTGTGTGTGTGTGTGTGTGTGTGTGTGTGAAGTTGGCTTGGGTGGAGTGGAGACTGGCATTGAGTTTTTCCTGATCCTCCTCCCTCTACCTCCTAGGACCTAGACCTGTGAGTATGGAATTGTACTGCCATACCAGGCCAAGCTAACATGTTCTCCTTGTTTTTAGTTAGTTAGTTTGTTGAGACAGGGTTTCTCTGTGTAGCTTTAGAGCCTGTCCTGGAAGTCCTTTTATAGACCAGGCTGACCTTGAACTCACAGAGATCCACCTGCCTCTGCCTCCTGAGTGCTGGAACTAAAGGTGTGCACCACCACAAGCTGACCTAACAACCCGAGTTTGGTGCTCAGGACCCTCGTGATGGAAGCATAGAATAGGCTCTCACAAGTTCTTCTCTGCCTGCCTCATGTGCAGTGTGGCATGGTTCCTCCTCCCCCAAAGGGGGGAAAATGTAAGAATTTTTTTTAAAAAGAAAGAAACCAAAGCAAACCCAGGTCCTGTGTGATGGCTCAGCAAGTAAAGGTGCTTTCTTTCTTCCTTCCTTTCTTTCTTTCTTTCTTTCTTTCTTTTTTTTAAAAGAACAAATCTGGGGCTGGGGAAATGACTCAGAGGTTAAGAGCACTGACAGCTCTTCCTGAGGTTCTGAGTTCAATTCCCAGCACCCACAAGGTGGCTCACAATCATCTATAATGAGATCTGGTTACCTCTTCTGGACTGCAGGGACACATATAGGCAGAATATTATATACATAATAAACAAATCAATCTTAAAAAAATTTGTGAGTGCTGGGCATTGGTGGCACACGCCTTTAATCCCAGCACTCGGGAGGCAGAGGCAGGTGGATCTCTGTGAGTTCGAGGCCAGCCTGGTCTTCAGAGAGAGTGCCAGGATAGACTCCAAAGCTACACAGAGAAATCCTGTCTCGAAAACAACAGCAACGGGAGGCAGAGGCAGGTGGATCTCTGTGAGTTCAAGGCCAGCCTGGTCTCCAGAGCGAGTACAAGGATAGGCTCCAAAGCTACACAGAGAAACACTGTCTGGAAAAACCAAAAAAAAAAAAAAAAAAAAAAAAAAAAAAAAAAAACAACAACAACAACAACAACAACAAAAATTTGTGAGTGGTATCTTTAAATAAATAAATGAACAAATCCAATCAGGCCTGAGGACACACGCTTATAATCCTAGCCCTTGGGAGTCTGAGATAGGAGGATAGGAGTTCAAGGCTAGCCTCAGATAGGTGGTACATTCAAGGCCAGCCTGGGCTATAGAGAAACAGAGGAGGGGGGGAGAGGGAGAGAGAGAGGGAGGGAGGGAGAGGGAGAGGAGAATGGTCCTCGAAGACTCTGGGAAAATGAGACTCAAAAGGAAAACCCTTCCGACTTACTTAAGTGGGTCTGAGTGGACTTGAGAGTGGAGAAGCTCCAAAGTGAAGAGCAAGACAAAGATCCATCAGCTCAGATAAGTTACCTCCGAAATGGCATTTCCACATCAGGATGTTTGAGTTTGAAAGTCAGCCAGACCAACTCAGCAACTATTGATTTCTGCACTTTTCAAGACTGCAGTCTCTCTCCAGGGTGGTGTGGATTCAGCTTTCCTCTGCAGACATGACTGCCGCTGAAGCTGGCATTGTTGAGCAGTATCTGCCTCTGATATGACAGACACACCTTCTGCAGGATCCGGACACAGATGCCACTCTTGGTCTACAGAGATAAACACACCATGTGTGTTTAGAGTACAACAGGGGGGTCCCTGGAAAGAGCTCCCTGCCTACTGCCACCGAAAACACAAGTCTTGGGCTAACATCTGACATTCCAGGGAATGAATGTATATATTTATGATGTAGACCTGGCTGTCCTGGAATGCACGATATAGACCAGAATGACCTCAAATCTCAGAGATCCATTTGCCTGTTTCTCAGGAGCAAGGATTAGAGGTGTGGACTACCATGCTTGGTTCATGGTTTTTTTTAGTTTTATGTGTATGAATGTTAGCCTGCATGTATGTGTACGCATCATGTGCATGCCTGCTGCCCACAGAGGCCAGGAGAAGGTGTTTGTTGGATCCCCTGAAAATGGAGTTACAAAGGACTGCATTCAGTCCAGTGAGAGAGTTGAGAATGAAACTCAGTTCATCTGCAAGAGCTGCATGTACTCTTAACTGTGGAGCTTTGTCTCCAGCCTCAAATTTCTCAGTTACTTTTTGCCCTCTCACTCAGGTCCACCTGCTCATGCCCTTGAGAGAACTTCTTCGTCTCCATGACCTTCACTGACCAATTGTGCCTGTCCCAGTGGCTGAGAGACTCACAGATCTCAAGTTCAGGCAGTGCAAGAAGAGGACAGATAAGCCCTTGGAGAAAGAGGGCTATAAACACACCTGGTTCCTCTAGCCATTTGTCTGAGCACACTTTGCCCTAACCTTCTGCCCTTCCTTCCCCTAAATCTAAATCTTTGCCCAATCCAAATGTGCCCCTCCCCCATAATAATCCAAGTGATTCCTGGAACCCTAGGGAGATGGCAGATGAGAAATTTGTACAGCTTAAGGCGGCTGCAGTAGTATTTCTTTACTGTATATTCAATCTTAAAAATTCATGCTAGGTTGAAGAGATGGCTCAGAGGTTAGGAACACTCTAGTGCTCTTCCAGAGGTCCTGAGTTCAATTCCCAGCACCCACATGGTGGCTCACAACCATCTGTAATGAGATCGTTGTGCTCTCTTCTGGAATGGAGGCAGAACAGTGTATACATAACAAATAAATAAATCTTTAAAAAAATTCATACCAGGTGGTGGTGGTCATGCACACATTTAATCCCAGCCCTCGGGAGGAAGAGGCAGAGGCAGGGGGATCTCTGTGAGTTCAAGGCCAGCCTGGTCTACAGAGTGAGTTCTAGGACAGCCAGGGCTATACAGAGAATTGGGGGAGGGGGAAGATTGTTGTTTCCTTTGATATACAGCAACTTTTTTATTTTCTGTTGATGATGGTTAGTTAGTTCCTTTGCTGTTGGTGTTTTATTCAGAAAGTTCTTGCATATACCGATATCTTAAAGGGTATGCCCTATGTTTTCTTCTAGAAGTTTCAGTGTTTCAGGCTTTAAATTAAGGTCTTTGATCCACTTTGAATTGGATTTTGAAATATTTACAAATTGTCAAGTGCAACTACTGTGATATAAGGAAGCAGTGTCATTTTTTTTGTCATTCCAAGTGTTCCCCTTTTAACAAATATTTATAAAGACCCACTATGTCCCAAGGAAACAGGGAACAGAGTAAACGAGACAGATCCCTGGCCTCAGGAGCCCACAGTCATTATTTTATTAAATTGAGGAAATGGGAGTCATTCAAGGATAGAATGAGAATGATGGGTATAGAGACAGGTGATCCAAAGGAACGGATTGCATGTGGAGGGTAGGCTTGTTGCATCCTGACACCAAGGGGCTGTCACAACCTCACTCAGAACCCTTCTACCCACGCCTGCACCCTTTCCGGCATCTTCCAGGCTGTGTGTAGTGCATTACGTAAATTAGGAACTAGGTCTTCTTCTCTAGGTTTCCCACACCTGTAGACCCTAAATACATGCAGTTAATCACACGTTCCAAATGGCTCTCACATCGCTGCCCCTGTTTCCATCTCTGCTGTCCCATCCTCATTTGAATAACCATCAGTTCTAGCCTGGGTGACAATGACAGCCTTATAGATATTCTCCACAGTCTGTGATTGTTAAAAAGTCAGTCTATCATGTCTTCCCCTGCTTGAGACTATCTAGTAGCCTGTGTGTCCGTGAGGACCTGTGTGTCAGGAACAGGGTACCCAGAGTGTTGCACCTGTTCCACCACTGAGATGTATCCCTATTGTCCTTTTTTAAAATAAAAGAACAACAACAACAAAAAAAAACACACTGCATTTGTTGTTTGAGGACAGTTTCATACATGTATAAAATGCATCCATGTAACTTCCTCCTTAAGATAAAAGCAAAACTTAGGTGCTGGTGTCAAACACCTTAATCCCAGCACTCTGGAGGCAGAGGCATGTGGATCTCTGTGAGTTTGAGGCGAGGGTGGACTACAGAGTGAGTGCCAAAGAAGCTCCAGAGAGAAACCCTGTCTTCTGAGGGCAGGGGAGATACAAGCCAAACTGGTCAAGTGACATGTAGGTTCCAGGAGCCTCCCATTGTCCTTCCTATCTGCTTTTCCCTTTGTACGGCTCTCTCCAGCTTATTAACTATTCCATGCTTCTTTCTTTCTCTTTTTGAGACAGTTTCAATTTCACTGATGTCAAACTTAAAAATAAATCTCTCACATCAGTCCCTTGAGTACTGGGACAGCTCTTCTTCAGCTTCCCTGTACACACTCCCATTCCCAACTTCTGCCAGTATGAGTGAAATTCTGATGATCTTAATAGCTGGGCCGGGCTGTAGCTCAGTTGGTAGAGTACTTGTCTAGCACACACTAAGCCCAGGACTCTATCCCTAGAACTACACGATTGCATAGACCAGGCATGGTTGGGCAGGGCTAGAAGCTCAGCACTTGAAAAATGCAAGCCACAGGGTCAGGGGTCAAGTCATCCCCAACTCTCAAGTTTGAAGCCAGTCTGGGTTAGAAAAGACCCCATGGCAATAGATAGATAGATAGATAGATAGATAGATAGATAGATAGATAGATAGAAATCCAGCACTCTAGAGGCAGAGGCAGGCAGGTGTCTGTGAGATCAAGGCCCGTCTATATAGCCAGGACCACCAGGACTACATAGTGAGACCTTAACTCAAACAAACAAAGTCCATTTTTGCATAACTATAAAGGGATGCAGTGCTAGCTCACCCTTGGTTGTTTGCTGGGTTTTTTTTTTTGTTGTTGTTGTTGTTTTGTTTTGTTTTTTGGGTTTTTTTTTTTTTTTTTGGTTTTTCGAGACAGGGTTTCTTTGTGTAGCTTTGGAGCCTGTCCTGGCACTCGCTCTGGAGACCAGGCTGGCCTCAAACTCACTGAGATCCACCTGCCTCTGCCTCCCGAGTGCTGGGATTAAAGGCATGTGTCACCAACGCCCGGCTGTTTGCTGTTTTTGAGGCAGGAGCTGTCCCTTTTCTACAGGGGCAAGCGAATAAATAAATAACACCAGAAAATTAAGGCTCAAAAAGAAGCCGTGCTTATTAGTTGGGAAATAGCATAAATGTGATGTGGAAATGCATACTAAAATCAGTTAAGTCTGTGAACAACCTTTAAACACAGTCTCACTGTGTAGCCCAGGGCACTTTTGAAGTCTCCATGACTGAAATACAGACATGCACCATGGCACAGTCTGAAATCAGCCTCCTTGTGAGGAGGCAGGAACAGAAGGTTCTGTTCCTGTTGGCAAATCTTTGTCACAGGCTTTATGAGACTTCATTGCTTTCTCTTTTCAATGTTTTAAAAATTACATTTATTTATTTGTTGGGGGGAAGCCTGAGTGTCAGAGACCATGTGCATGAACACCACAGCCTGTGAGCACCGCAGCACATGTGTGAGCACCAACAGCACAGGTATGTGAACACCACAGCCTGGGAACACCACAGCACATGTGTGAGCACCAACAGCACATGTGTGTGAACACCACAGCCTGGGAACACCACAGCACATGTGTGAGCACCAACACCACAGCACATGTGTGAGCACCATCAGCACATGTGTGTGAACACCACAGCCTGGGAACACCACAGCACATGTGTGAGCACCAACACCACAGCACATGTGTGAGCACCAACAGCACATGGGTGTGAACACCACAGCCTGTGAACACCGCAGCACATGTGTGAGCACCATCAGCACATGTGTGTGAACACCACAGCCTGTGAACACCACAGCACATGTGTGAGCACCATCAGCACATGTGTGTAGAGTTCAGAGTGTAACTTGAGGGAGTCAGTTTCTTCCTCCTACTGTTGTGTGGGTCACAAGGGTGGGACTCGGGGTCAGTCAGCCTTGGTAGCAAGCTCCTTTATCTTGCCAGCCCAACTTTCTCTTTTTTCTTTGTTATGTCTATCCACCCCAATAGAGAGGACATTGCAAACCAAAGAAGATTCCGTTCCAGGCTAACTCGGCAACCTCATGTTATCAGGGCTGTTTATAAGAGCATGGGTAACCTTGGACATCTCTGTTTCTAGGAACTCCATCCCCAAAAGGGATGACTCAGGGGAAAAAAAATGCATTACTAAAGAGTTCTGCCACTTTGCCCAGCAATGTTTACCTGCTATATATATAACCTTGGGGGTGGGTGAGTGAGCCTTGTGGTTTTTCATTAGGATTTCCTATGAGTGACCACAGCTGGGCTGTGTAGTCTAACTGAAAAGAAATAGCTACACTGTAATGAGCCACTGCACCTGCTTCTATTTTTCTTTCTTTCTTTTGCGGTGCTGAGGATTGAACCCAGGACCTATGTACACAAGGCGAACACTCTGCCAGTGAGCTACATTCCCAGACCTATTGTTCTGTTTCTTTCTTTCTTCTTAGGTTTTATTTATTTATTTATATGGTTTTTCAAGACAGGATTTCTCTGTGACTTTGGAGGCTGTCCAGGAACTAGCTCTTGTAGACCAGGCTGGTCTCAAACTCACAGAGATCTGCCTGTCTCTGCTTCCTGAGTGCTGGGATTAAAGGAGTCCGTCACCAATGCCCAGCTTTAGGTTTTATTTTTATTCAGTTGCTTGTGTTTGTGTGAATGTATGCTATGTGTAAACAGAAACCTGAGAAGGCCAAAGAGAGTGTCTGATCCCCTGGAGTTACAGGGGTTGTGAGCCAGCATATGGGTGCTGGGAACTGAACCTGGGTCCTCTGCAAGAGCAGCATGTGCTCTTAACCACTTAGTCACCTCTCCAGCCCCATGGTTCTATTTCTTTATTAACTTTTTGTGGAATGGGATTATGGCTCAGTGGCAGAGGATTTGCATGCAAGTGCTCCAAAGTTCAAACCTCTTTTTTGTTGTTGTTGTTGTTGTTGTTTATGTTTTGTTTTTTCAAAACAGGTTTCTCTGTGTAGCCCTGGCTATTTTGGAACTCACTCTATAGACCAGGTTGGCCTGGAACTCACAGAGATCTGCCTGCCTCTGTCTCTGGAGTTCTGGGATTAAAGGTGTGTGCCACCACTGCTGACTTCCAAGTCCAATTCTCAGCATCACAAAACCAAACAGACAAGGACCTGCTAGATGACTAAGCAGGTAAAGAAGTTTGCCTTGTCAATCTGAAAACCTGAGTTCACTGTCTAGAACCCATGTAACAGTGGAAGGAGAGAACCAACACTTTGAAGTTGTCCTCTGACTGCCACAAGTGTGTCACGTTAAGGATGTCCCTCTCATATACAAAATAGAGTAAAACTAAAATTAGATTAGTAACTTTTATACTTAAAGTGATTTTTACATGCATATGCAACAATAACACAGAGAATATAAAGGCAAGCAAGTACATCAGTGAGTAGCACCGAAGTAAAAATGAACACGTGGTCAGTTGATTTCAGACAAAAGTATCCAGGCATTTCAATAGCAAAAGAATGGCCTTTTCGGGGCTGGAGAGATGGCTCAGAGATTAAGAGCACTGGCTGTTGTTCCAAAGTTCCTGAGTTCAATTCCCAGCAACCACATTGTGGCTCACAACCATCTATAATGAGATCTGGTGTCCTCTTCTGGCCTGCAGGACACATGCAGGCAGAATACTGTATACTTAATAAATAAAATCTTAAAAAAAAATGGTGTTTTCTATAAATTGTGCTGGGTGTCTTAGTTAGGGGTTCTACTGTTATGATAAAACACCATGACCAAAAGCAACATGGGGAAGAAAGTAGTTTTTTCTTTTTCTTTTTTTTTTTTTTTTTTTTTTTTTGGTTTTTCAAGACAGGGTTTCTCTGTGGCTTTGGAGGTTGTCCTGGAACTAGTTCTTGTAGACTGGTCTCTAACTCACAGAGATCCGCCTGCCTCTGCCTCCTGAGTGCTGGGATTGAAGGCGTGTGCCACCAACGCCGGGCATTGAAAGCGTTTATTTAAGCTTACAATTGCACAGCACAGTCCATTACTGAGAGAAGTCAGGACAGGAACTCAAATAGGACAGGGACCTGGAAGCAGGAGCTGATAGAGACACCATGGAGCTGCTTACTGGCTGCTTCCTCTCTCTCTCTCTCTCTCTCTCTCTCTCTCTCTCTCTCTCTCTCTCTGTTGTTTTTTGTTTTCCAAGACAGAGTTTCTCTGTGAAACAGTTCTGGCTGTCCTGGAACTCACTCTGTAGACCAGGCTGGCCTCCAACTCACAGAGATCCACCTGCCTCTTTCCTGAGTGCTGGGACTAAGGCATGCGCCACCACCATCTGGCTTCAGGCTGCTTTCTTATAGCACCTAGGACCACCAGCCCAGGGATGGCACTGCCCACAGTAAGCTAGGCCCTCCCACATCAATCAGAAATCAAGGAAATGCACCACACAGACCAATCTAGTGAGCTCATTTTTCTCAATTGAGATCCCCTTTCCAAAATGACTCTAGCTTGTGTTATGTTCACATAAAAACTAGCCAATATTCTCATGAAAAGAAGACATTTATATCCCTGTATCACACTATACCCAGAAATTAACTTGATGTGAATCATAGCCCTATAAGTAAGAGGCAAATCTAAGAAAAAAATCTTAGAAGAAATCAGCAGTAGGGGTGGTGTTATAATGGAAATACACTTGCCCAGCATGGGCAAGGCCTGGGGCTCTGCCTTTCGAACCACCAACATGGAAAAAGACATCGGAGAATCAGACCTTCATGACTTGAGTTAGGTAACGAGTTCCAATCATTGTTACACCAAAATCGTAAGTGATTAAAGAGGTTAACAAGTTGGACTTTATATGAATTGGAAGTGCTATGTCATTAAATGTCACTGAGAAATTGAAAAGGAGCTGGGTCTGGTGGCATAGGCCTGAAATCCAAACTACTAGGCAGGTTGATGGCAGCTAGTTCAAGGCTCATTTGGGCTCCAGAGCTAATCAAAGGACAGCTTGGAAAGCTTAATGCGACTGTCAAGGCTGGTGCACAGGAGAGATGGTTCAGTGGTTAGGAGCATTTATTCCTCTTTCAGAGGACCTGGGTTCAATCTGTAGCACCTACATGGGTGCTCAGAACCATCTGTAACTCTTAGTTTCAGAGGACCTAATCCCCTTTTCTGGTCTCCACAGATACCAGGCATGTACATGGTGCATATACATACAGGCAGGCAAAATGTACATAGATAAAATAATAAACAGAAAAATCTTAAAAGAAAAGGAAGGGGCTAGAGAGATGGCTCAGTGGTTAAGAACACTTGTTCTTACAGAGGACCTGGGCTCGATTCCCAGCACCCACATGGTGGTTCACAACCACCTATAACTCCACTTACAGGGAATCCAAGGTCCTGTCTTCTGTGGGCATCAGGCACATAAAATACACAAAATAAAAAGTTTTAAAAAGGAGGCTAGGCCGGGCCGTGGTGGCCCACACCTTTAATCCCAGCACTCAGGAGGCAGAGGCAGGTGGATCTCAGTGAGTTCAAGGCCAGCCTGGTCTACAGAGTAAGTTCCAGGACAGCCAGGACTGTTACACAGAGAAACCCTGTTTCAAAAAAATAAAGGAAGGAAGGAAGGAAGGAAGGAAGGAAGGAAGGAAGGAAGGAAAGAAGGGAGAAAGAAAGAAAGAAAGAAAGAAAGAAAGAAAGAAAGAAAGAAAGAAAGAAAGAAGCTGTTTTCATCAAGTCTCCTTAGCAGGAATTCACCAACCATCTTATAAAAACCCCACCCCAGAATCTCCATTCAGAAGACCCAGAATTCAACTACGGCCACCACATAGGTTTGTTTGGTTTTGTTTTGGTCTTTGGTTTTTCGAGACAGGGTTTCTCCTTTTAATAGTCCTAGCTGTCCTGGAACTCACTTTGTAGTTTAGGCTGGCATTGAACTCACTGAGATCCACCTGCCTCTGCCTTCCAAGTACTGGGACTAAAGGCGGGCACCTCAACCACCCAGTCACATAGGATTTTTATACCAGAAAAATAAAGTGAGTCAAGTCCTTTTTTTTTAAAGATTTTATTTATTTATTATTATGTATACAGCATTCTGCTTCCATATATATCTGCATATCAGAAGAGGGCACCAGATCTCATAACGGATGTTTGTGAGCCACCATGTGGTTGCTGGGAATTGAACTCAGGACCTCTGGAAGAGCAGCTGGTGCTCTTAACCCCTGAGCCATCTCTCCAGCCCAAATCAAGTCTTTTTTTGTTGTTGTTTTTTGAGGCAGGGTTTCTCTGTGTAGCTTTGGAGCCTATCCTGGCACTCACTCTTGTAGACCAGGCTGGTCTCGAACTCACAGAAGTCTGCCAGTCTCTGCCTCGAGAGTGCTAGGATTAAAGGCATGTGCCACCCCTGGCCAGCTTCAAAACTGTCTTTTAAAGACGTGCAGAGCTGGGCATGGTGGTGCGTTCTTGTCATTATAGCACCCAGAAATGGAGACATAGGCACCCAGGAGGCTGAGAAAAGCCTGGAGCAGAGTCTCAACAAAGAAGTGAACGGAGCCGAGTAGACCATCCTTGCCATTTTTTCTTTTTATTTGATACCTGTGTGTTTGGTTGTTTTGAATACATGTATGTCTCTGGACCACTTGTGTGCCTGGTGCCCAAGGAAGGCAAAACAAGGCACTGGGACCAGACAGCTGTGGGCAGCCTTGTGAGTGCTGGGAATCAAATCTAAATCCTCTGGAGTAACCATCTCTTCATACCCCCTTTTAAAACCCCTTGTCAATTCCCTTGCCTCTGGCCCCCAGTGTAAATAGTACAGGTATATGATACTACATAGACATTTGTTTTTTTGTTGTTGCTTTTGGTTCCCCCTGACAGGGTTTCTCTATGTAACTGTCCTGGATGCCCAGGAACTAACTATGTAGATCAGGTTGACCTTGAAATCACAGAGATCTGCCTGCCTCTGCCTTCCAAGTGCTAGGATTAAAGGTGTGCCATTAGGGCTGATGAGATGGCTCAGAGGTTAAGAGCACTGACTGCTCTTCCAGGGGTCCTGAGTTCAATTCCCAGCATCCACATGGTGGCTCACAACCATCCATTATGAGATCTGGTGCCCTCTTCTGGTGTGCAGATACACATGGATGCAGAATGCTGTATATATACTAAATAAAATCTTTAAAAAATATATAATTAACATGTTAACATAAAAAGGTGTGCCATTACCGCCCAACTCTGAATAGACATTTCTTTAAAGAAGATACACATGCTAAAACAAGTTTGAACATTAAATACAGTATATTGAGTAAAAGAAGCCAGTCACAAAAAACTGATGCTCAACAATATACCTATAATATCGAACATGTGAACTACAAGACAGAAACCTGGGACTGAGGAAGAAATGGGGCATTCTAATGGTTACAATATTTCTTTCTGGAATGATGAGGATGTTCAAGAATTAAATAATGGTAATAATACAACAGACATACTAAAACTCATTAAATTGTACCCTTTAAAATGAATGAACTCCATGGAATGAAATTGTCTTAGTAATGTGATTCAGAAGATTGTACAGACATTGTGTGTGTGTGTGTGTTAAGATATTTCTTGGCATAGCAATAAAATACAGATTTAAAGTATCAACTCAAAAATGATAATAAAAAGGAAAACAACATATTGAGTTTCTCTACACTATTCACTTTGTTTAAAAAGTTTAACATTTTGCCTGGGGGGTGGTGGTATACACCTTTAATCCTAGCACCCAGGAGGTAGATGTTTAAGGCAATACTGGACTACACAGCAAGTTCCAGGACAACCAGGGCTACACAGAAAAACCCTGTATCAAAACAAAAAAAATCAAACAAAAGCTTAACACTGTTAAAAAGACATTTGTTTTTATTTTATGTGTATGCGTGAGTGTCTGGGTGTATGTATGTGTACCACATGCATGCAGGTGCCTGTAGAGGCAAGAAGGGGCTGTTGGATTGCCTGGAGCTGGAGTTGCAGGTCGTTATGAGTTGTCATGTAGATGGTGGGAACCAAACCCAGGACCCCTGCAAGGCCAACAAGTGCTGTTAACTACAGAGCCATCTCTCCAGCTTCTGAACACTTATACATAACTGTAGCATGATAATCAAACTGGAAAATTGACATTCATACAATAATATTAATGAAACTACAGACTCTGTTGAAACTTTACCAGAACATGGAATGATGTTTAACACATTGTAACTGTCATTACAAGGACTTTGCTATAGTGACCATGACAATGTTGAAGCTAGACTTGCTACCATCCAGGCTCATCTGCCGGCTGTTTCTATGGAGTAATTTCTCTTCCTAAATTTGTTCCCTTCCTTTCCTCCCTCCCTCTCATCCCCGTTTCTCCTCACCTCTCTTCTACTCTGCTTCCCTCTCCTGTCCTCCTTTCATGTCCTCCCCTCTGTTCTCTTTTTAACTAGGTCTTGCTATGGAACCTAGATCGGCCTCCAGCTTTTCACCTTCTTGCCTCGGCTTCCCCAGTGTTGGAAAATACTCTTTCTGCATGTTCACTCCAGGAGTCTGGGGAATTGCTTAGTGCCAGAGGCCCCCTCTAGGAGTCTGGGAACACAGCTTAATGGTAGAAGTCCCTTCCAGTTCCTGTCAAGTCCTGGGTTCAATTCTTAACATTGCAGAGAGAAAAGTAAACAAAAAAAGTTCTATTGTAGCAGTTTCTGCTACCTGGAATTACTTTGTTTCTGCTCACTTGCTTAGGTGGTAAGTCTATACTAATTGCCCCTTCCTTGCAATACTATAAAATGCTCTAATAAATATCTCCAGTCCTTTTTTTTTTTTTTTTTGAGACAGGGTTTCTTTGTGTAGCTTTGTAGACCTCAAACTCACAGAGATCTGCCTGCCTCTGCCTCCCGAGTGCTGGGATCAAAGGAATGGGCCACTGCCTCGCAGCTTACGTCTCCAGTTTTGCTCCTATGTTTTCTTCTAAGATTTTATTTTTTATCCTTATAGGTCCATGATTCACACTGAATTAATTTTTGTGTATAGCATAAATTAAAATGATCATTGCCAGATAGAGGAAGGAGAAATAAGAGAAGATACAACCAATGAGATTCCCCTAAGACATTTTAATTTTTCTAGGCTAGGGATGATTTTTATTTTATTTTAGTTTTGATACAGTCTCTCTGTGTAGTCCTGGCTGTCCTGGAACTCATTATGTAGACTAGGTTGATCTTGAACTCACAGCGATTCACTTGTTACTGTCAACCCAGTGCTTGGATTACTACCATGACTGACAGGATTTTTATTTTTTATTTTATATTGTTTGCAATACCAGGATAAGTGCCTCACTTATAATAAGTAAGCATTAAGCTAAAAAAACCCTTGCCTGGCCCAGCAGTGTGGCACATGCCTTTAATACCAGCATTCGGGAGGCAGAGGCAGGCAGATCTCTATGAGTTAGAGGCCAGCCTGGTCTACAAGAGCTAGTTCCAGGACAGGTTGCAAAGCTACACAGAGAAACCCTGTCTCAAAAGACCAAATAAATAAATACATGAATAAAAAAATCCTTGCCCTGAAGGCAAGGAGGCATGTTCTACTTACCAGTGCCCATCACACTGTATTACAAGCTTTACAAGAATCTTTAGTGGGTTGTGAGAGATGGCTTGTTTGTTAAAAACATTTGTTGCAGGATGGAGAGAGGCTCAGAGGTTAAGAGCACTGCCTGTTCTTCCAGAGGTCCTGAGTTCAATTCCCAGCAACTGTATGGTGGCTCACAACCATCTATAATGTGATCTGATGCTTTCTTCTGGCATGTAAGCATGTATGCAGACAGAACACTGTATACATAATACATAAATATTATAAATAAATATTGAAAAAAAATTGTTGCTTTTGCAGGGGACCTAGGTTCCCATCACCCAAGTTGTGGATCAGAACCATCTCCAGTTCCAGGGAATCTAATGTCTTCTTTTAAGCTTTATGTGCACCAGGCATGTATGTGGTGCATAGACACATATGGAGGCAAAACACTTATCCATATACCAAAAAAAAAAAAAAGAAAGAAAGAAAAAAGAAAGAAAGAGGGAAAAAAAAGGAAAGAATCTTTGATTTCTTTTTCTTTTTCTTTTTCTTTTTTTTGAGGTATAGTCTCATGTAGCAAAGTCTGGACTTAGACTCTACATAGCTGAGGATAACTTTTATTTGTTTTTGATTTTTGTTTATTTTATGTATATGGGTATTTTGGTTGCATTTATTTATTTATTTATTTATTTTTGAGACAGTGTTTCCCTTTGTAGCTTTGGACCTGTCCTGGAACTAGCTCTTGTAGAACAGGATGGTCTTGAACTCACAGAGATCTGTCTGCCTTTGCCTCCTGAGTGCTGGGACTAAAGGCGTGCTCCATCACTTCCCGGCTGGTTGAATCTATTTTTGTGTACCTCGTGTGTGCACTATCCACAGAGGCCAGAAAAGGGTATCAGATCCTCTAGAATCAGAAGTTATGAGCTAACATGTGAATGCTGGGAATTGAACTTGGACCTCCAGAAGAACAGCCAACGATCTTAATCACCCATCCATCTTTCCAACCCTAGACCTGGTGTTTCTGATTCTCCTGCCTTCACCCACAGGATGCTATGTAGTGGAGCCCCATCGGTCTATGTAGTGCTAGAGATGGAATGAACCAAGGGTCTCCTGGTACATTCCCACTCCAGCAGATCTTGCATTCTTCTCAGCCTTCCGGCTGTCTGCCTTGGGCTTCCAAGAGTTGTTTGATTCCTTGGTACATAGCAGGCACTCTAACGCTAACGTAAAGAATGCATGAACAGTAGAACAAAGGATTCATTGAGTTGGAGCTAGTATTACCTATCGGCTCTGAATTCATCAAAATAAATACAGGAAAAAGGTGCATCGTAGGCAAACTTCTTAAAATTGTAATGGCTTTGGCCTTTGAGAGAACAACATCAATAGCCAACTAAACATCTTTTCTATTGGAGTCCTCCTAAATAGATCCGACTGGCGGAAGGCGGAGCGCGAGCCTATCTGACCACACCCCTCGCGATGAAATCGACTTTTAGACCCGCCCCCTAGACGCGGGCTGCAATGTCCATTGGAGTGCGCGCTAATCCATCAGAGCATCTCGGCGTCTATTGGGTGAGTTTCTGAACCCTGTTGCGCACTTCCTGGAGTTGGGAACGCGGAGCGGACGTCGTCTTTCCGCCATTGCTCTGCGGGCCGAGCCGCTACCTGAGTGAGGGGGTACAGGTGGGTGGCGAGCGTCCGAGGCTGGGCTGCAGACGGTCGGGTGGGCCGAGCAGCCTGAGGAGCTGCGTCAGGCCCAGGCCACGAGCGCTCAGCCCGGCTAGCGTGCGGGCCAGGTGGCTCCGGACGCGTTCCATTTGCCTCTTGTGGCCCCGGGCCTAGCGGCGTAGTTTTGGCCTCCCTCTCCTTCCCAGATTCTTCCGGCATGGCCGGAGTGTTTCCTTACCGAGGGCCGGGTAACCCGGTTCCCGGCCCCCTAGCCCCGCTGCCGGACTACATGTCAGAGGAGAAGCTGCAGGAAAAAGGTAAGAGGCGAGTGGGAACGGCGCGCGCGGGCTGGAACGTGCAGGCGGGTTTCACTTCATCTCTCTGTAGGCAGGTCCGCAACCTTGTTAGCCGTATTTAATTTCTTAAAATTTAATCAAATCCTTGAAAGATCGGAAGCACCTGCTATTTGCAGGAGCTAATTGTGTGTGTGTGTGTGTGTGTGTGTGTGTGTGTGTGTGTGTGTGTATGTATGTATGTATGTATGTATGTATAGCATAGCATAACAATGGAGACAAACCCGTCCTCTTTAGGGGATTTTCATTACAAGGAAGGAATTAGACAGCATCCCCTCCTAAACATCTATAGCAAAAATGTCAGATAATTTGGGGGAGTAAAATGGCAAGACACTTGGCAGGGTTTATTCCTCATTCCACACAGAATGCTGTGTGTGGGGGTTACCCTAGGGGCAAGAGTGGGTATAATGAGGGTAAGATCCTGCAGCCCTTTAAGCTGAGGTGCCTTTATAGCTCGAAAATGGCAGCAGTTACAAGCCAAGCGCTATGCAGAGAAGCGGAAATTTGGGTTTGTGGATGCTCAGAAGGAAGACATGCCCCCAGAACATGTCAGGAAGATCATTCGAGACCATGGAGACATGACCAACAGGAAGTTCCGCCATGACAAAAGGGTCTATTTGGGGTAAGCAACATCCCGGGATAATTTCATATGGAGTTTCTATAGACCAGGATAGCCTGGCCTGGAACCTACGGATGGTTTCCATGCCTCTGCCTCCCAATTACTGGGATTAAAGGCAAGTGCCACCAGGCTCAGCATGGAACATGGCTCTTGAGCACACAGAGTGGTGATTGTAAGAGTAAAGCAGGGACCATTGGAATTCCATGATAATATTCATGTCTTCTACCTATGCCATTGTTTTGATTTGCCCTGCTAATGTCATTATAAAATGTCATTGTTGATTTGTTTGACACTCTGAGACACTATATGCACTCTGTTTGCTTTTAATTTTTCAGTCATCAGAATTTGGGGCTTTAGGGTGTTTCATTCCTGGAATCTTTTTTTTTTTTTTTGGTTTTTCGAGACAGGGTTTCTCTGTGTAGCTTTGGAGCCTATCCTGGCACTCACTCTGGAGACCAGGCTGGCCTCGAACTCACAGAGATCCACCTGCCTCTGCCTCTCAAGTGCTGGGATTAAAGGTGTGTGCCACCAACACCTGGTCAAAAATAATTTCTTAACCAGCCATGGTATTATATGCCTCTACACTACTATAATCTTTGGGTTACAGAGACAGGAGGATACAGGCTTGAGGCCAGCTTGGACTACTCCATGAGATGCTCTGTTAAAAACATCAACAAAAGCTAGATGTGGTGGCACAGGCCTATAATCCCTGCACATGGGAGACAGGTGAATCTCGTGTTCTACACAAGTGAGTTCCAGGTCATCTAGGGTTCTATAGTGAGACCCGTCTCAAACAACAACAAACATTATTATTACTATCATTATTGAATTTTGCTGTTGGTGCTCAGATATAGCAATAAACAGACAGTATTGATCCTCTCCTTTTAAGAGCATACAGTTTAGTGGCATCATAGGTGAGAGACAGATGGCTTAAGGCAGCATTTTCTGTGGAACATGTGATGACTTCATGGCATGCCATCAAGGGACAGATAACAGAATACTTACTCATTTCTAATGGTTTCTCGTCCTAATGTTACAGAGCCCTCAAGTACATGCCTCATGCAGTTCTCAAGCTCCTGGAGAACATGCCCATGCCTTGGGAGCAGATTCGGGATGTGCCTGTTCTGTACCACATCACTGGAGCCATTTCCTTTGTCAATGAGATTCCCTGGGTCATTGAGCCAGTTTACATCTCCCAGTGGGGGTGAGAAGGGCTGGAATGTGGTGGGTGGTAATGGCTGGTGTGCTTAGGGATGGGGGTAGTGGCAGTGGCAGCTGAGGATCCAGCATGATATGATGGTCTTGCCTTTTGCCTTCTAGGTCAATGTGGATCATGATGCGTCGAGAAAAAAGAGACAGGAGGCATTTCAAGAGGATGCGTTTCCCTCCGTTCGATGATGAGGAACCTCCCCTAGATTATGCTGACAACATCTTAGATGTTGAGCCTCTGGAAGCCATTCAGCTAGAGCTGGACCCTGAGGAGGATGCCCCTGTGTTGGATTGGTTCTATGACCACCAGCCATTGAGAGACAGTAGGAAGTGAGTGGAACTAATTCCCGTGAGAGTTCTGGAAAGTAGCTGTGGGAAGGCAGTAGGTTAAGTGGCTTGCCTCAATGCGTACTTGATATAGGCCTTCCTTCTTTTCCCTAGGTATGTTAATGGTTCCACTTACCAACGCTGGCAGTTCACATTGCCTATGATGTCCACTCTCTATCGATTGGCCAATCAGCTTCTGACTGACTTGGTGGATGACAACTACTTCTATCTGTTTGACCTGAAGGCCTTCTTTACCTCTAAGGCACTCAATATGGCCATTCCTGGAGGACCCAAATTTGAACCTCTTGTTCGAGATATCAACCTACAGTAAGTTGGGGAGAGTATCAATGTTAGGCACTTTAGGTTTTTTTTTAGTTTGTTTGTTTTGGGGGGTTTGTTTGTTTGTTTGTTGGTTTTTCAAGACAGGGTTTCTCTGTGTAGCTTTGGGGCTTGTCCTGGAACTCACTCTAGACCAGACTGGCCTTGAACTTACAGAGATCTGCCTGCCTCTGCCTCCCGAGTGCTGGAATTAAAGGCACGCGCCCATCACCACCCTGCCAATTTTAGGCACTTTGTATGTATTAAAATCTAATTTTTATCCTTAAGATTCTTGTCTAGCAATGGAGCTAGACTACTTATCCGGTTTCCTGTTCTAGGGATGAAGACTGGAATGAATTCAATGATATTAATAAGATCATCATCCGTCAGCCTATTCGTACTGAATACAAGATTGCTTTTCCTTACCTGTATAACAACCTTCCACACCATGTCCACCTGACCTGGTAAGACACCTGGAATATAGCAATTCGACAGGAGAAAACCCATATAAATTTGGTCCAGAGCAGAGCTGTGATTGACTCTTGCTTTCCTTGTAGGTACCACACTCCTAATGTTGTATTCATCAAGACTGAGGATCCTGATTTGCCAGCTTTCTACTTTGATCCTCTGATCAACCCAATCTCTCATAGACACTCAGTCAAGGTAAGATGAAATCACATGCGTTATGGGGTGTGAGCTTGGGGTCTGATGCATGCTAGGCAAGATTTCTGCTTCTCAGCAGCCTCTACCCCGCTTTTTTATTTTTGAACATATAGTACAGGCTGACACAAATTGACTGTGCAGTTCCAGGTTGGTTTGTACTCTCAGACCTTTTGTCTTAGCCTCTCCCTAAGTGCTGGGGTTTCAGGCCTCCTTCCTTAAGCTCATTGGAGTTCAGTCATAACTGACTGCAGTGGGCACCTCCTATGGTATAGTACTCCTTTGGGAGGCTTTTAGTGGTAAGTGGATGGGTTGATTTCCTGTTTAGCTTGGTCTTCTTCTCTGCTCCCTTGACTCCTTTGCCAGGCTCTTTCGGGCTTTTACTGTCAGGCATCTGAATCTTCATGGCACATGTAGCCACGATGCTTGGTCCCAGAGAATTTTCCGCTCATCTCAAGTCTGCACATAGTAGAAAATGAACCCTGGAGGATTTCTTTTTCAGAGCCAGGAACCATTGCCTGATGATGATGAGGAATTTGAACTCCCTGAGTTTGTGGAGCCCTTTCTGAAGGACACACCCCTCTATACAGACAATACAGCCAATGGCATTGCCCTGCTCTGGGCACCACGGCCCTTTAACCTACGCTCTGGTCGTACCCGCCGGGCCCTGGACATACCTCTTGTCAAGAACTGGTAAGGTTTCTACCTAAGGGGCTAGTGGTAGAGGGATAATATAGGAGAAAAGACTTTATTTGGATGGGGTTGCAGCCTTTCCCAGAGTGTCTTGAAGGAGATGTGGGCAAAGCTCTGATGGGCTTATTTACCCAGGTATCGGGAGCATTGTCCTGCTGGGCAGCCTGTGAAGGTGCGAGTCTCCTATCAGAAGCTGCTTAAGTACTATGTGCTGAATGCCCTCAAGCATCGGCCTCCTAAAGCCCAAAAGAAGAGGTAAGTTGCTGGAAGCCCCTGCTACAGCTCTGTCCAAGTGTCAGTGTGCCAGCTTTAACTCTCTTCTTTATTCTTACCCAGGTATCTGTTCCGCTCATTCAAAGCTACCAAATTCTTTCAGTCCACAAAGCTAGACTGGGTGGAGGTGGGGCTGCAGGTCTGCCGCCAGGGCTACAACATGCTCAACCTTCTCATTCACCGGAAGAACCTCAACTACCTGCACTTGGACTATAACTTCAACCTGAAGCCTGTCAAGACGCTCACTACCAAGGTGCCTTCATCAGGCCTCAAGGCCCTGCTGGGCTTAGGGATGGATGGCACTGTGGCATAACTCCTTTTGTGGCCACTGTCATTAATGTACTTTCTGTTCTTGTCCTTCTCAGGAAAGAAAAAAATCTCGTTTTGGGAATGCGTTCCATCTGTGTCGGGAAGTACTGCGGTTAACTAAGCTGGTTGTGGATAGTCATGTGCAGTACCGCTTGGGCAATGTGGATGCCTTCCAGGTGAGGCTGTGTTGCTTGAACCTCTGCCCAGATGGGGAGGCAGGGTGAAGCCTGTGCTGGCTGTGGAGCCAGTTCAGGCTCGAAGTCTGATGGGTGATTTTATTGCAGCTGGCAGATGGATTGCAGTATATATTTGCCCACGTGGGGCAGTTAACCGGCATGTATCGATACAAATATAAACTGATGAGGCAGATCCGCATGTGCAAGGACTTGAAGCATCTCATCTATTACCGATTCAATACGGTGAGATCCCGCCCTCACTACCTACCTCCTCAGATGCTCTTTTGCTTTCCGTGCAGGTGGAGCTCTTTCCCAAGGAGGAGCCTCACTTTCTGCCTTGAAGTTCTCATTTTCTAGATTGTGAGGACTCAAGAACATTTACCCTGTCTCCTTAGCAGCCTGTCAAATTCTCCTTCTTTTCTACTTCTACCCTGTTTTCTATCTTTTCCTAAAAGAATTGTTCATTTATGTTCCTGATTTTTGCTTGATTGTAGGGCCCTGTAGGGAAAGGCCCTGGCTGTGGTTTCTGGGCTGCTGGCTGGCGAGTCTGGCTGTTCTTCATGCGTGGAATTACACCTTTGCTAGAGCGATGGCTGGGCAACCTCCTGGCCCGACAGTTTGAAGGTAAGTGATTTTCTCTACTCACCTTCTCTCATTGCTTCAAGGGTAGGTCAGGTGTGCCTGCTGTCCCGTGTTGTTGGTTTTTTTTTGTGGTTTGTTTTTGTCATCTGTCCTTCTAAGTTCAATTCAGATGAATCTCACCTTGTATTCTTTTTTTGTTGTTGTTTTTTCGAGACACGGTTTCTCTGTGACTTTGGAGGCTGTTCTGGAACTCGCTCTAGGCTGGCCTCGAAGTCACAGAGATTCGTCTGCCTCTGCCTCCCGAGTGCTGGGATTAACGGCATGCGGCACCAACGCCCAGCTTTTTTTTTTTTTTTTTTTTAACATTTTATTTTTTTATTATGTATACAATGTTCTGCCTGCACTCCAGAAGAGGGCAGCAGTCTCATTATATATGGTTGTGAGCCACCATGTGGTTGCTGGGAATTGAACCCAGGTCCTCTGGAAGAGCAGTCAGTGCTCTTAACCTCTGAGCCATTTCTCCAGCACCAGGTATGGTGATGCATACCTTTTTTTTTTCCTTCGTATTCTTGTTCTTAGCTACTCTGTCAGATTTGAGCTATCATGCAGTTGCAGTACAAGTTCCTCAGAAGTATGGTTGAGAATGTTAAGGTGGCTTGTCTTTTTGCATGTGTGGAACATATGGTCACTTTGTTACTATTTATTGATGTAATCTATGGGCTGTCTCTTCACTTCCAGGCCGTCACTCAAAGGGGGTAGCAAAGACAGTAACAAAGCAAAGAGTGGAGTCCCATTTTGACCTTGAGCTTAGGGCAGCTGTGATGCACGATATTCTGGACATGATGCCTGAAGGCATCAAACAGAATAAGGCCCGAACAATTCTGCAGCACCTCAGTGAAGCCTGGCGCTGCTGGAAGGCCAACATTCCCTGGAAGGTAGGCTTTCCTCTGCCTCCAAGAAGACATAGCCATTCATCTTCCTGAGGTTAGGATTAGAGTACCTTTAGAGGGCCTTCCACCTTCTATTACCCCAACCCCTCCTTTCTTGAGGTGGTTTCACTGTGTTGTCCTGGCTGACCTGTAACTCTGCAGGCCAGGGTGCTCTCAAATTCAAGAGATCTGTCTGCCTTTATGCTGGGACATGGGCGTGAAACTTACTTTTTCATTGTGTTTGTATTTTCAGGTCCCAGGCCTGCCAACACCTATAGAGAATATGATTCTTCGGTATGTTAAGGCCAAGGCTGATTGGTGGACCAATACTGCTCACTACAACCGTGAACGAATCCGCCGTGGGGCCACTGTAGACAAGACTGTTTGCAAAAAGAACCTGGGCCGCCTCACCCGCCTGTACCTGAAGGCAGAACAGGAACGGCAGCACAATTACCTGAAGGTTGGACCAGCTGGGCTGGGTGGTAAAGTGGGTTGCAGAGTGGAGATCATGCTTTGTATTGGTTTGGATGATAGTGGGAGACTAGCTTCATTCATGTTCACCTTGCAGGATGGGCCTTACATTACAGCAGAAGAAGCAGTGGCTGTGTATACTACCACTGTGCATTGGTTGGAAAGCCGTAGATTCTCTCCCATCCCATTCCCTCCACTCTCCTACAAGCATGACACCAAGTTGCTCATCCTAGCTCTGGAACGCCTCAAGGAAGCTTATAGGTAAGGAATGACTGGGAGGGTAATAGGGAATGGCATTGTGGCCCGAGTCCAAAGAAAGGTGTAGTCCTTTTGCAACTTCTTGGGTTTTCTCATTCACCTTTCCTTTGCTTTGTTAGTGTGAAGTCTAGGTTAAACCAGTCTCAGAGGGAAGAGCTGGGTCTGATCGAGCAAGCCTATGACAACCCCCATGAGGCTTTGTCCCGCATCAAGCGTCACCTCCTCACGCAGAGAGCCTTTAAGGAAGTGAGTGATGCTCCCTGAGCCTTTTGGTCTGTGCTATTTATCCTTGGCATCTAGAGGATGCCAGGCTGGCTGGTGAATTGATGTGAACCAGGTTTCTTGTCCCACAGGTAGGCATTGAGTTTATGGATCTCTATAGCCACCTGGTGCCAGTGTATGACGTGGAGCCCCTGGAGAAAATAACTGATGCCTACCTGGACCAATACCTGTGGTATGAAGCAGATAAGCGCCGTCTTTTCCCACCCTGGATCAAGCCTGCCGACACGGAGCCGCCTCCACTGCTCGTTTACAAGTGGTGCCAAGGTAAACTTCGCTGCAGTTCCCACCCAGCAGAGAAAGGTGATTCTGTCCATGTAAAAACTCTGACCCAGGCTGCACATTCAGTTTGCTCTCTTTGCGTGGTAAGAATGAGTGCTATTGCCTGGCACTGGTGGCACACACCTACAATCCCAGCTTACAGGAGGCTGAGGCAGGCAGATTGATGAGATCAAGGCCAGCCTGGTCTACAAAGCAAGTTCCAGGACAGCCAGAGCTATACAGAGAAACCCTGTCTTGAGAGGGGGAAAAATGAATAGTGTGGATGTTGAGCAAAACTGACACTTGTAGCAGCCAGAATGAATGAATGGTAGAGGGTTTTGGAATGTGTTGAGACTGCTATAGTTAGTTACTAAACCTGGAAAGGAATTTCTAATCTGCTAAACTCTTGTCTTTTTGCTTCTTTTAGGCATCAATAACCTGCAGGATGTGTGGGAGACCAGTGAGGGCGAGTGCAATGTCATGTTGGAGTCCCGCTTTGAGAAGATGTATGAAAAGATTGACTTGACCCTGCTTAATAGGCTGCTGCGACTCATTGTGGACCACAACATAGCTGACTACATGACAGCCAAGAACAATGTTGTCATTAACTATAAGGTCTGTCTTGGAGCAAGTAGCAAAATGTGTCAGGGGGTTTGTCTGACCCATCGAGTTAGGATTTGCTGAGGCAGAGTGAAGGAGATTGGACCCTGAAGCACCTGGGACAGAGCCAGTCTTAGCCATACTAAGAGTTGTGCGTTTTTGTTTTTGTTTTTTTTTCCTAGGACATGAACCATACAAACTCATATGGGATCATCAGAGGCCTGCAGTTTGCCTCTTTCATTGTACAGTACTATGGCTTGGTGATGGATTTGCTTGTATTGGGATTGCACCGGGCCAGTGAGATGGCTGGGCCTCCTCAGATGCCAAACGACTTTCTCAGTTTCCAGGACATAGCCACTGAGGCTGCTCACCCAATCCGACTCTTCTGTAGATACATTGATCGCATTCATATTTTCTTCAGGTAAAGAACATGGTCTGATCCTTTAACCTGCATGTCCTCACAGCACTGAGGCATGTCCTGCCTGTGAAATGGCTCTTGTAGCTTAGTTGACTAGTTGCTGAGTTGAAGCTATGAAGTGAAATGAAGTCTAGAGTAGCATAGGGTCCCCACTTGTGGAGCTGGCATTCTCAAAGTGTCCCCTGTCTTAATGTAGGTTCACAGCAGATGAAGCTCGGGATCTGATCCAGCGTTACCTGACGGAGCATCCAGACCCCAATAATGAAAACATTGTTGGCTACAATAACAAGAAATGCTGGCCCCGAGATGCCCGAATGCGCCTCATGAAGCATGATGTCAACTTGTGAGTCTCAGTTGGGCTTGTAGGAGTAGAAAGAATGCCAGTCCTAGGGACCCAGAAAGCAATTAAAATTGAGGAGGTTATATCTTGGGTAGGAGGAATATGGGCCTATCTTCTGTCTGGTCTATGAATGCAAGTGTCTTCAACAGACTGAAATTCTTATTTGTTCTCTGTGGACAGGGGTCGGGCAGTGTTCTGGGACATCAAAAACCGGCTGCCACGATCAGTGACTACAGTACAATGGGAGAATAGCTTTGTGTCTGTGTACAGTAAAGACAACCCCAACCTGCTGTTCAACATGTGTGGCTTTGAGTGCCGCATCCTGCCTAAGTGCCGTACCAGCTATGAAGAATTCACCCACAAGGATGGGGTCTGGAACCTTCAGAATGAGGTACAGTCTAGGAAGGACATCACTTTACCACCCTTGTAACTCTGGCATCAATGGGGTGAAAAACAGTCACACCTTTTCATTATCAGCTCAGTGACCCTTAGGTGGGTTGAGCTTAGTAGTGATCACGATTAATCCTTGCTTGTGTAGCCCTGGCTGGAATTTACTTTGTAGACCAGACTGGCCCTGATTGTCTCAGAGATCAGCCTGCCTCTGGCTCCACCTCCCACAGGTTAGGATTAAGGCATGTGCCACCATTCCCTGCTATTCCCTTTTTATTTTTTCTTTGAGACAGGTCTTACTGTTCAGTGATGGCTGACCTGGAATTTTATATAGACCAGATTGGCCATGAATTCACCAAGATCCTCCCTGGAATCTGCATTCTGGGATTAAATGCATGCATACCATGTTAGCTTTTCATCTTATTTATTGCCTTGTTATTTTTGTGGAGTTTGGAGGACAGCTTGTAGTTAGTTCCACTCTGTGGGTTCTGGGGATTGAACTCAGGAAATAGGGCTTGGTAGCAAGCACGTTTGCCTGCTATAAACCATGTCATCAGCCCATCTAGAGCCTCTGATTTTGTGGTTTAGGTTACCAAGGAGCGGACAGCGCAATGTTTCCTGCGTGTGGACGATGAGTCGATGCAACGCTTCCATAACCGAGTTCGTCAGATTCTAATGGCCTCTGGCTCCACCACCTTTACCAAGGTATGTTGGGCCCTAAGGCTCCAATTCTCTGCCATTCTCTGTCTGTCTTTGTCCTTTTCAACTCCTGCTGTGGTTTGAGGTTGCTCTTTCCCAGCTTTGCCTAGTATACTAATCTCCATGTTTTATGGGATGGCAGCCTAGAGTGTTGGATCAATTGGGCTTTATTTCTGAGACTTCACTACAAGAATGTATCAGACTGCATTGTGGGGTTTTGAGGATTTTTATTTTGATGATTTTTTTACATTAAGACAAAAGTAAGAGTTTTTAATTTGCACAAAAGCATCTAATTTTCATTTTCCCTTAGGCTTGTTTTGGCTTTTTTTTTTTTTTTTTTTTTTGAGACAGGGTTTCACCGTGTAGCCTTGGCTGTTGTGGAACTCGCTCTGTTAGACCAGGCTGTCCTTGAACTCACAGAGATCCACCTGCCTTTGCTTCCTGAGTGCTGGGATTAAAGGCATGTACCACCACCATCACCCAGCCTCTTTAATTTTATAATTCTTTACTGTGTAATAGCTTAGAATATCTGTTCTGGCTTGTTTTATTTGTGGGAAGAGGGTGGTTATAATAGGATCTCAAAGTTGAGACAACTGCATCAGCCTGTCACTTGCTGAGAATACAGGTGTGCACCTGGCTTTTGTACCCCCTTGGTGTTGTTATCAAGACTGGTCTTGGTGGTTCCTCCTGCCCTCATCTCTGGAGTAGCTGGCCTTTGGGCATGTGTTGCTATGCCCAGTTTCTTTTTGGGTGATGGGATGGCAGGTGTGTTCCAGTACACCTGGCTAAAATGTTAAACATTCATGGACATGGACATTTTCAGCTAGGTGATTTCTTGTGGGAGTTTCTGTGTGTCGTTTGGCACTATCAGATGCCAGTAACATTCTCTCTGTTAGAACCAAACATGTCCTGAAATACTGCCATTTAGCCCTGGGTGTGAGGAAGGTACAGACCTGGGAGTCTCATGATGTAAAGGTTGAAAGCTTAAGGAAGCATGAGATCACCAGGAAGAGTGGAGGGTGATAAGAGAAGGGGAAGGTTTGGATAATGGGATACACTGAGATGTACTGACCAGAACAGAGACAGTGCTGGGATATGGGGAGTCAAGGCTGTCAGGAACTGATGTGCGGAATTGAGCAGGTGTTTAACAATGTCAGTTGCCTAAGAACAGTTTGGTTAGATAAGAACTGAATAGGAGCCAGTGGAATTGGCAGTTAGGACGTCATTGGTGACCTTAGAGCTATTTCAGAAATAGTTGGGATGGAAGCCAGATGGTGTGGATGAGATTTTATGGGAGGTGAGTGGAGACATTAAGGACAGTTTGCCAGAACAGGAGTAGATAGTTAGAAGTCTCCTAGAGGGAACTGTATGTCAAGACAGGGCTTTTGTTTTGTTTTCTGGCTTTTTACTTTTATTTACTTTTTTTGTATAATTTAATTGTATACAATGTATTATAACCATATTAACCTCTTATTACTCTCCTTTATTTTCCTGCCATTCCTGCTGCCCCTCCTTTAAAAGGATTTTTGTTTGTGTGTGCATGACTGGGTGAGGGTGGGGTGTTGTGCTGCTCTGTCACCCTCTTCCTATTCCTTTGAGTCAGGGCTTGGGGCTGGACTGGAAGCCAGTGAGTTCCAGCAGTCCTCCTATCTCTGCCCTGCTCGGAGCCTGGTAGAGGAGTGACTGAGAATCCAGTCACTTGGTCTAAAGTCAAGTTGGATTGTGGGTCTGTTGAGACTTCGGGCAGGTCCTCCTGCCCTTGCACTCTACCCCCTTATCTATAAAGTGAGAATAACCACAGTTCTAACTCAGAGGGCTTTTGTGAAATTAATGAAATAATACATGTAAGCTCCAGGATAGGCTCCAAAGCTACACAGAGAAACCCTGTCTCAAAAAAACAACAACAAAAAAATGTGTGTGTGTGTGTGTGTGTGTATAGTAAGCCAATAAACTGTATTATTTTATAAAGTGCTTTTATTAATTAGAGATTATAAGATCATAATGTTAGATTTGAATTGTTTACCATTTTCCTTTGTTTTGTTTATTTGTTTGCTTCTTGGGGCAAGCTTTATCTATAATTCAGGTTGGCATTGAACTCTTGATCCTTCTGACTTAGCCTGCTAAGAACTGGGATTATAGGCATAAGCCACCTGACATTGATTTCAGGCCTCCACACATACATGTTTCCACACATATATGTATATACACATTCATACTGACAGGTGTATACATCATACAGAACCACAGCCAAAAACTTATAACCGCCCCTGGGGGGCATAATGGAAGGAAAATTTCTAGGAGGCTGGAGTTGGATGGCCCTTAAAGCTCTTCTTCCTCCTCCTCTTTATTTATTCGGTGTCTGTGCCATAGCCTGTGCATGGAGGCCCCAGGGGTCAAACTGAGGTCCTTCTGATTTGACAGCAAAACTTAACTCTACTGAGCTAATTTTTTTTTTTTTTTTTTTTTTTTTTTTTTTTGCTATCCTGAGGATTGAACTCAGGGCCTTACCCATATTTTGAGAAAAAGATTTTCTTATGTTGCCCAGACTGGTCTTGAACATCTGGGCTTAAGTGGCCCACTGATCTTAGCCTCCCAAATAGCTGAGACTATAGGTGTCCGTCACTTTCTCAGTTTTCCATTCCCTCCAATTTTGTTAGAGTCATAATGTCATTACCACCTTGGGTGCCACCACTCTTGCGTTAGGTGCGTGTGGTACATTTAGCTCAAGCATGAGTCCTAATTTAAGGCTGGACCATTCAAACAAGACCTTGCTGAATTCCAGGGAAATGGAGTGATGCACCTAATGGGGTAGTCTGACTGACAGCTTTGCTTTGTAAGGGCCCTAAGGCTGCTTCCTGATTAATTCTTCCTTCCATCAGCAGCGCTGTTTTCCTTTTTTGATCTGATCATCACCCCAAAGGAATATTGTATTTGAAATCACTAAACAGAAGTTTGACAGCTTATTCTAAAAAAATCCACAGTAATTTTTCATTTATGTATTAATATATTATTACAGATGAAAAGTTTTGTGAAATTTTGTTCACTTTGTTTATATTGTATTGTCTGCTTTTTTTTTTTTTTTTTACGATTTCATTTTATGAGTGTTTTGCCCACATGTATATATGTGCACCATGTGGATGCCTGATGCCCACATAAATCAGAAGACAATGGCTCTCCTGAAACTGAAGGCGCTAGGTCCCTTGTAAAGAAACAAGTGCTCTTATCTACTGAGCTGTCATTCCAGCCCCTGTCTTCTTTCTTTCTTGTTTTTTTTTGAGACAGGGTCTTATCATGTGTTGCTGGCTAGCACTAAGAAATATTTTGTATTACATTTATTTGAGGGGAAGGGTGTGCCATAGAATGCTTGTGGAGATTAGAGAAGAAACTTGCAGAAGTAGGTTCTTTGCTTCCACTATGTGGGTTTGGGGATTTAACTCAAGTCTTTAGGCTTGGTGGCTGTCCTTTTACCCACTGAACCATCAGAGTGGCCCCGTCATCTCCCTTGATTATTTCTATCCTAGTGGATCTAAGCTAGCATCTCATCTTTTTGTTTTGTTTTTTTTCTTGTCTGTTTTTTCTAATTACTAATGATTTTAAGATTCACGATTTCTTGTACTAGGGATGTAACTAACTAGTAGATCTGGGAGGCCCGCATTGCTCATGTGGAATTTACTCTTTCCCACTAACTTTAGATTGTGAATAAGTGGAATACAGCTCTCATCGGCCTTATGACATATTTTCGAGAGGCTGTAGTGAATACTCAGGAACTCCTAGACTTATTGGTAAAGTGTGAAAACAAGATCCAGACACGAATCAAGATTGGATTGAACTCCAAGATGCCAAGTCGGTTCCCCCCTGTTGTGTTCTACACTCCTAAGGAGCTGGGTGGGCTTGGCATGCTCTCAATGGGTCATGTGCTCATCCCCCAGTCTGACCTCAGGTAGGGCTTGCTTGACAACTTTCATATTAGTCTCATTGCGTAGACTCTGAGGGAAGTGGGTGTTTTGTTACTTTTGATTTTATCTCTTCTCAATTTTGCAAAACAGGTGGTCCAAGCAAACCGATGTGGGTATCACACACTTCCGTTCAGGAATGAGTCATGAAGAAGACCAACTGATTCCCAATTTATACCGCTACATACAGCCGTGGGAGAGTGAGTTCATTGACTCTCAACGGGTCTGGGCTGAGTATGCACTCAAGAGACAGGAGGCTATTGCTCAGAACAGGTGGGCATCCACGAGGGTGTACCAATCTAAGGGCTGGGGTTGGGTCACAACACTGGGAGTCTTATGTGGAGGTCATGGGCGGAATATGTTTTTTTTGTTGTTGTTGTTTTGTTTTGTTTTTCGAGGTGGTTTCTCTGTGTAACCTTAACTGTCCTGGAACTTGCTTTGTAGACCAGTCTGGCCTGGAAGTCATAGAGATCTGCCTGCCTCTGCCTCCCGAGTGCTGAGATTAAAGGTGTACACCACCACCGCCAGGCTCAAAATATGTTTTTTAGGAGTTAAGAAGATTCTGTTCATCCTTGGCTAAAGCATGTTGAATCTTTCTCTTTGTATGAGAAAGGATGTTGACTTTATTTTTTCTGGCAGACGGCTGACTTTAGAGGATTTAGAAGATTCATGGGATAGAGGCATTCCACGGATCAATACCCTGTTCCAGAAGGACCGGCACACATTAGCTTATGATAAAGGCTGGCGTGTCCGAACTGACTTCAAGCAGTATCAGGTATGTGGAGTGGAGAATGGAGTGAATTTCTGTAAATCAGGATAGCTTTTGGCATCCCTGTCACTTAGGGTGGGAGGCACCTGGAAGCTTCACCATACTTGCCTCACTGTCTAGGTTTTGAAGCAAAACCCCTTCTGGTGGACACATCAGCGGCATGATGGCAAGCTCTGGAACCTCAACAACTACCGCACAGATATGATTCAGGCCCTAGGTGGCGTGGAGGGCATTCTGGAGCACACTCTCTTCAAGGGCACTTACTTCCCTACCTGGGAAGGTCTGTTCTGGTAAGGACTCTGTCCTCTTTACTTGTCACAACCACCTGAGCTCCTCACTGCTGAGCTTTAGTGGTTTGCTGCTTCTCAGTTATCCTGTGGGCATTAGCCATCTCTGGGAGATGGATGAGTATCATCTTATTTGGTTCCTCTGCCCCTCAGGGAGAAAGCCAGTGGCTTTGAGGAATCCATGAAGTGGAAGAAGCTAACCAATGCTCAGCGATCAGGATTAAACCAGATTCCTAATCGTAGATTCACCCTCTGGTGGTCCCCCACAATCAATCGAGCCAATGTGAGTGTGATTCTTCAATATGGGAGATTAGAAAAAGGTGTTTCTGTTGCCTTAATTTTGTCTCTAATGTTATTTCTCTTTCCTGACAGGTATATGTAGGCTTCCAGGTACAGCTGGACTTGACAGGAATCTTCATGCATGGCAAGATACCCACACTGAAGATCTCTCTTATCCAGATATTCCGAGCTCACCTGTGGCAGAAGATCCATGAGAGCATCGTGATGGACTTATGTCAGGTGAGAGATCACAGAGTCATACCAAGCTTGCTACTTTTTATTTATTTATTGTTGTTTTATCCATTTAGTTTTAGGGTTTTCTTTGGTTTTTTTTTTTTTTTTGGGACACGGTTTCTCTGTAGACCAGGATATTTTTTATTTTTTGAGACAAAGTTTTTCTATGTGGTCCTGGCCTAGAGCTCCTTATGTAAACCAGGGTGGTCTCAAACTCATAAAAACCTGCCTACTTCTACCTCCCAAGTGTTAGGATTAAAAGCCTGCATCACCGTGCCCAGCCAGCTTACTCTTTTGAGTATAGGAAATTTATCCTGGACACACCAAGGTGTAGACTCTTATTGCCTCATATAAATTCTGTCAGTTCTCATTGTAAATGGATTTCTATATTAAGGTACAATCTTTTCATCTTTACCTCCAGGTCTTTGACCAGGAATTGGATGCACTGGAAATTGAGACAGTACAAAAGGAGACAATCCATCCCCGAAAATCCTATAAGATGAATTCTTCCTGTGCTGACATACTACTCTTTGCTTCCTATAAGTGGAATGTCTCCCGGCCCTCACTGCTGGCAGACTCCAAGTAAGTATTTTGTGGCCCAGCATTAGGAACCCAGAACCTCAGTGTTACTTTAGGGATTAGTCCTACCCATTTTATTCTGGTTTTGATGTTATAATCCTGTTGCCTCAGGCCCCCAAATGCTGTACTAGAGTGGGCACCCTCCCAACTCTTTGCTGGCATTCTATTAAACTTGGAGCAGTGTTATCCTGTAACCTACCAACAGTCAGATCTGCTGATTGCTTGCGGTCTTAATGATCTTTTTGTTTTGTTTGATTTTCAAGACAGTTTCTCTGTGTAGCCCTGGCTGTTCTGGAACTTGCTCTGTACACCAGGATGGCCTCGAACTCATAGAGATCTGCTGTCTCTGTCTCCTGAGTGCTGGGATTAAAGATGTGCACCACCACTGCCTGGCTAAGGGTCTTGCTGATCTAGAATGAGAAGGGGGATGGGTATGAGATTTAGGTGCAGTATTTGGGAGTTCTTATGATTCTGAGACATCGGCAATGTTGTGGTTTCCTGGAAACCTGAACTCTTTCCACCCTTAGGGATGTGATGGACAGCACAACTACACAGAAGTATTGGATTGACATCCAGTTACGATGGGGAGACTATGATTCCCATGATATCGAGCGCTATGCCCGGGCCAAGTTCCTGGATTATACCACAGACAACATGAGTATCTACCCTTCTCCCACAGGTGTGCTCATTGCCATTGACCTGGCCTATAATCTACACAGGTGAGTTAGGACTCATGGGCTTTCCATTACTTTTCTATGTTTTGTTTCATTTATTGAAGTGCAGTCTCGCTATATGTATAGCCTTGGCTGGCCTGGAACTTACTGTAAACCATGCTCACAGAGGCTGTCTACACATTAGCCTTTTTTTTTTTTTTTAAGATTTTATTTATTTATTTATTTATTTATTTATTTATTTATTTATTTATTTATTTATTATGTGTACAGTCTTCTGCCTGCATGCCCAGCAGAGGGCACCAGATCTCATTACAGATGGTTGTGAGCCACCATGTGGTTTGCTGGGAATTGAATTCAGGACCTCTGGAAAAATAGCCAGTGCTCTTAACCGCTGAGCCATCTCTCCAGCCCCACACATTAGTACTTTTATGCTGGTTTTAGTTTGCCTGACTAAGATGAGGTTTTTATCTTCTGGGTCACTGACTGACGCTTCTCTCCGTATGTATGTGTGTTACCAGGTTACATAAGCCTGGACAACTGACTTTGTCCCTATGTTGTACTTTCTCTTGGGACTTTCTGCCTATGCATAAATTCTTGTGATGCTTTCACCCTTACAGTGCCTATGGAAACTGGTTTCCAGGCAGCAAGCCTCTTATACAGCAGGCTATGGCCAAGATCATGAAGGCAAATCCTGCCTTGTATGTATTACGTGAACGGATCCGCAAAGGACTGCAGTTGTATTCATCTGAGCCCACTGAGCCTTATCTGTCCTCTCAGAACTATGGTGAACTCTTCTCTAACCAGATTATCTGGTTTGTGGATGACACCAATGTCTATAGAGTGACCATCCACAAGGTGAGTGTGGCCATGCAGGCTTCAAATGCCTGTGCGAGTATGTGTACACATTGGATGAAGTCAGCGTAGTTATGTCTAGTCCATGCTAACTCATATAATTGTTCTTTAGACCTTTGAGGGGAACTTGACAACCAAACCCATCAACGGAGCCATCTTCATCTTTAACCCACGTACGGGGCAGCTTTTCCTCAAGATAATCCATACATCTGTGTGGGCTGGACAGAAGCGTTTGGGTCAGGTAAGTTGCTGAAATGATAGTGAGGTCATGGAACTTAGCTTTCTCTCATTCTTGGTAGGGGGAAGGGGGACATGATAAAAAGCCTATTTCTCTATTGAAAGATAGCATTGTTGGGTGTGGTGGCATATTTCTCAGTACTTAGGAGGCAGAGGGAAGAGGATTGCCATAGGTTTGAGGCCAGCCGGGGCTGCACACAGTCAAGAGGTGAAGACATTGTTTTGTTGACATTTAAGTGGGTGCTGGGAATCCAGACACTTGCCTGGCAAGCACTCGACTCAGTGAGTCAGCTCTCCACTCCCAGAGAGTATTCCCTTGGAGGAGGTCCAAGCACGTGAAGGCCTTCATTACCTCCACATTGGGCTTTCTGTTTCCTATGCCTCTCCCTCTGTCCTCTGTCTGAGAGAGCAACCAAACATCATCTTTTTAAAGGGAATGCATACCCTTTAGCTTCCTGAACATTTGTTGCCTGACTGGGCTGTAGCCAGCCGTGATTTTCTTTTCTATGTTTATAGTACATAAGCATAATAATTGCAAGTTCTCCTTGCAATTATTCCAAGATCCTACTACCTCCAAATCCCAGTGCCCATCTCATGTCCAGGGCTTTGTCCATATTTTTCTTTCTAAAATGAGCTCTCATTACTTTTTTTTTTGGAACTCTCCTGGAACTAGCTCTTATAGACCAGGCTGGTCTCAAACTCACAGAGATCCACCTGCTTCTGTCTCCCGAGTGCTAGGATTAAAGGCATGTGCCATCAACGCCTAGCTATTCACTGCAGTCTTATCCATCAAGACTCATTTCTCTCTTTTTTTAAGATTTTATTTATTTATCATATATACCGTTTTCTCCCTGCATGCCAGAAGAGGGCACCAGATCTCATTCAAAGTGGTTGTGAGCCACCATGTGGTTACCGGGAATTGAACTTCGGTCCTCTGGAAGAACAGTCAGTGCTCTTAATCTCTGAGCCATCTCTCCCGCCCCTAGACTCATTTGTTTATGTAGCTGTTAATAGTCTTAACTTTTTTACTTATAATTTATTTTTTGCCTTTTTAAGACAGGGTCTCTCAGTGTTGCTTTGGCTGTCCTGGAACTTGCTCTGTAGACCAGGCTGGCCTTGATTGAACTCACAGAGATCTGCCTGCCCTGCCTCCACAGTGATGGAATTAAAGTTGTGCACCACTATTGCCAAGCCTTATTTAGATATTTAATCATTATTTTATTGGTTTGGCCATGGTAGTACATGCTTTTAGTCCTAGCAGTTGAAAAGCAGAAGTAGGTATATCTTTGTGAATTTAAAGTCAGCCTGGTCTACATATTAAGTTCTAGGCCAGGCAGGACTACATAGTGAGATCATGTCTCTAACAATAAATATTTTAATTTTTTTTTTCCGTGTGTGTGTGTGTGTGTGTGTGTGTGTGTGTGTGTGTGTGTGTGTGTGTTTATTTACACGAGCATGGGGGGTGGGGAGTAGGATCGGGGACTAGGAAACCCTGTCTTTTTTTATTTTATTTATTTACTTAGTTAGGTTTTTCGAGACAGGGTTTCCTGTGTGACTTTGGAGCCTGTCCTGGAACTGGCTCTTGTAGACCAGGCTAGCCTCAAATTCACAGAGATCCTCTTGCCTCTGCCTCCCGAGTGCTGGGATTAAAAGGCGTGTGCCACCACTGCCTGGCACAGGAAACCCTGTCTTGAAAAAAAAAAAAAAAAAAACAAGCAATGCTCTTAAACTGTGGGCCATTGCTCTGGCCCCTGTCTTAGTTTGCTGTTTTTGAACTATAATTCATCATTTAGCATGGAGTTACTTTTTTTTAATTAGTGAGTTCAGCAGCTGTGTTCATGTTCATTATAGAAACAGTTTACTTCAAGGTTAGGATTTTTTTCTAGTTAATTGAGGAAGGTAGACTCAGCTTTGTTTTGTTTTCTTGGTTGTTAGTTGGCCAAGTGGAAGACAGCTGAGGAAGTGGCTGCCCTGATTCGATCTCTGCCTGTAGAGGAACAGCCTAAACAGATCATTGTCACCAGGAAGGGCATGCTGGATCCATTGGAGGTGAGAGGTGGGCACAGTAGAAGAAAGTAGGCCTGAGCCCTCAGGGCCTCCTTCTGACCTTGGACTTTGCCTTAGGTGCACTTGCTGGACTTCCCCAACATTGTGATCAAAGGGTCAGAGCTCCAGCTCCCCTTCCAGGCTTGTCTCAAGGTGGAGAAGTTTGGGGATCTCATCCTTAAAGCCACAGAGCCCCAGATGGTTCTCTTCAACCTCTACGATGACTGGCTCAAGACTATCTCATCCTACACGGTAATTTGACACCTTAGGAAGAGGGTCTCTCTGGGGTGGATTTGGAACCAGGAGAAGATACTGCACCTCAGGGTTCTCCATAACCATCTGATGAGGTCATTTTCAAGTTCTTGAGCTATACATACAAAGAGTGAGGCCTCTTTTGACTTATGAGGGGTTGGCACCTTAAGAATTTGGAGATAGTGTTTGCTTTCCTGTGGAGGACATGGTAAGTAAGAGAGGAGAATCTCCACAACACTGATGATCTCTCCATGCTCTTGTATATCTCCTCTTAGGCTTTCTCCCGTCTCATCCTGATTCTGCGTGCTTTGCATGTGAACAATGATAGGGCAAAGGTGATCCTGAAGCCAGACAAAACTACTATTACAGAACCTCACCACATCTGGCCCACGCTGACTGACGAGGAGTGGATCAAGGTGGAGGTGCAGCTCAAAGATCTGATCTTAGCCGACTATGGCAAGAAAAACAAGTGAGTAGGAAGGGGCCAGGTGCCACAGTGCAGACATGGCAAGGTAGGCCACTCAGGACATAGGTTTTGAGGTTTCGAACTTTTAGATTTACAAGTTTCTCAGATTTTTTTAGCTGTGTTTGGTAATGCATGCCTGTAATCCCAGCATTTTTTAGGTAGAGGGAAGTGGGTCAGGATTTCAGTGTTATCTTCAAGTACATGAGTTAGAGGTTAAACTGGACCACATGAGGTCATGTCTCAAAAGAAAAATAGTGTCTCAAAGAGTTGCTTAGGAAGACATGTAGTCAATATTTAGTCTCACCATTGACTACTAATTCTCAATGAAAGTACTGATGCCATTTTGAATAGATGCATGGTTTTTTTTTCTTGCTCTCTTGATTTCTCTTGTGACAGGGTTTCATTATGTCTCCCAGGCTGGCTTTGAACTCCCAACAATACTCTTGCTTTAACTTCACAAGTGCTGTATTATTGGTGTGTCTCACTATACCTAATTTGGGGTTTTTGTTTTTCGAGAGTTGTCCTTTGTTGGGGCAAATTTTGTGGAGGAAAAGTAAGAGTTACAGATGCTGAATAGAAAGATAAAAGTACATGTGCTTGGGATGCAACAATTCTGCACCACATCACTGCATCTCCATTTCATGCTTTTCTTAGAAGTGTCAATTAAAGGGTGGTTTGGAATAAAGGTGCTTGCTGCTAAGTCTTAGGACCTACTTCAATCCCTAGAACCCACAAGATGGAGGAGAAATCTCCCATGAGTTGTCCTTTGACCTCTATACTTGCACTGTGCTATGTCCGCCTCCCCCAGAGTAAATAAATTTAAAAATTAAAATTTAAAAAAAAAGGAATATTACTTGAGGATTAGCATTGGCAAAGTATGCCCTGTCTGCCAGGTTTTACTTTGCCAGCAAGGCAAAGTGACTAGGGGGAGGGATCCTGTTTAACTTACAGTGTCCCCACAGTGTGAATGTGGCATCACTGACACAATCAGAAATTCGAGACATCATCCTAGGAATGGAGATCTCAGCACCATCACAGCAGCGGCAGCAGATAGCTGAGATTGAGAAGCAGACCAAGGAGCAGTCACAGCTCACTGCCACACAAACCCGAACTGTCAACAAGCATGGTGATGAGATTATCACCTCCACCACTAGCAACTATGAGACCCAGACCTTCTCATCAAAGACTGAATGGAGAGTCAGGTACTGTGGAGGGCAAGAAGGTAGGGATGGACAGGCCCATCAATGTTGCTGGGTGTGCTCGGGCTGATGCTGACACCCCTGTCTGTTCTTTAGGGCCATTTCAGCTGCCAACCTGCATCTTCGGACCAATCACATTTATGTTTCATCTGATGACATCAAGGAGACTGGTTATACTTACATCCTTCCCAAGAATGTACTTAAGAAATTCATCTGCATATCTGATCTCCGTGCCCAAGTGAGTAAACACACAGCTGGACTATAGTGTGAGCCCAGTTAATCTGTACCTAAATCTCACTCGATAATTCCAGGAACTTTGAGGTGCTGGTTTCAAGATTCATGGATGAATGAATAGATTGAAAAAGACTGCACAGCCTTTAATTCCAGAAGCAGGCGGAGCTCAGAGTTCCAGGCCAGCCTGGTCTACAGAGCAAGTTTCAGGACAGCTAGGGCTTGAAAAACCAAAAAAGAAAAAGACAGCACACACAAGAGGGTATCAAAACATTTCACAAAGCTATGATAATAAAGAGAAAGTATTATTGGGGTAGGATTTACTGGCAGAGAATTACAAATAGATTCAGATAAGTGCATAGTTGGATCTTATTACTGCATACTTTTATGATTTTGAGATAGGAAAGAGCACTAAAGTATTAGAAAATACTGATAATCTTAGTGTTGAGAAAACCATTCATAGCATTAAACACAATCAGAATAGTGTTTAATGGGCATAGTGGTGCACTCTTTAATCTCAGCACTTGGACAGCTGAGGCAAGAGGATTGCTCTAATTTTAAAAGCTAACTTTCACTACAGACTGAGACAACAATTCTCTCCTTGTTTGCTATGGTGACACAGACCCATGACCCAAGCTTCTGAGAAATAGAGGTGGCTGATGGAAAGTTCAAAGCCAGCTTCTGTGGTCCAGCCAGTACAAATGAGACTTTCTTAAGGAAATAAATGAAAATCCATTGCAAACTTATATGAAATGTCAAACTGGTGAAATGACTCTGTAGGTAAAGGTGCTTGTTGCCAAGTCTACTAGCCACAGTTTGAGTTCCAGAATATACATGGTAGAAGGAGAGAACTGACCTCTGTAGATTGTCCTGTGACCTCCATGTGTCCAGTGTGACACACATGTACACTCATGCATATATACACACTAAATAAGAACATTTTTAAAAGTTTTAAAACAAAAAACTCAAAAATTGTCCTTGGCAATAAATGGCTCAAGAGGATTTGAAAAAAAGTGTGCTTCGGGCTGGAGAGATGGCTCAGAGATTAAGAGCACTGACTGCTCTTCCAGAGGTCCTGAGTTAAATTCCTAGCAACCACATGGTAGCTCACAACCATCCGTTATGAGATCTGGTGCCCTCTTCTGGTGTGCAGATATACATGGAAGCACTTTTTTTTTTTTTTTTTTTTTTTTTGGTTTTTCGAGACAGGGTTTCTCTGTGGCTTTGGAGGCTGTCCTGGAACTAGCTCTTGTAGACCAGGCTGGTCTCGAACTCACAGAGATCCACCTACTTCTGCCTCCTGAGTGCTGGCATTAAAGGCGTGCACCACCAGCCCGGCAAGCAGAATGTTGTATACTTAATAAATATATAAAATCTTTAAAAAAACAAAAAAAAAGGTGTATAGAAAGGTAAAAGCCCAGAGGCAAAAGATAGACTAAATTATTTAAAAAAAGAAAAAAAAAAGTGTGTTGCACAACACTGAAAACCTGAGTTAAGTCCCCAAATCCCACTGTGGAGGAGAGAACCAGCTCCTCAGAGTTGTTTCTCTGACCTCACAGGCACACTGTGGCATGCATTCATTTACAGGAACACACATAATGAACAATAAGTTTAAAAAACAGTGCCATGTGAGTTCCAGGCCACCTTGGTTTACATAGTGAGTTCCAGGACAGCCAGAACCTCAAAAAAAAACAAGAGAGAGGGGGCTGGAGAGATGGCTCAGGGGTTAAGAGCACTGACTGTTCTTCCAGAGGTTCTGAGTTCGCTCAATCACAGAATGCTTGCCTGGCATGCTCTAACGCCCTGGGTTCAGTTTCTTGAGAAGAAAAAAAACCCAGCAACTTAAAGCTGGTGAGGTGGCTCAGTAGGTAAAGCATCTCATACAAGCCTGACAATCTGAGTTTGATTCCCTAGAACCCCTGTAAAGGTGGAAGGAGAGAACCTATTTCACAGACTTGTCCTCTGACCTTCACGCTCACTCAGTGGCATACACAAGTCCTCTTACATACACATACATAATAACAATACATTGAAATTTCTTTTTCTTCTTCTTCTTTTTTTTTTTTTTTTTTTCTTTTTTGAGACAGGGTTTCTCTATGGCCTTGGAGGCTGTCCTGGAACTAGCTCTTGTAGACCAGGCTGGTCTCGGACTCACAGAGATCCGCCTGCCTCTGCCTCCCAAGTGCTGGGATCAAAGTCGTGCACCACCACCGCCCGGCCACATTGAAAATATTTTAAAGTTATTTTTATTTTATATTATTGGTGTTTTGCATGCATGTATGCCTGTGGGAGGGTGTTAGATCCCTTGGAACTGGAGTCACAGACAGTTGTGGGTGTTCTCTGGAAAAACAGTCATAAACACACACACACACACACACACACACACACACACACACACACACACACACACACACACGGGTGTTTTGCTACACATATATCTGCACCATATGCATGCAGTACCTGTAGAGGGCAGAAGAGAGTGTCAGGTGCCCTGGAACTGGAGTTACAGACAGTTGTAAGCCACTGTGTGGATGCCAGGAATCTGTCCCAGGTCTTGTGAAAGAGCAACCAATACTCTTAACCACCGAGCCATCTCTCCAGCTCCAATTATAAATTTTTATGAACTTTTGGATTCAGTGGCTAGAGAGAGGCACTTGCCACTAAACCTAATGACCCAAGTTTGATTTTCCCAGATCCTGGGGACAGTTTAAGATGAGGTTTATGTGTAACATTTTGAACAAGTAACCAGATGATTCTTCCCCAGCAGTTTTTGACTGTGTTTTGACAAACTAGCTTTTTCTTGGGAATGGGAAGAAATTCTGGCATTCTGTGTTGGTACTGAGAATCGTTTCTGATCCCCTCATTTCTAGATTGCAGGGTACCTATATGGGGTGAGTCCTCCAGATAACCCTCAGGTGAAGGAGATCCGCTGTATTGTGATGGTGCCTCAGTGGGGCACTCACCAGACTGTGCACCTTCCCAGCCAGCTGCCCCAGCATGAGTACCTCAAGGTTTGTGGTGGTGGAGCCTGGGAATTGAACTTACTCTCATGTTACCCTAATGGGTGGCATTTGTCTGCAGATAGGTTGAACAGCTCTTTGCTCTTTGCCTGCAGGAGATGGAACCCTTAGGTTGGATCCACACTCAACCCAATGAGTCTCCCCAGCTATCACCCCAAGATGTCACCACTCATGCCAAGATCATGGCTGACAACCCATCTTGGGATGGCGAGAAGACAATTATCATCACCTGCAGGTGGGTATGGGCCTCCTTGAGTGGAAATATTTTAAGGTAAGTATTGCAGGTCAGAGCCTGGATTTGTGGCCTGAGCTCTCAGCCTGTCTTTTTCCCTCCCCCCAGCTTCACCCCAGGCTCCTGCACACTGACAGCCTACAAGTTGACCCCCAGTGGCTATGAGTGGGGCCGACAGAACACTGACAAAGGCAACAACCCCAAAGGCTACCTGCCCTCACACTATGAGAGGGTCCAGATGCTCCTCTCAGACCGATTCCTCGGCTTCTTTATGGTTCCTGCCCAGTCCTCCTGGAATTACAACTTTATGGGTATGTGGTTGTATGCGACAGCATGGGAGCGTGGACAGGGTAGGGGTGGAAGTAGGAGAAGCCAGCACTCTTGGCTCTTGGGGTCTGACTGCCCAAGGACCCTTGTTAACATCTGATGTTTCCCCCTCTCTAAGGTGTTCGGCATGATCCAAACATGAAATATGAGCTGCAGCTGGCAAACCCCAAGGAATTCTATCATGAGGTCCATAGGCCCTCCCACTTCCTCAACTTTGCCCTCCTGCAGGAGGGTGAGGTCTACTCTGCAGACAGAGAGGACCTCTACGCCTAGTTATTTTCTTGCTTCCTTCTGCTTCGGATTCCCCAAAGGCTGGAGCCCATAGACAAGCTGCTGACATTCAGCAGCCTGGCCCCTTTTGTGTTTTGTGTTTGTGTTGTTGATAGACTGTAATCCTGAACAAAATGTAATAAATTTTGTATAAATAGGAGTGCTGTTGTTTTCTTGCTCTTATGAGTTCAGATTCTGGGTGTAAATTACTTTGGGGACTGGCTTGGGCAGTTCACAACAAAGTTCTGGGCCCCGGCCTTCAGGCCTTTGAGGTTCCATATACCCTAGACTGAATTGGGCCTGGCTTTCATACTCCACTACCTTGACCATATTTGTTGGTTTGTGTTCTTGGAAACCACCTATTTTCAACATCGCTTCTAGGACTCTGGTCCTGTAGCTGTAATGCCTGGCCTTGTCCATTTGTAAACCTTGTCGTTCCTGGTGGGGTAACAAGCACATCGGTGGCTGTCCCAGCAGTCCAGTAAAGGCTATTTGCTGACCTTCAGTCTTTCACCTCTGGAGTGCTTGGCAGCCAAGTCTAGGGGTGGAGCCTGGATCAGGCACTACGGGGAGGGTTTGCCTAAAGTGACCACTTATAGCCCTGCCTCTCAGCTCTTGGATACCTGCCTGGAAGTTGGCTGTCCTGCCTGTATCCAGTGACCTTGTAGGTGGACCAGAATAGGGCTCAAGGGTCCCAGAGCACTCTCCCACCCCAAGGCCTTTTTCCCCATTTGCTCCTCCCTTGTCGCTTTTACTCCGCCCCTTATGGCCCTAAACTTCCTGGGCCGGAACTGTTTGGCTTTTTCCTGCCCCAGTTGAGGGTGGGGGCGGCTTTTGGCCTTAGGAGAGGAAAAATGGAACCCAGGAGGGCAGCGCCCGGACCACCCAGCCAGGACTCTGCTGTGGGCGCGGGGTCAGCTGCGGAGCTCGTGTACCATTTAGCGGGGGCCCTGGGCACTGAGCTGCAGGAGCTGGCACGCCGTTTCGGGCCCGACGCGGCGGCTGGGCTGGTGCCTCTAGTGGTGCGGGCGCTGGAACTCTTGGAAAAGGCGGCCGTGGGGCCTGCTCCGGACTCGGTGAGTCACCGGCTCCTCCTCTTACCCCGGGCAACCGGCAGGCCCTAACCCCAAGTCCCCTGGCTCCTCCAGCTGCAGGTGTCCGCGCAGCAGGCGGAACTGGAGCTGCGGCGGCTGCGCGAGGAGAACCAGCGCCTCCGCAGGGAGCTAGGCTCAGGGCCGCAGGGTGAGTGCGGGTCCCGCCGGAGCACAGTGAGCTAAGGGGCACCCGGGACCTTCGCACCCCGGAGACCGGTGTTAAGAACACCCCTTCCTCAGAGGAGCGCGCACTGCTGCGACAGCTCAAGGAAGTGACGGACAGACAGCGGGACGAACTTCGGGCACACAGCCGAGATCTAATGCGCCGAAGTCAAGAATCAGAAGCTGTGAGCGCGGGACCAGACGGGAGCGCGGAATGGGGCGGGGCAGGGGCGGGCTTTGGAGCTCCGCCCACTAGCTCTCGCTCCACCCCCAGCTGCAGGAGCAGCTGCAGCGCCTCCTGCTGGTCAACTCGGAGTTGCGGCACAAGCTGGCCGCAGTGCAGACCCAACTCAGAGCGGCGCAGGACAGAGAGAGGGAGCGCCAAATAGCTCAGGATGGCTGCCGCCAGCTGGCTGAAGAACAGAGGCTGAAGCCCGAAGCAGCAACCCCAGATGACCGGGTGAGAGCCGGAGAGGAGTCAGGATACATCCCAGTGCTCACAACATCCAGCACCTGGTGGGCCCGGCCTGGGTGTGCCATGCAGTATAGAGAAGGTCCGCAGAAAGTCGGAAGGCAGCAACAGAGTTCCGTTGCAGCAGAAGTCCGACACCTACTGTAGCAGCAACCTTGTCCCTTAACTTTTCCTGCCAGACATTTCCCTTAACATTACTGTGAGCGCTGGGATTTAGGGGAGGGCTAAGAGAGGCTACCCTCTAATCATGCCTAACCTTGCACAGGTGGATGCTCTGCAGCAGCCAGGGCGCCCTCCAGAGGACGTTCAGTGTGGCTTCAGCCGGGAGGAGCTTAAGCAGATCCTTCAGGAGAGGAATGAACTCAAAGCCAACGTATTCTTGCTCAAGGAGGAATTGGCCTACTTCCAGCGGTGAGGGGCCCCGGGAGCCAGGGTGCCTGTTCCTGGGCTAAAGGTCACCCCACCTCATTCTTTGGATCATTTATAGGGTCAGCAGTGACATTTTCCAGTGTCCTGTTCAGGCACTGGGAAGAAATAAATTCCATAGTCCCTGCCCTTCTGGAACCTCATTCAAACAGGGCAACACCAGGAGTTACCAAGCTGGAGCAGCAGGTCGGAAGTATTCTTAAGAGGGGCCATCTAAGTTCAGTTCAGAGGTGTTAGAGATACAGCGTCTTCGGGTGTTTCCAGGGGAAACTGAGCAGAGCTCAGGTACTAGCTGGAAACCTACTGTTGGTATTCCCACTTTCTTCCCCCTCCACCCCCTCTTTAGAGAGCTGCTCACAGATCACCGGGTCCCTGGGCTTCTACTTGAAGCCATGAAGGTAGCAGTCAAGAAACAGCGGAAGAAGATCAAGGCCAAGATGTTAGGGACAGCAGAGGAAGCAGAGAGCAGGTAAGATCCTGCCTCCATACCCACTGAACAAGTCCTTCTGCCTGCTGCAGTTCTACTGTGCCCAATGACCCAGTCTCGCCATGCCCTGTACTTCACTGAACCTGCTGTCCAGTTGTCATTCTTCCTTCCCTCTGGAACCCACTGCTCCCAGTTGCCCTGGCTGCTGTCCATCCTGCTGCAGAAATTATTAATGCCACTTGACATTCATTTCTATTTCTTTCCTTGGCTGGATCTCTTTCCTAAAGAAAGCTGTGGCTGCAGCCTTGTGAGAGGTTGTCGTTTGCTGGACTATAAAGTGAAAGCCTCAAGATGTCCCATGTCTCCTCAGTGTCCCCTCTCCAGCCCTGAGGCCTCTGCAGTCCCTCCATCTTCCCCTGATGCTCCTGAAAGTAGTAGTTCAGGAAGCTCCACATGAGCTGGACTCAGAGTATCCCTTAAGACCTCCATTTCTTGATCTTAGTGATGATGAGGACGACTCGTGGCTCCTGCTCTCCAATGACAAGGAAGAGGCTCCACTAGTTCCTGGATCCAGAATACAGAATTTGTATGTTGGAGGAGGGGAGGTCAGGAGGAGGGTGAAGGAGGGGCCTGCCTGGTTCTTCTCCACCCTTTTTTCCTGTTCTACTGCCTTTCATGCTGCTCTCTGTCTTCTTTCCTGCATCTTTGCCCTAAGTACCTTCAGTTTCCTCTGACCTTGTGCCATCCTCTTTCCTCCAAAGCCCCCTCCTCACCTCTCCACCTTCAGCCCACATCCCTGACACCTCTGCCTTCCTGACTCAATGTACCTACGTCTCTCTTGGTTTTCCTTCCAGCTTTAGCTTATGGTATCGGGGTGAAACTGAGGCCCCTGAAGCTGAGACCAGCAGTATAGCTCCCAGCAGTCTACAGGAAGGAGAAGCAACCCCACAGCAACCCCACCTGGAACCTGTGGACAGCCTTCCAACCACCAACTCCTGATGAGCCCTTCTCTGCTTTCTATGGTCCAAGGGCTTCAGCTATACAATAGGCCTAACTTTGGGTTCTGGCTGTGTATGGATGTGTGACCTCAAACAAGGACGTGGCTCCCCTTATACCTAGCCTGCCCTAGGCATGATGAGATTTCAGCCTGTCTCCCTTCCTTGACATCTCTGTCTCTGAGCTCCATTGTGAGCCTGTCTCCCTTGAGGCTTATGCAGGTGACCAGTGCAATAAAGCTCGTACCCATAATACCCCTAAAAATGCTCTCTGTCTGTCAGTCAGTGGTCTGTGTTCCCTCCCAGCCTGGCCAAGAACAGAGGCATGGTGACATGGTGATGTTTCATTGCAAGATCTCTTCATTGGGAATGAGGAATGTTTCTTTATTTTGGGAATATGGCTCCTACCCTCACCCTACTGCTTTGCCTGTCTACAGTACTTGGGGAACCTGTGGCTTCAGTCTTTTGTTCCTGTAGGCTAAGTCCACTCAGACTTCACCTTTCATTTCTGAGTGTTGAGCTGCCTGCCCTCCAGGGAGGTGCCTCATAGCAGCCCGCCCTCTATGCTGGCTTCCTCAGGAAAAGCCTTGGGAGGAAACAGGGAGGGGGTTGGGCGCTGTGGGGACCAGATCAAACCAGGCCCTCCTACTCCACTGGCCGCCATGGGATTAGGGCTGGTGTTCCCTCTGCTGCTCCTCTGGACTCGGGAGACCCAGGGATCCACACTAGACCCAGCTGGTCAGCATGTCTGTAGAGGCAGCAGGTGGGTCTTATGGGGGTCTGCCTGGTAGAGATGGTGGCTGATTAGAGTTGAGTCATCTTGGGAAATAAAGAGGTGGGTAGGAGGTCATGGGCCTGAAGGAAGGGGGCTCTATGGGCTGCCTGGCAGGTAATAGATGGCCAGGGCAGATGGTGGGAAGGTCAGGGAAGGAGAAAAGAGGGTTTGGGACATGGATATTATGACTATGGGCTGTGACATCAGGGCTAGATTTCCTAAGTGGGGCTGGAGAGACTCCCACACCTCAGCCAGCATTCGTGACCCACGCTACAGGGACCTCCTATCGCCTTCCTACCCTACAGCCCCTCTGAGCTCCAGTGCTGCCCAGGCTGGAGGCAGAAAGATGAAGAATGCACCATCCGTGAGTAGCCAGGACAGTCCCCTAGCCAAGGAAAGGAAGGATATGACCCAGTGACAACCCTTCCTATATTACCTCCCCTCCTGAGCCCTGGAGCCAGTGTCCACCCTATGACACGTACCCCCCTCTCCAGTACTAAGAGGATGGCCTTGAAGGGAGCAGAGCCCCAGGAGTGGGTGAGAGGGGCAGGGGTACCCTTTGTGTCCCAGTCCTTTCTATCCTGCGTGGGGTGTTTTTCAGCCATCTGTGAGGGGCCTGATGCCTGCAAGAAAGATGAGGTGTGCGTGAAGCCAGGCCTCTGTCGATGTAAACCTGGATTCTTCGGAGCCCAGTGCAGCTCCCGTGAGTTTCAGTGGTCGGGTGAAGTTGTTGGGCAAAAGTGGCTGAGGGGTAGGAAGTAGGCAAAGCAAATAGAGGTATAAACTTAGAAGGGCAAGGTCAAAATCCCCCAAGCTTCACTGAGGAAACAGGTTCAGAAAGAGGTAGTGATGAGAAGATGCCCTGGGTGTGGGGGGTGGAATCTGGTTTTTACCCACAGCCATAAAACCCTGTTTGTCTGGTAGCTTCACTTTTAACTTCTCTGTAAGGACAAATAAAAGAGGTGGGTGGGAGACCCTGGGCTGCGATCCCTGCTAACTATACTTCATACTTAAGCAGAGAGTAGGAGGAGCCTGGAACTAGACTCCTAAGAAGGGGTGGATAGTAGGCATGAAGAATTCCTGGGTTGGAAGAGGACATGTGGACATTCCTGTCGTCCTGGTGGGCATCTTTTACAGGAAATCCAGGTGTCAGTGATGGCCAAGGGTAGGGGGACACCTCACAGGGAGAGAGAAGGGACTTGAATGAAAAATCCTATCCACCTATGAGACTGGACACATCTCTGTCAAACTTAAGATCTGTGTTCTGGAATGTGAAATGGAGGTTAAGCCAAGGCTAAGGGTTTTGTCATCTGAATCTGGGGCCGGAAATGAGCTGGGTCCCAAGAGGAAAAGCTCCCAGATATTCTCAGGGTCTGCCCTTGGCTCTTGAAGACCAGGCCTGTGTCCTTTTCCTTGAGGAAGGGGCAGGGAGAGGACCTGTGCCCAGCCTTGAACTCACTTACCTCCCACTCCTAACCTCACAGGCTGCCCAGGCCAGTACTGGGGCCCTGACTGCCGAGAGACCTGCCCTTGCCATCCACGTGGCCAGTGCGAGTCGGCCACCGGTGTGTGCCGGTGCCAGCCCAACTACTGGGGCAGACTCTGTGAGTTCACCTGCACCTGCGGCCCCCACGGACAGTGCGACCAAAAGACAGGCTTATGTCACTGCGATCCTGGTTGGTGGTCACCCACGTGTCGTCGCCCATGCCAGTGCAACCCAGCAGCACGCTGTGACCAGACCACTGGAGCCTGCCTGTGCCCATCTGGATGGTGGGGCCGCCGCTGCAGCTTCAAGTGCAGCTGTCACAACTCGCCCTGTGTGCAGGACTCTGGCCACTGTACCTGCCTGCCGGGCTGGTGGGGTCCTGAGTGTAATCACAGGTGCCAGTGTGTTCGAGGCCAGTGCAGTGTTACTTCTGGCCATTGTTCCTGCCCTCCTGGCTTCTATGGAGCCCGCTGTGAGCTGCCCTGCAACCCTGGCCACTATGGAGTACAGTGCAGAGAAAGGTAAGGGGCACAGGGAAGCTGCAGGCGGCAGGGGGGGGGGGCAAGAAATAAGTCAGATGATAGAGGGAGTATCTCAGGTGATCTCCAAAATATATATATTTATATTATATATTTACATAGCCTGGCTATATATATTAGGAATGAGAGAAAAAACTTCGATGCATCTATGTCTATCCATGCCTACTTCTCTCAGCCCATTAATGTTAAAAAGTAGAAGCTGGGCAGTGGTGGTTCCTGCCTTTAATCCCAGGACTCAGGAAAGAAGAGGCAGGTGGATCTCAGAGTTTGAGGCCAGCCTGGTCTACAGACTAGTTCCAGGACAGCCAAGGCTACACAGAGAAACCCTGCCTCAAAAACACAAAACAAAAACAAAGAAACAAAAAATGAAAACCCCTGATCTGGAGAGAGGCACTCCAATGTACTGCTCTTTCGGAGGCCCTGAGTCTTGTTCTCAGCACCCACACCTGCCGCCCTGATGACTGCACTCATGTTCATGTACCTCCACACAGACGCTCAAACATATGGAGCATGGTTTTCATCTGTCCTAATGCTGCAACCCTTTAATCCAGTTCCTCGTGTTGTGGTAACCCCCAACCGTAAAACTATTTTCATTGCTACTTCATAACTGTGCTTTTGCTACTGTTATGAATTGTAATGTGGGTCACATCTGATATGTGACCCCTGTGAAAGGGTCATTCAACCCCCAAAAGGGTCGAGAATCACTGATACAGAATATATGTATATTCTGCATAGTAGCACATACCTTTAATCCCAGGTCTGGTGAAGAGAGGCAAGCAGATCTCTGAGTTCAAGGCCAGCTTGGTTTACATAGCTCCAGGCCAACCAGAACTACATAGTGGGACCCTATATATATATATATATATATATATATATATATATATATATGTGTGTATATGTGTGTGTATATATATATATATATGTGTGTGTGTGTGTGTGTGTGTGTGTGTGTGTGTGTGTGTGTACACATCCCCTATAATCCCAGCACTCAATATCCCCTATAATCCCAGCACTCAGGAGGCTGAGGCAAGAGGATTCCCTGTTAGGCTACATGTTCCTAGCCTGGTTTACATAGCAAGTTCAAGCCAGCCAGCATTACATAAGTGAGACTCTCAAAAAAGTAAAACAGACAATTGCTGCACAGCCTGTTGTGGTTGGGGTAGGCCTATAATCCCAGCACTTGGAAGGCAGAAGCATAGGATGACACATTGGATGTCAGACTGGGCTGCACACTGGGGTAGCAGGACCATGTAGGATCAATAGTAACAAAGCAGGCTAGAGGCAGCAGGACCATTTACTATCACCTTTAACAACTTAGCAAGTCTGAGGCTAGCCTGGGCTACATGAAGATACTGTCTCAATAATTCCCCTCCTCACAAAGTAGCAACAAGCTATATTTAGAAAAAGGAATGGGGTTGGGGATACAGATCAATGGTAAAGAGCTGGCCTGGCACTCACAAAGCCCTAAGTTCAATTCCCATCACCAGAAAGGTCAGGGAGCAAAATGTATGGCAAGACATTATATCCCACAATACCTGTAGTGAGTATTTGAAATAACTGGAGTCAAATGTAGCCAGACAACATAAAACCCAGCCTTTACTATGAACAAATAAGAATTGCTATAGTCTTTTTCTTTTTGTTTTCCTCTTTTTTTTCCTTTTTCTCTTTGGTTTGGTTTGGTTTTGGTGTGGGTTTCAATCTCATGTAAATTAGGCTGACCTCAAACGCCTGATCCTCCTTGCCTCCTCTTTCCACATGCTGGAAATACAGGCGTTCACCACCACAAGCCAGCTCCTCTCTTCTCCTTTTCTTTGATATTTTTGAGCAGGGTCTCACTCCATAGCCCTGGAGCTCACTATATAACCCAGGCAATCTTCCTTTCTCTGCTTCCTGAGCACTGGGCTTTCAGCACCACTCTCAGCTTGTAGTATTTTTTTTTTTTTTTTCTGAATGCTAGTCAGAATCAGCCAAACTGGTTTATTTTATTTATATTTTTAATGACAAGGTCTTCCCGACTCTGCCTCTGAGTGCTGGGATTAGCACATGAGACACCATACCCAGTTCAGCTTCTGATTTTATGAGCACCTTTTCTCCCTGGTAATGGATCCCAGATGATTAAGTATCTGGAGAGAAGAATCAAGCTTCTATTAGCATCAGTGGAAAATTAAGATACGTTAATCCTGAAACTATTTCGACGAATAATTTCTATTTGACCTATCTATCTATCTATCCATCTATTTTGGTTTTTCATGACAGGGTTTCTCTGTGTAGCCTTGACTGTCTTGGAACTCTGTAGACCAGGCTGGCCTCGAACTCACTGATATCCACCTGCCTCTGCTTTCCAAGTGCTGGGATTAAAGCTGTGTTCCCCCACTGCCTGGCTCATTTATTTTTAATAATATTTTTAAATCTTTGGTTTTATTTTATGCATGTGGGGTGTTTTACCAGCATGTATGTCTATGCACTAGTGCCTGCAGAGGCCAGAAGAGGACACCAGATTGCCTAGAATTGGAGTTACATACCGTTGACTTACAACTCACTTACAACTGTATGTAACTCCATCCAGGACCTGGATGCTCTTTAGTGTCCGGAGGCCAGAGTAGGCAGTATGGGTAGTTCATAGGTTGGAACTGAACGCTATTCCTCTACAAAAATGGTTCTCAACCTTGCTAATGCTGCACCCTTTAAGACAGTTCCTTATGTTGTGGTGACCCCAACCATAAGATTATTTTGTTGCTACTTTGTAACTGTAGTTTTGCAACTGTTATGAATTAGAATGTAAATATCTGATATATAGGATATCTGATATGTGACCCATGTAAAAGGGTCATTCAACCCCCCAGAAGTGTAGAGATTCATAGGTTGAAAACCACTGCTCTAGAACTGCTCTTAACTACTGAACCATCTCTCCGGTACCTATGTATTTTTTTGTTTTTGTTTTTGAGACAGTGTTTCTCAGTGTAAAAGCCTTGGTTACCACATACATGGATGATCTCCCACTCACAGAGATCTGCCTGCTTAAAGGCATAGGCCACCACACCCAACTGCCTATGTATTTCCTTTTGAGAGACGGTCTCACCATATAGACCATATTGTGTTATATAGTGCAAGAATGTACATTCTTATCTATGAACTCACAGAGATCTGCCTGCTTCTGCCTCTTCCTGGCTACATGACTTTTCTGGTGCTGGGATTAAAGGTGTGTCCCATTACAGCGAGCATTATTTATCTTTTAATGACAGAGTCTTGGGGCCTGGAGATATGGCTCAGCAGTTAAGAGCACTGGCTGCTCTTGCCAAGGACCAGGGTTTGAGTCCTTGGCACCCACATGATGGCTTGAAATCATCTGTAACTCCAGTTTCTAAAGCCCTAGTCTGGCTTCCTTGGTCACCAGGAAAGCAAGTGGTGTACAGACATACATGTGGGCAAAATACTCCTACACGTTAAGGAAAAAAAGAAGGGTTTCTACTGAATGCCACAGATGTACCATGTGTATATTCAAGAAGAATGGGTCTGTAGACTTTTCTGTTCTAGTTAAACTAATATACCTTAAAAAAATAAATAAGCCAGACTGTGGTGGTGCATGCTTTTAATTCCAGCACTTGGGAGGCAGAAGCAGACAGATTTCTGTGAGTTTGAGGCCAGCCTGGTCTACAGAGTGAATTCCAGGACAGTCAAGACTATTTCACAGAGAAACCCTATTTCAAAAAAAATGATAGTAATAATTAATCATAAATTAATAAAAATATGTACAAGGTATCTGTATTCTGCCCAGTATATAGTTGAGGCTAGTCTCAAACTCCTGTGTGACTCTCATCTCACAGCCTCTTGAGCAGTTACTTTCTTTCTTTGTTTTTTTCAAGACAGGGTTTCTCTGTGGCTTTGAAGGTTGTCCTGGAACTAGCTCTTGTAGACCAGGCTGGTCTCGAACTCATAGAGATCCACCTGCCTCTGCCTCTCGAGTGCTGGGATTAAAGGCATGCGCCACCAACGCCTGGCTTCCTGAGCAGTTTCTTATGTGGCACGTGTCCCTGCTCCCAGTCACTCAGTCCTAGCCTCAGAGATTGTGTGGTATGGGAAATAGAACAGAGCAAGGGGAGGAAGATGGCTGGGTGGGAGAGAGACAGAGGGTGGGTGGTAACTTGGCTGCCCCAGCTGGGCTAGTAGCTTCTGACATCCCTTGTGAACTCAGGGAAGGATGAGTCACAGAGCAGGGTCTCAGGAGTGAGGCAGAGGCTTGTGAGCCCTCGGAAATCATCTGTCTGACCTTTCCAATGTACTGCACAGACGAGGCTTCAGCATGAAGGATACATCCAGGACCTGGACACTCTGTAGAGTCCCGAGGCCTGAGTAGGCAGTGTGGGTAGTTCACAGGTTGGAATGTATGGCATTCAATCTGCTTCCAGTGAACCCATGAATCCTTTTTCTTGCCAGCTGTGGCCACTGCCAGCTGAATGCAACATGCTCTCCAGTCACCGGCACCTGTGAGTCCTGCAAGCCCGGCTGGAACGGGACTCAGTGCAAACAGCCATGTCCTCTTGGAACCTTTGGTGAGAGGTGCCGTGAGCAGTGCCCCCGCTGCCGGCTTGGAGAGCCCTGTCATGCAGAAACTGGGCACTGCCAGCGCTGTGACCCTGGTTGGCTAGGGCACAGGTGAGAGGCTACCTTCCTCAGGATACATTTTTCTCCTAGACCCCTCCTCTCAGCTGCTCTTTCTGGGAGAGCTGCCCCTTCTAAAAAGGTCACATTCACACAGCTCAGGGACTGCCTCCTGACCCTGATGAGGGGAAGAGAAGGTTCTGAGGGGTTCTGGGGTGGCTTTGGGAGCTGCCTCCTCCTTGGTCCTTTTCTTCTTCTCCCTTCAGGGTCCTGTAGTTTGCCACCCACTTGGGTTTGGCTCCAGGTTCAAGGCCAAGTATACATGAGCTTTGCTGCAGGGGAATGACCCTTTTGGGAGCCTGAGTTCGGGAACATGGGAAAGGTTGTTGGGCCTTTCTGCCTTCCTGGTTCTGACTTTTGCTTCCCCTATGTGGCCCCAGATGTGAGAACTCCTGTCCCCTCGGTTCCTTTGGGGAGGGCTGCAGCTCCATCTGCCCCACCTGTGTTCAGGGGACCTGCGATGCTGTGACAGGGGAATGTGTCTGCAGTGCTGGCTACTGGGGGACCAGGTAAGCACTCAGCCCTGGGGACAGGGGATTATGGGAGATGAGGTCAGGCCTCTGTGTAATGTTTCCTAAACATCTCTCATTGATCCAGGGGTGGTGGCGCACGCCTTTAATCCCAGCACTTGGGAGGCAGAGGCAGGTGAATCTCTGTGAGTTCGAGGAGGCCAGCCTGGTCTACAAAATGAGTTCCAGGACAGGCTCCAAAGCTACACAGAGAAACCTTGTCTCAAAAAAACAAAAACCAAAGACCAAAACAAACAGCAACAACAACAAAACACCATCTCTCACTGCGCCTCTCTACTTCCCAGAAACTCTCTCCAACTATGACATTAATTCTCCTGTGTGGGGTGGCGCCTTCTGAAGAAATTCAGAGATTAATCTAAAAGGACTAAAAAAAATGAGACTTTTTAAAAGGAAAGAAAAAATAAAAGTAATTTTTAAAGGAAAGAAAAAAAATCAGGGCAAAGAAGGGACAGGGGCTCACTGTGCAGTCGGGGACTTTACTTAGGGGTGGGACACAGACCCTGCTGGTGTTCCTCTAGTTCTGTGGGTGTCAAACAGCCAGCATCTCCAGGCAGGTGTCTATTTAAAGGACAACACAGAGTGTCAAGTGGAGAAGACCTGTTTACAGAGGAAGGGATGGAGGTCCAGGGCATTAGGGACGGGACAGGTCCTTCATGCCCTGCATCTGGCTTCTCCCATATTAAGGCTGAGGGATGAAGGTTGTCAGAGGTAGGTCCCAAAGTCTCTGCATTGACTCTCAACACTGCAGGGCCACTTAGCATGTGACTTAGAAGCCTGCCTGTGTCTGCCGGCATGGGGCAGGGACAGTACCCAGAAATCTACTCTATCTTCCCCTCTGAGGTACCTTCAGCCTGCCTTTTCTATTCTCCACCTCTAGCTGCAATAATTCCTGCCCACCTGGCTTCTACGGAAACAACTGCTCTACCCCCTGCCAATGCTCAGAGGGGCTCTGCCACCCTGTGTCTGGGGCCTGCCAGCTGGGTAAGTGGAGGGAGGATGAGGGAACATTTGGTCCTTTCCATTGTATTCATGAGTCTCATCTGCAAGGAAGGATGGGCCCATTTCAAAAATGGGATCCTCAAAGTCCCTGAACATGTGACTATCTCCCATGTCCCCAGGCCAACATGGTAAAAACGCCCTCATTGTGGGCATCCTGGTACCTCTGCTGCTGCTCCTTGTGGGTCTCATCTGCTGTGTTTACTGCTGCTCAGCCACCCGACTGGACCCCAAGGACAGGTAAACACTGGGCATTCTGTGTGTTCCTTTTGGGGTGGGAAAGGGCTGAACTTGTCACACATCAGGTAATGATACTTGGAACAGATTAAAGCCTGGAACTGCTTGTCTTCCTTAGACACCTTTGACAAGGAAGTGTCTGAGTCACATGAACACAAGCAGGGGGTGCTGAGTGGCAGGGGACTCAAAGTCAAACTTGCAGCTGAGGGCTGAGCTCGTGACATCGTGACAAGGTCGGGGACAGAGGAGAATCCAACAGCTCAGCAGAGAAGGGAGGAGACCAGATCTCAAAATGTCAGGAAAGCCTGGCAGTGGTGGCACACGCCTTTAGTCCCAGCAAGCACTTGGGAGGCAGAGGCAGGCGGATCTCTGTGAGTTTGGGGCCAGCCTAGTCTAAAGAGCGAATTCCAGGATAGCCAAAGCTACACAGAGAAACTCTCTCTTGAAAAAACAAACAGACAAACAAAGTCAGGAAAGAGAGGGACAGAACGGTCTGAGCTGTGGTTTTGAGAGTACATGCCTGAGAGGTAGATGACAGAGATAATGTGTTTACCTATCCCATTGTTCTCTGTATCTCTTGGCCTCTTGGAAACTCACCACATCATGGAGGTTTGGAACAGGGAATGTGGTGTGAGGATTATTCTCATCCATTTACTAAGACACCGAGGCTCATGGTGTCTCAGCTGTTCATGGCTCACATAGAGGCCGGCCCTGGCCCTCTGGACTCTTTGTCCAGTGTTCTTTCTCCTCACCATGCCAGGGCTCATAGCCATGCTAAACAAGTGCTCTGCTACTGAGCTGCGCCCTGAGCTTTGTTTGTTTGCTTGTTTTTTGAGAAAATACCTCACTATGTATCTCAGGCTATCATGAACTGGATATCTTCACTCATCTGCCACTTGAATGCTAGGATTCCGGGACTGTATTGCCATACTAGACCCTAATCCTTGATTTTATCCTTTGTGCTTCGGTGCATTTGTAGATGAGCATAGAGCCTGAGGGTAGAGCAGCAGCACCCCACCCTGCCCCCCAGAAGAAGATGAGGACCTGTCCAAAGGCTGTCAGAATTTTGACAAGCTGTCACTCCAGTTTGGGGGTGGAGTAGAGTGGGGACAAAGGCACTAAGTTCCTGGGCCTCAGCTAGGATGACAGCCACAAAGAACTACATTTTTGAGAAACAATTGCATGTACCTAGTACTGTACCTGGTGCTGGGCCTTGCCAATAGTTGTTAGATTTGCTGAGACCAAGAAAAGTGAAATCAGAGCTAACATGGTTACTACCTGGCTCTAGAGCAGTGGTTGTCAACCTTCCTAATGCTACAACCCTGTGATACAAGTTTCCTCATGTTGGTGACCCCCAATCATAAAAGTATTTTTCTTGCTACTTCATAACTGTAATTTTGCTACTGTTATGATTTGTAATGTCAATATTTTTGTAGAAAGAAGTTTGTCAAAGGGGTCATTACCCATGGGTTGAGAACTGCTGCTCTACAGCCTTGTTATTTTCTGCGATTTAGATTTTGTGCTCCATTGTAGCGAGTCTTTTTCTGTCCTGCCCGCCAACTCCCAAATAATGACACAGAGACCTCTTATTAACTATGAAAGCTCGATCTATAGCTTAGGCTTGTCCTAATAGATCTTTTTTTTTTTTTTTATTTTAACACCAGATCTCATTATAGATGGTTGTGAGCCACCATGGTTGCTGGGAATTGAACTCATGACCTCTGGAAGAGCAGCCAGTGCTCTTAACCTCTGACCATCTCTCCAGCCCCCTAACTAGTTCTTATAACCTAAATTAGCTTATTTATATTAATCTACATTCTGCCTTGTGGCTGTTACCTTGCCTCCTGCACATCCTGTTTGCTCTGTGTCTTCTACTTTCTTCTTCCCAGAGTCTTCTCTGTCCCCAGAAGTCCTGCCTGAGCTCTTTCTGCCTATCTATTGACCACTCCGCTCTTTATTAAATCAATCAAAAGGCACCTTGGCAAAGACATATGTTCACAGTGTAAACAAATATTCTGCAACACTCTGTAGTTTGGATTTGATTCTGTCATCAGTGCAAAGCCATTGAAGTAGATATAGTCACCTGTCACACCCTGTCAGTCTGACCTGGGCCTCCTTATCTTACACTGATCACCCTCCCTCTGCCACCCTTTCAGGCCAGAGAGAAATGGAGCCGCCTTGTTCAGAATGAAGCAGCAGGTATGGGGGGCCCTCACCAGCCTGGGCTCTTCACTGCCCTGTGGTTCCCTAAGTAACTACAAGCTACCCTGGGTGACAGGTAAGTGGGCACTGGGGGGTCAGGGTCAGGAGTCTAGGGCCAAGATGGGACAAGGCTTCTCATGAGGCCCAGACCTGACCTGGACCCCCTATAGTTTCTCACCACGACCCGGAGATCCCCTTCAACCACAGCTTTATCGAGCCACCATCTGCTGGCTGGGCCTCTGATGATTCCTTCTCTTCTGACCCTGACTCTGGAGAAGAGGATGAAAATCACACCTACTCTGTGCCACCTCGAGAAGGTAGCTCCCAGCAGCCCCCAGCCCCAGCAGCCTTGCCTGCCGCAGCACCTTCCATGCTCCTTCAGTAAATGGATGCCTAGTGCTTGTTGTCCACTTGCTGTTTCTAGCTTGAGCACAAGTTCAGAACAAAGGAGAGCACTGTCCTTACCAAGCTTGTAGTCTGGTGGGCAGTAAAAAGAAAAGTCATGCTGAGCATGGCGGCACATGCCTTTAATCCCAGCATTTGGGGGGCAGAGGCAGGTGAGTTCAAGTCCAGGTTTGTCTAAACAGTGAATTCCAGGATAGCCAGGGGTATGTAGAAAGACCCTGCCTAATAAATAAAAGAAAATAAAATGTCACTCGACAATAGAGGACAGAATTGTCCTAAAATTCCTTCCAGGAGAAACATAAGCAACTTCTACCCCTTTTCCTAAAATTAAGGTCTCAACAACAAACTGAGGCACAATACCACCAAATCTTATTCTGGGAACCAATGAGTTTATTGGGTTTCCATATAGTGAGAATTCCATTTACAGGGGGTGGGTGTTCCTCCCTGCAATAGGCCATCTCTAAAAAGCCTTTACCCACAGGAATGTGGGCTTGCTCAGTCACATGGATGGAGCCCTCCTCTATTGTATTTCCCCAGCCTATATATTCCAGCCCCTCCCCAGAGGCCACATGCATTTAAAGTAGCGTTGTATACAACAGGTGGTAGGAAGGGCTGGATACGTGGGTGAGGGTCTCTTGACCCTCTCCAACCCTCCATGAGAGAATGTAAACAGCAAGGCCATCTGGGATAATCCTTTTCCAGGGGAACAGCTGAACACTCCAGAGGACAGTCACAACACCTGTGCTTTAGTGAGACATATTAAAAAAAGGACTCCAAAGCTACCCTGTCTGGGGTAACTGGGGTTAAGGAATGTGCCTGTTACTAATGGCTCTATTGAGTTGAGAAGAATCAGTAGGAATTAGCAGGTGAAAATTAAGCAGTAGTGATGGTGTTTAGATAATGGGCAGTGGCTCAAAGTGGGGACGGGTAGAGAGAGAAGAGTGAAAGAGTGGTGTCTAGTGCACCAGCCCCTCCCCCGCCTCACTCTTCCTTGCCACCTCTTGAGGCCTCTGGGAAGAATCCATGCCCTGGGTAGAATGGATTAGAGCAGGGTACCTAGCCTTACACAACTCTGTCTCCTCCCCTGCCAGGGATGGTCTCTGTGACCCAAGAAGAGTCACCAGCGGCCAGCCTTCCTGGAGGCCCCTTCCCTCCCCCTGAGGATGCTTCCACACCATTCCCCATCCCACGCACCTCCAGCCTGGCTCGGGCCAAAAGGCCATCTGTCTCCTTTGCTGAAGGCACTAAGTTTGCACCACAGAATGGCCGAAACTCAGGGGATCTCTCCAGCCCCATACGAAAACCCAAGAGACTCTCGAGAGGTGCTCAGCCACGTCCTGAAGGGCAGGAGGCTGAGGAGCCTGCAGGCCCAGAGCAAGCAAACACAGAGGAGGATACTCCTACTGCCACAAGCCCTGGAGATGCTGCCACTAGTCATCAACTCCCACCTACCAACCAGACAGTGGCTGAGTGTGTGGAAACCACCAATGGCAGCATCCAGGAGAGCTCAGGCTCTGTGGCCACAATCTATATGCTGGCAGGGACACCCCAGAAACCCGAGGGCCCTGTCTTGTCTGTCTTCCGTCGTTTGGGAAACTACCAGAAAGATCAGGCAGTACCCAAGGTCAAGAGTGCCATCCCCAAGCCTTTACGCCGATCTCTAGGTCGGAACCAGGGCAGCTCTGGGCTGTCCCAGAGCTCTGGCTCAGCTCCAGAAGCCATGCTCTCTGGAACCGTTGAGTCCACTGAAGTTAGGCCAGAAGAAGCATCCAGAGGTATGGGAGATGGCATTGAGAGCTTAACAACAGTCCAGGAGCCAGTCTCTGGGAACAGCTCCCTGGAACAGTGTTCCCAGAAGCAGGCTGAAGAGAAGGAGCAGGAGGAGCCCCTATATGAGAATTATGTGCCCATGTCTGTGCTGCCACAGCACTGAGGACCCTGAATTTGGTGAGTTGGAAGACTGTGGATGGGGATGTGGGAAGAGGAGGATGCTGAAATTGTTATGGACCAATGTGGGGAGAGATGGATGCTGAAACTGCTATGGACCAGTGTGGGGAGAGGAGGATGCTGAGACTGCCATGGACCAGATTGGGCTTTGTGCTGGGAATTGATGCCAAAGCTGTGACAGACTAAAGCAGAAACCAAGCCCTCAAAGAAGCAAGAATTAGAGGCCACCTGGCTGTAGGTCTGGCCCTGGCAGTGTCCCCAGGTGGGACTGGAATGCCTGGATAGAGACCCTGCAGAATGGGTCAGAGGAAGGAGAGAGCTACAGGACTCTTTTTCTGTTGTCCTGGACTCTATCACAAGACCATTCTTTCCATCACTTTATAACATTTTTTTTTCTGAAATGGAAAACCACCTAAATATTTGATGATAAAGATTGATTAAACTAATATCTCTTTTAGAAAATGTACTGTTTATTTGGGGGGGAGTGTATGTGCCACAACATTCACGTGGATGTCGGGCCAACTGTTGGGAGTTAATTCTTTCCTGTCACCTTGTGAGTCTGGGGCTAACACTCAGGTTGCCAACCCTGTGACCTTAGAGCCACTTCTCTAGTTATTCTTTTTTGAGACAGGGTCTCTCATGTAGCCCAGGCTGGTCTCAAACTTGCTCTGTGGCTGGGAATGTCCTTGAATTTATGATCCTCTTGCCACTACCTCCCAAGGGCTGGCCTGTACAACCTGAGTTTTCTGTTTGTATAGAGCTCCACGCATGGTAGGCAGGTGTACTACCAACTGAGCTACACATCAGCCCAGTTGAACAAATATTTAAAATTGGTTTTGCTGGCCAGTGGTGGTGCACTCCTTTAATACCATCTCTTGGAAGGCAGAGGCAGTCAGATCTTTGAGTTTGAGACCAGCCTGATTTACGGAGCAAGTTCCAGATAGTTAGGACAACCTGACTTTCTATGCAGAGAAACCCTGTATAGAAAAAAACAAAAAAGCAAAATCAAAAAAAAAAAAAAACTTAATTAAGATTTTAGCCAGGTGGTGGTGACACATGCCTTTAGTTCCAGCACTAGGAAGGCAGAAGCAGGTGGATCTCTGTGAGTTCCAGACCAGCATAGTCTACAAGAGCTAGTTCCAGGACAGTCTCCAAAGCCACAGAGAAACCCTGTCTCAAAAAACAAAAACAAAAAACAAAAAACAAAAACAAAAAAAAAAGATTTTATGTATTTAAGTGTTTTGCCTTCACATATCTGTTCACGATGTGTGTGCCTGGTACCCTCAGAAGTCAGAATGGGTAGTGGATCCCTTGGAACTGGAGTTATGGATGGTTGTAGGCCACCCTGTAGGTGGTGGGAACCAAACCCTGTGTTCTCTGCAAGAACAAGAGACCTTCATTGCTGAACCATCTCTACAGACTTTTTTTTTCTTTTTGTGCCCGTGTGTTCCTGTGCATGTGCCATTTTAAATGCATTCCTGTGGATATGGATTCTCTCTTGCTACCTTGTGGATTCCAGGGTGGTTAGGCTTGTGGGCAAGAGCCTCTACCCACTGACATTTGGCTAGCCACACTTTGTGTCTCAGGATACATGTTGAAAAGAATTCCTTGTTTGTCTTACAAATTATGTTTGTCTGTCTGTTTTGTTTTGAGATAGGATCTCACTATGTACACTGACTGACTGGCCTGGAACTCACAGAAATCCACCTGCTTCTACCTCCTGAGTATCAGCATTAAAAGCATGTGTCACCATGCTTAGCTTTATTTTTATTTTTTTAAAGATTTATTTATTATGTATACAGTATTCTGTCTCCATTGTGTGCCTGCAGGCCAGAAGAGGGCACCAGATCTCATTACAGATGTTCGTGAGCCACCATGTGGTTGCTGGGAATTGAACTCAGGACCTCTGGAAGAACAGCCAGTGTTCTTAACCTCTGAACCATCTCTCCAGCCTCCCAGGTTTATTTTTAGATGTCAGTGAATGTAAAGCTTTTTCATAAAATTTGATGGCACTAAGGAAACAATAACAAACAAAAAAAATTGATGTGATGGTCCATGGCCTAATCTCAGCAGCAGGAGGTGGGCACAGGATGAGCAGAAGTTCAAGGTTATCCTCAGGCTATATAGCAAGTTGGGAGCCAGGTAAGGCTACATGAGACTTTGTCTCAAAACCAAAATAACATGAAATTTCATTGTCTGAAAATAACATAGATCATAAGCTACCCCTCCTGCCCATGTGTGATTTTTTCTTTTTTCTTTTGGTTTTTCAAGACAGGGTTTTTATTTCTGTGTAGCCCTAGTTGTCTTGGAACTTGCTCTGTAGACCAGGCTGGCCCCAGACTCAGAGATCCGCCTGCCTCCCACATGCTGGGGACCAAAGGTGTGAGCCACCACCGCCCCATTTGGATGTTTGTTTCTAATTGTTTCAATATAAAATGATGCCATGGGTTGAGCATATTAAAGCACTTGCTTAGGAGTGAGATGCTGAGGACTTGATGAGAACATTAAGGAATGTATATACTTGCTCCAAATGGCCTTCCAGAATTGTGTATGGGTGTGTATTCTTACAAGCTATGAGGAAACTAGGTGATCATGTTGGCACACATCATTAATGTCAGCACTCAGGAGGCAGAGGCAGGCAAGATTTCAAATCCAGTCTGGCCTATAGAGTGAGTTCCACAACAGCCAGGGATACACAGAAAAACCTTCTCTTGAAAAAACAAAAAACCAACCAACCAAAAAAACTACGAAAGTACTCATTTCCCCCATGACAGCCTATATAGGGAGGTCCTATCTTAGAAAAACAAAACCCAAAGTGGTGGTGGTAGGAGGGGTGAGAAAGGCAGGTAGGAAGGCAGGCACCTATAGTTCCAGTGCTGAGGAGTGAGGCAGGAAGATCCCCAGCAGCTTAGCCTACTTTAAGAGCTCCAGGTTCAATTAGAGACCCTGGTCTACACAGTTGGTCAAAAAAATAAGGTGGAGAGCCATTAAGGAAATACAACCTATATCAAACTCTGGCCTCCTTCATATGCAGGTGAACACACATGAACATGTATGTGTATGTGCACTCATGCATATAAACAAAAAAGTATACAAAAACCAAAACCATCAGCTGGGCAGTGGTTTTCATGTCTTCAATCCCAGCGCTCAGGAGGCAGAGGCGGGTGGTCTACACAGTGAGAGGACAGCCAGAGCTGTTACACAAAGAAACTGTCTCAGAAAGAAACAAAAACAGCCAAACAACAATACTCCAAACAAAACCCCAAAACCATCACTGGTACAGTGACTATAACTCAATGATAGAGAGCTTACTTAGCATATGTAAGGCCCTGGGGTTGATACTCAGCACCACCTACCCCTACATAAAAAAGTATCTTTTAGGTCCCAACACCCACATGGCAGCTAGCTCTGAGCTGGAGGTCAGCCTGGTCTGTATAGTAAGTTCCAGGACAACCAGAGCTACATGGAGAAACCCTGTCCCAGAAAAAAAAAAAGACAAAAACAAACAAACCAGGAACTGGCACTGGCCAGGAACCTTGTAGATCAGGCTGGCCTTGATTTAAAGAGTCCTGCCTGCCTCTACCTGGTGCTGAGATTAAATACATGTGCCACCATGCCCGGCTCAGGCTCACAATTTCAAATGAGGCGTTGTTCATCTTTTTTGGCTGATTTGTAAGTGCCATCTACATATTAGGGACATGCCCTTTCTCAATTTGTGATTGTTTACTTTTCATGTTTGGAGTACATGTGTGTGTGGCTCTTACAATTTTCCTGTTCCCTCTTTTGATGGTCCCTGGAACCTTGGGTTGTTTTGTTTTGAGACAAGGTTTCTTGTGGCAAGGCTGTCCTTGAACTCCTTGACCCTCTTGCCTCTACTTCCCATGTGCTGGGATTACAGTCCTGAGCTACAACTCCTGGTTTATTACTTTAGACTTGTCAAAAGTCCTGCTAGTCTAGCCTAGGCATTCCCAATTAAAAACAAAAAGTTTCATTCAGATGGATCTGGGTCATCTCAACAGTGACTTCTTGTTTCATTGCTTTGGGAAAGCCACCTAAATCCTCAGTTTTTCATCTGGAATATAAGGATAATGGCTATACCTAGGGTGTCGGAAGGGATGAAGTGATACAGGGTGTAAAAGCACCTAGTAAAAGTTTAGCTATCAATAAAAGGTAACTGCCATTGACACTACCATAATCCTTCCAGTGCGGCATGATCTTGTGCCCTAGAATCTGGTACTTTTGCCTTGCTCATGTTTTCATCCTAAGAACTCATATTGTGTACTAGCTTGAGTTTACTTTAGTAGGAAGGGCTAGTAGTACCAAGGACTAAGACATGTCTGTCCCCAAGGAGTTTCCGGTGAGTGGAAAATGGGGATACGTCTTATAAAGTATTACAATCAAGAGACAAAGAGAGCTACAGTCCTTATAGAGTGTGGCTAGCGAAGGTTTTTCAGAGGAGGTGCTGCCCAAGAAAGGGCCCTGTTGAGAGAAGAGCAAATTGAGAACCCCAGCGATTCCATCGGATCGGAGCACTCAGGACCAGGAGGAGGAGAAAGGCTGCGGTGAAGGAAGCAACATGGGCGGGTCAGTTGGGGAACTTGAACTTTATCTAGCAGAACAAATGGCAGAGAGTCTCTGCAGAATCTAGCAAGAGGTCAGGTTTATCAAGGTCAGGTTTACATTTCCCACAATTCACTGCGGAGTGGATATGAGATGCAGAGATTGCTGGATGAATAGCTGTGTCTCAGGAACAGAAATGGGCAGATTAGATAAACGGGACGCCTGGCTATACTGGTGCAGTGGGGGATGGGGGTAGGAAGCGGAGCCTCACAGTAGATAATCTAACTGCTCTGTTGAAAAGGTAAATTCACAGCATCTAACTCCATTAGATGTTATTCGCCCAGTATGGTGGCAAATGCCTATGAATCCAGCACTCGGGAGACAGAGGCCAGCATGGTCTACATAGTGATACCCGGTCTCAACAACGTCCCCGCCAAAAGAACAACAACAAAAAAAGCCAGATGGTGCTACTACCCAAGGGAGAAAGGGACACAATTTTAAGGGAGAAACATTTTAGAGATTTATCTGGAGAAAGTTCTCAAGCAGATGGCTCAGGAAAAGGACTGAAGGTCTGAATATATTTGCAGGTGGCAGGTCCAACTTGGAGCTTGTGAGATTCTGCACAGTGGGTCATCAGACCCCCAAACCCATCCTCAGGTTTAGACCAAGTCTGGGAGGGCATGCGCTGGCAGGACGGCTAGCGAAGGTTCAGGGCACCAGGGGGCGCACTTGAGCTGAGGGAAGCAGAGCCAGCGAGCCAGCACATGAAGTATGGATAATCTGATGGACACCGAGGGTTTTCTGAGGGTAGGCTAGTGCCTCTGGTCAAGGAAACACAGCGTAGTCAAACCTCTCGAGCCGAAGCTCCATCTCTCGTACCAGCAGGTCCTCAGGGCAGTGCAGCTCTGGTGATGACACAGAAAGGATGGAGCCCTCTAGACCCCTAATGACCCGTAGCGCTCTCTAAAGCCAGAGTTTTTAGACTAGTTGCTCGGAGTTGCCCACAGCACGAAGGGTGGAAGACTGAGTGTGTCAACCACTTTGAAAGAGACGTTTGGGAAAGGGGAAGGAAGAAAGGGCGCACCAAGGTGACCGGTCTGAACACCAGTCTCCGAGGGCACCGAGAAAAACATGCACCGGATGGGGACCGTGGCTTCTGGATGGATGACCAGGGACGTCTCGGTCCTAAAACCTGACTACAGATCTCTAAGAGACACTGATTTTGGACCAGGCATGAGGCACCCGAGGGCATAGAGCCCGTGAATCAGGAGATCTAGCAGGGATGCGGTACACGACACCGGGACCTGCCTGGGTCGGGGGATTTCCACACCCGCAGACAGCGCCTGGATAGGACAATCGGGGCAAAGCGGCGAGGACCCCGATACAAAGCCCGAGGAGCAAGCCGGGCAGCGTAGCACGAAAGGGCAACATCGGCTCGCGGAGTTGGAGCATCTGGCCGTGGTTCTCTCTGGTGGGGACGGGGTCTACACCGCGGGCCGAGCCACACGGTGCCCAGCTCAGGGTGGACCAAGACTCCCTGAAACGCTGACCCAGGGATTTGACCGGGTAGAGGGCTCCGAGCAGGGCGTGGGGCGATGCCCGCGGGGGCTCCGGGTCGAGGGGCACTCCAGTTTCACTGGGTAGAGCCGGGCCTGCCCAAGCCGCCCCCAGCCCCCCCATTCCTCTTGTTTGTCTCCAAGTCCGGCCGGAACCGGCTTCTGCTCGCCGGGGGGCGGGCGGGTAGCTGCTGATTGGCCAACGCCTGTTTCCAGCCCACTCAGCCAATCAACGGGCAGCAGTGTTTTTCATCTTAGGGTAGGAATAAAAGGGCTGGAAATAAAGGGGACAGAAAAGGCGCCGGGCGGGCCCGATACACACCGGTAGGAGCCGGGTAAGCTCAACTCCCGAGATCCGGGCCGCTGATGAGGGTGCGGGAACGTGAAGCTGCTCACAGACCGGGGTTAGAGGGAAGGTGCATGCTTGTTGGAGGGAAGACACTAGGCAGGAGACGAAAAGGGAGAGTAGGAGGATGGAGGGACGGGATCTACTTCAATGGAAACGGGCTAATTGCTGGGATAACAGCCTGGCACGGGGGTCGCGCGGTTGGCTCGCGCCGCCGGTTTGAACCGGCTTCGCCTCTCCCATGCGGGGTTCGCGTGGCGGTAGCGCCTAGCGACCTGGACACTGACCAATGGCGCAGCAGTTCCTGTGCGGTCCCGCCAATGAATGCACCGTGGGCGGACCGTTCCGGAGCTCCCTCCGCTGATCTTGTGGTTGAAGGAACAAGCTCTAGGGAAGGGTCTTGAGTGCGGGCGGGCGGGCGGGCGGGCGCCTGTCAGGGTCCTTGGGAGTGGCAGCTCCTAGGTGTGCCTATGCTCAGGTGGCCTTACGGAAAACTGCCTCCTTTTACGGTCCCCATACTAGCTGTTCAATTTTGCTTGGGGCCAGAACCAGCTCCATGTCCTTTAGCATGCGTTGGTCCCTTTCCAGCTGCCATGCCTCAGTTTACCTCCGAGTGAACTGAGGGAGAAGCTTCTCCACTTGGCCCGCAAGACCCCACCGTGGTCGAAGGTAGCGGTACCAGCCAGTCACGGGTTCGGGGTGGCCCAGGTCTCTGACAGGGCTGGGGTTTGCTTCTTTTGCGGCGTGCACCTACAGCCTGGGCTGCTGGGGGCTGACAGTCTGGTCGCTGTGCGCCAGCGGTCACACGGGTTGGGTAGAGCCATAGCTGAAGCTGAGGTCTGTGCGCAGGTGTCTGCAGAGCCGGAGCCGGGCCGTCGCTGACACACCGCACCATGGCGCCCACCCTGGCCACTGCCCATCGGCGCCGCTGGTGGATGGCCTGCACGGCTGTGTTGGAAAACCTCCTCTTCTCAGCAGTCCTCCTGGGCTGGGGCTCCCTGCTCATCATGCTCAAGTCGGAGGGCTTTTACTCCTACCTGTGTACGAAGCCAGGTGAGAGGGGTGTCTCTCGGTCAGGGGCAGGTTCCTAGAATGGGGCTTTGGGAGAGGGTGGGTGGTGGTGCCCAGTTTGCTGCACAGAGCCTCCTAGTGCCAAAAGGCTCATTTGATCCCCAGCCAACTCTTTAGGTGCATATTATTACCACCATCCCTGTTTGTGGATGGAGAAATTGAGGCTGGGACCAGTCTTACATTTGCCCAAGCTGCAGACTAAATAGACGCAGTACCCCTGTGTGCAGTCAGGAACCTTGCTGGCTTCCCGGCCTTCTGGGGCCTGCAGCATCGCTTGCCTTGCAGTAAACATGTGTAAGAAAGAGGAACTCGATTCATAGGCCAGGGTGCAGCAACAGAGAGGAAGTGGCTTCGCCTCCACCCGTAGGAAGGTTCATCTAGATGTACATGTTTTTAAGTCAGGCCATTACGGAGTCTCCTAAGGGCTTGCCAAGATATAATTTCTTGTCTATTTTTGCTGCTTTATGATTCTCCAAAGGCCATTTCCTCTTCTGAACTGTGAGAACATCTCAGTGGCTTCCAGCACATAGTAGGGAGGAAGAGGAAGGGGGACAGTGAGGAAAAGGATGCTAGGTTAGCTCCATTAGCCTTCTGAAGGCAGGCTGAGGGTTGCCCTCAACGTCCCCAACCCTTCCTCCTTCCACTGTCTTCCCACCCTGATTGCTGCAGCTCAGTAGGGTTCGTTCATCAGCAGGGTCCAGTCAGGCGCCAGCCTCTCCCCTCCTTCGTAGGCATTCTTGGTAAGAAATGCCTCTTGCCTTTGCTGTACCCCACCCCATGCTTCAATCCTATCTGATGGAGGTGGCCCAGATTTGACTGTTTAGGTCACTGCTAGCATGCCTTTTTATTTCTAGAGTCCTTTATTTATTTTTTTTAACTTTAAATTATTATTATTTTTTTTTGGTAATTATTCATTGGGGTGGGGGTAGAGGACTATGTGGAAAGTCAGAGGATGAATTCTGGTTGATGCTTCTCTTCTTCTTCTACCATGTGAGTTCATGAGGTTGGACTCGGCTTGACAGTCTCGGTGGCAAGTGCTTTAATGCTCTGAATGTCACATCAAGAGGTGTTTGTTTTTTGTCTTTTTGGTTTTTGTTTTGTTTTGTTTTTCGAGACAGGGTTTCTCTGTTGTTTCGGAGCCTGTACTGGAACTCACTCTGTAGACCAGGCTGGCCTTGAACTTACAGAGATCTGTCTGCCTCTGACTCTCGAGTGCTGGAATTAAAGGTGTGCGCCACAAAAGCCCAGCAGTCTTTCTGTTTTTTTAAAGACAGTTTCTCTGTGAGCCATCACCTGGCACTTAAGGTAGTTTGTGTGTGTTGTTGTTGTTGAGACAGACTCTTGCTATGTAGCCCAGGCTAGCCTTTAATTTGTAATCCCTTCCTCTCATTCTCCTGAGTGCTGAGATTATAAGCCTGCACTGCCTTTCCCAGCCTCTCATTCTTAGCAGGAAGAGAAAGCTTTGGACCTGCTCCCACTGCCTGTAACTGTGTCAATCTTTGTTTCCCTTCTCTGATCTGCCCAGAGGATCCTTAGTGTACAGAGCTTAGCAGGAGAGGTAAGGGTGGAAAAAGGAAGGGAATTCAAAGGCCACCTGGGAGAGGGCAGAAAGCCTATCGTTTATAACCAACCTTTAGCCTTTAGCACTCAAAAATATTTCCTAATAGCCTAAGGGTTCTTGGCAGGTCTTTCCCCACATCAGCAAGAAATCGTGAGAGATGAGAGTCAGACCTTGTTCCCTGACCAAGCTTTCTGTTCTGCTTAAGAGATGTTAGGGAATTAATGGCCTCTCTGATACAAACAGATAGGGGTGTTTGGCTCTTTCTCGCTTTGTTTTGGGGTCCATTGGGAGTTTAAAAACAGAAAGAAAATAAAATCATCCTGACAAAACTTTTAGCATCTCATCCAGACTAGAGGACTGTTGTGGTCAGTTCTCTCTCTCTCTCTCTCTCTCTCTCTCTCTCTCTCTCTCTCTCTGACTTGTGGTGCTGGTGAAGTCAGATTGTCCACTTACACAATTTCTTGGATGGTATGACACTATGAGACTGGAAACTGCTTTCCTGACGAAACCTTCTTCCTTCCAGAGATCGTGCCAGCATAGTGCTGAGCTGGTATTTAAGTGCCCGAGACACTTGATAGGTCATTTCTACAAACCAAAGGGAAGGGGAAGGGTCAGGACTGTGGGTTGAACATCAACTTCTTATCCTGTGCCTTTGCTCCTCTGTCTGATTTTGGTTTTTCTGATTATCTGGCAAACCCGCTGACCTAGCATCCTCACTGGGAGAGCCTGCTGATTCCACACAGCTTATCTCTCTAGCCTCCTTGCTTCTCAGAGGCCGGCAACCTGTTGACTTTTGGGACCAGAAACTTCTGCGCTTCCTTGACTGGGAGTGCCTGGCAAGGTTAGGGTCAAGGTTTGCTCTGTGTCCCAACATTGTCAACCTAGGTGGATGGCTGAGTTGACTGCTTTAGACTTTTAAAGAGCTTACTTGCCATGTATAGCTGATTGAGATGCGAATGTCTCAGCTTTTTGTTGTTTTTAAGATTGATGGCTTGAGTTTGTTCACCACAGGGAATTTGCCTGAACCTGTTGAAAGGTTTTCAGAACTGTGTTGGGACTCTAGCCAGAATCTGGCTACAGCCATGGTGTTGGGTTCCAGTTTGGCGATGTGGGAAAAGGAAAGGAATTCCTTGAGTCTCTGTTTCCCTACATCTTGCTTCACTTTGCCTGTTACATGGACCGGGCTAGTGCTTGGGAGCTGGGTCTGGGCATTTGATGAGTTTTGTGTATCACTCACCTGGTAATGGCAACTATAGAGACCTCTCTTGTCCCCCTGGTGTGGACAGTTAGGTGTCTAGTATGGGAAGAGTGGAGCTCTCCCAAGCTGAGTCCTTGACCTCTATATGACCACCATAACCACCCACATGACATGACTTCTTCCTTTTCTCTGTTCTTTTTGTTCGCTTGTTTTGATTTTGGTTTTTGAAGACAGGGTTTCTCTGGATAGCCCTGGCTGTCCTAGAACTCACTCTGTAGACCAGGTTGGCCTCGAACTGCCAGAAATCTGTCTGCCTCTGCCTCCCAAATGCTAGGACTAAAGGCATGCGCCACCACTGCCCAGCTCTTTGTTGTTCTTTGGTGAGTTTTTGGGTTGTTTTTTTGATTTTAAGACAGGATTTCATCATATAACTCTGGCTGTCCTGGAATTTGCTGTGTTCTCTGAGCTGGCTGATTTCACTGGGCTGGCTGCTCTGCCTGCCTCTACCTCTTGAGTGCTGGGACTAAAGGTCCATGCCAACATACCAGGCCCTTTGGTGGATTTTGACAGGGGCAGCTTTGGCCAATCTGTGAATATTGTTTCTTCTTATTTAGCTCACATATTCAGTAAACATTATTTTGTATTTGTTTTGAGGTAGGGTCTCCATTATATAGCCCGAATGTCCTGGAAATCACTATGTAGACCAGACTGGCTTTGAATTCACAGATATACCTCTGCCTCCCAAGCACTGGGATTAAAAGCATGTGCCACCACACCTGGCTTAATAAACCCTATCGAGGTTTATTTACACACATACTCTATAAAGTGGAGGGTGGTGGGAATGAGACCACCAGTGGGGATCTGCTTGTGCCTAGGTGGGAGGCCTCCTAAAACTTAAGGCAGAAGCCTAGAGGGTGAGGAAGGGTGAGCTGGTGTGCGTGGGTGGGGGTTGGGGGGAGAGCTAGAGTAGGCCATATCCTCACCTCAGAGGGGAAGACAAAGGGCTAGTACAGCAGAGATGGCTGGGCAGGTGGAAGGGCTGGGAGGCAAGGAAAACTGAATTTTATTTTCAAGGCCGGAAGAAAGCCAGGGAGGCAAAGGACTGCCAGAATTCAGTGAACCTCTCGGAGGCTCTTGAACGGTTGAGGGCTTGCCACATGCTGGGTGTGGGTGGAATGAGGACTGTGATGATGGAAATCTCCATGGCCTCTGCTAGAGGAGTTCATCCCAGCTCCGCACATGAAGATGAATCCCGTCGTGTGTGTTCATGGACATGCTCTCATATTTATGGACACATGAGTGCATGTGCAAGTGGATGCCAGGATTCGTCCGTCCTGTCCTCTTTTATTTATTGAGGCAGGATCTCTCGCTGAGCCCTGAGCTCACAGCTTTTCCACGGGTAATGCGGACCAGATGCTAATGTTCACGTTTGTACAGCAAGTGCTCTGCTCCCCAGCCTCGGTTGTCTGTTCTTGGCTGGTAGGACCTCTCACCCTGACATCAAGAAACAAGACAGTGCCTCTAGAGGGCAGAGGGGCAGCTGTCCCCTGAGAAAGCAGCATAAAGCCAGTCTTGAGATGTGGACAGGGAGACTTCTGGGCTACTCCAAGGCCTTCCCTCTTAGGGGCTGTTATCCATACCTACAAGCCAGTGATGGACATCTTTTGGAAAGTGAACTTTTGACTTTTATTGCTAATGAGCATGATTGTCTTTTTTTTTTTTTCCTTTGAGACAGGATCTTACTATATAGCTCAGGCTGGCCTTGACCTCATGGTCCTTTTGACTCATCCTCTCTTCTGGACAGAGTTTTATTATTTAACTCTGATCAACCTGGAACTCACTATGTAGACCAGGATGGCCTCGAACTGCCTCAGCCTCCCAACTGCTGGGGTTACAGGTGTGTGCCACCACACTGGGCTTGTTTTACTTGTTTTAGACCTTTTTTTTTTTTTTTTTTAACAGTGCTAGGGATCAAAACCAGGTCTTCACACATGCCAGGTAATTGCTTTACCACTTAGCTGCACCTATAGCTCACCCAAAGTTTATTTTAAATTCAGAAAATTCCAAAAGAAACAGTAAGAGGACTAAAAGCTGGTACCCGCAGCCTCAAAAAAAATGTGTCGCAAAAAGAATACCCTTGTCTGTCGTCATCACCCTTACCCTTCTCACGACCTGATTTCCCTCCCTGACATCTGTTGTCCTATTTTGTCTTAGTGTCTCATGAAGGTCCTGTGGGGTGTGGGCTGGCTTTCCGTGGCTTTGTAGGAGAGCAGTGAAACACCCATTCTCACTAGGTGATAGGAAGAGCCTCTGGTGTGGCCCAGCCTTTTTCCCAGCTTTGTTCTCTCAGCCTTCCAGACTGCCTCTAACCCACAGGGACAGCAGAATCATAGTGTCAGGCTCTGACAGACTCCATCTGAGCCTAGTTCTGCAAGACCTTCCTGTAGACACGCACCTGATCTGTAGTTCCACATCCAGGGCCATAGAATGTGGGGTCGGCATGAGAGGGCACTGAGTGTCCCAAAGAATGAATGCAGTGGCCAGTACTCAGACTGTCTGCAGGAGCCGGTGGCGGCTGCTGCTGCTGCTGCTGTGGACCTCTAAGAGAGGGCCCAGTGGTGCTCTGACTGTGTCCTGCCTGCTCTGAGGTTTATACGACCTCTCACCCACATCTCCCCTGCTGGGCTGAGATGCCGTTTCCTGTTGCCGGATAGACTAAGGATGGGAGAGTGGCAGGGGATGCTGGGGCAGGTACCCTCAGGAGGGCTGGCCCGGCAATCAGCGGCATGGAGGGGAGGGGTTTAGTCACCAGCCTGAGAAAGAACTGCTAAGGAACTTAAGAGGGTGCCTTCAGCCATGTGCCTGTTTGTTCCCTCAGCACCATGAGGGAGATATTCTGGAGTTCCTCACTCTCTTTGTTTGCCTGGGGTGAGGGGAGGACTCTCTCTGACCCTAGAGAAGCCAAAGGGAGCCCTGAGTGGGGTCACAGAACTCTCTTGCCTCCTCTGCCTCCTCTGTTAAGATTTTGTTTGTGAGTCTTCTCAGTGGGACCAACAGTACAGGGCATTGTTCTCTCTTCCTGGCCCTGGCAGCCCTAGTCCTGTTCTCAGTACACTCTGACACACCAGTTTCTTGTCTGTCTTCTGGTTAGCCCTCCCAGGCTACGCTAATCCAGGCTGTTCTGACCACCCCACGGTAGAGGCACCTGTTTAATAACAGGTACAGGTGGGACCCAAACAGGCTGGCCTGAGCTGGGTTGGCAATGGCTGCACTGTAGACTGAGCAGGGCACACCTTGGGGCTTGACACTTCCTAGGTAAATATCTGTTGGTCCCTTTCCTGGCTTTCTGTGGCCAGGTGAAAGAAGACAAAACTGGAACAAATCAGGAGATTTAAGATATCTTTGGATTTAAACTTTCTAAATTACATTTAGGTGTGTGTGTCTGTCTGTCTGTCTGTCTGTCTGGCTGGCTGGCTGGCTGGCTGTGAGCTGCCGTGTGCATGTGGAAGTCAGAACAACTTTCAGGTGTTGGTTCTTTGCTTCAACCATGTGAATCCTGGGGATTAAACTCAAATTTTCAAGCGCCTTTATCTGCTGAGCCATCTCACTGGCCCATCTTGGGATTAAAAAAAAAATTTTTTGTATGTATAAATGTTTTGCCTGAATGCATTTATATACACCACATGTATACCCGGTGCCATTGGAGGTCAGAAAAGAGCATTGAATCTCCGAAGCTATCATTTCAGTGGTTGTGAGCCACTGTGCCAGCCTTACCCGCCACCCCCACAACCTCCTTCCTCTCCTGTTCCATGTCGCCAGAGAGCCCATGGCACTTAAAGTTCTTAAGTGCAAGTAATTGGCTCCACACCCTGTGTGGTCACAGTCAGGTCTCTCAGGCTGGAGTGCCCTTCTTCCACCTGTCCACTGCATCTCATCTGTGCTGGCAGTCCTACCTGCGTGATTGCCTAGAAATGTTCATCGTTGCTGGGTGGAGGCCTGGTCCCCATACTGCAGGTCCAGTTCCTGTTCTGCTGGCATGGCTGACACCCGAAACCATCTCTTCCCTTCCAGGAGCTGCTCACACCTGCCAGCTACAGCAACACATGGGACCAATGGGCTCAGAGAAGCCTGTTTGCCATGTGTTTTGGCTGTCAGTGTGGAAGATGTCTTGGAAAGGGATTGAAAGTGGCTGGGTTGGGAGTTTGGCCTGAAAGGTTTTGTTTGTGTGAGTTCAGGCTGTTAACCTGTGGCTCTGATCTCCCTAAGTCCCTCTGTCTTCAGCTTGGATCTGCATGTCCTATTTCCTTTCCCATCTTAATCCCTTTGGCTACTGGGATCTGGTTCACTGTTTCTGCTCATTCAGTAAACAGCTACTGTGGCCAGGGCCCACTGAGACTGAGATAATGTGACAGGATAGCCAGAAGACAGTTTCTAGCCTCAGACTCAGCCCAGTGGGCAACTAAGCATACACTTGTGCTATCCCATGTTGATACAGTACTGTGTTCCCTTCCAGCCTGTTAAATCACCCCCATTCTGAGCCCCAGTGCAACTGACACTAGCAATAACAGTTATTTACCAAACACTTTGTATGCCCATTGGGAGCTCTATGATGCTATCTGGTTTTTCTCATGACTGTTTGTCCCCAAAGCTCTAGAGGTATATTCTGTCTGTTATATTATGTCTAGTTCCCAGATAAACCAACAGAGCAAGATCAAGTCACATTTCTAAGGATATACAGCAGGAAGCAGGGGAAGGGAAGTTAGAGTCCAGAGGCAGAATCTGCCATTAGTCTCTGCATGCCCCCAGCAGGGCTTATTGGTCAGAGGTTGGCAGATGCCATTAGTCACCACAAGTGGTTTCTTTTCAGTTATCCAGGGTGGCTCTGAGAGGCCGGGGCAGGCTCTGAGGTCCTCAGCTGAGCAGCCCCAGCTGAGGAAAGTGGTTAATCTGAGGAAGTTTCTTTGGCTCTTTGGTTGGAGCCTCAAAGCTAATCAGTCCGCTAGTTTCTGCAGGATTAGCGTCCCTCAAAGAGTGGGCTCCAGCAAGGAGAGACCCTCAGTCCCAGCTCGTCTCCAACCTCCTGCTAGTACAGTACTTCTCCCTTCCTTTTTTTTTGTGTTGTTTTGAATCTGGTTGAACTTTGGAGGGGGCACTCACGTGTGCAGGTGTGGCTGACACACTGGCTCTGGATGTGGTCACAGGACAGGGTGACCATCAACACTGACTTCAGTAAGAGAAGTAAGAATGGACCATCTCCATAAATGAAGGAAATAACTTTGTGCTGTTCCCCAAACAAAAATCAAGCTGGGGGTTCAGCTAAGTGGTAGGTAGGTAGCTTGGCTCATTATACACGTGGATCTGGATTCATTCCCCAGGACCTCAAAAACAAAGCAAGAAGTCCAACCCTATTGGTTCTGAGTTATGTGGCAGTTAGAGGTGTGGGAAGTCTAGGTGGAAGATGTCACGTGACTTGAGCTGTGATTTAGAAGTAGAGGTGAAGAGGCTCATCCAGTTTGCTCAGATTGGCTGAGGAAAACCCAAGTGTTCTGGTGAGACCAGCAGCTTGTCTTTCCCAAGTCCCCCTCCATACTGGCTGCATGTGTATCTGTGGACAGAGCTATTAAAGATGTTTGAGACAGCCTGAGACTCCACAGCCAAGGCTGGACCCTGAGCATTGTCCTGGGTATAGAATATAGGATGCTGTAGAATGGGAATCACTTTTTTTCTTTTTTTCTTTTTTTGAGACACAGGGTGTCATGTAGCCTCAGCTGCCCTCAGACTCATTATCTGTGGATGGCTTTGAGCCCCTGGTCCTCCTGCTTAGATACCAGGCATTTACCATCATTCTAGAATGGAAATCCCAATCTGGGACTAAGGGTGGGTGTCAAGGGACACATGAAGGCCTTGAAGTTGTGGACAAGACTTGTGTTTTCTGAGGTTTGGCTTTCTTCATTGGATTCTTTGGTCTGTGATTTCTGCAAATGTTGAGAACTTCTGTGCTATTGCTGCAGGGGTCTGGATGAAGAAGCCATGCCTTGTCAGTTGCCGGAGCCTTAAGGCTCTCAGAGCGAGCTTTGGCTTTCTCAGTGGTATAATTCTGAAGGAGCATCTGTCTCTTGGGTCTTTTCGAATGCCTACCATGGTCTGTTTCTTTATATACACAGAGAATGTCACCAATGACACAGTTGGGGGCACCGCAGAGCCCGAGCATGAGGAGGTGAGCCTGGTGAATGGCTGGCTCAGCTGCAAGGCCCAAGATGAGATTCTGAATTTGGCATTCACCGTGGGTTCCTTCCTGCTCAGTGCCATCACCCTGCCTCTGGGTATCATCATGGACAAGTATGGCCCGAGGAAGCTCAGGCTGCTGGGCAGGTCAGTATGGGTTTCTTGGGGGCAGGATGAGGATAGGTGATACTCTGAGCTGCACTCCCTGTCTGCTGTAGGGAATCTTGGAATGTGCTAGCAGGTGCACCGTGGAGCTCCCTAAATGCCTCCCTGGGGCAGGGTTATTACACTATCTGGCATGGAATCAGTAGATATTGTGATTCTCCCTGTGTTCTGCATGCAAGCCACAGGAGTCACGCCCATCTGGGATAACCCGAACTTGCTTGTTTTTTTTTTTTGTTTTTAAAGATTTTATTTATTTATTATGTATACAACATTGTGCTTCCATGTATATCTGCACATCAGAAGAGGGCACCAGATCTCATAACGGATGGTTGTGAGCCACCATGTGGTTGCTGGGAATTGAACTCAGGACCTTTGGAAGAGCAGTCGGTGCTCTTAACCTCTGAGCCATCTCTCCAGCCCCACATGTGCCATTCTTAATATTATGTGCTTTAAATACAAGGGTTATGGATGAGGCTCGGTGGTAGATTGCTTGTCCAATGTGTACATGGCCCTGAGTTATACCTAGCACCGAAAAATTAAAATGTGAGAATAAAGTTGATTAATTAATTAAAGTGAATGAAGTTTTTTTTGTTGTTGTTGTTGTTTGTTTTTGTTTTGTTTTGAGACAGGGTTTCACTGTGTCTTTGGCTGTCCTGGAACTCTCTTTGTAGTCCAGGCTGGCCTCAAACTCAGATCCACCTGCCTCTGCCTTCCAAGAGCAGGAATTAAAGGGATGCACTACAACCACCACCACCTGGCAAAATGAATAAAATTTTAACAATTATGAAATGAGGCTGAGGCCACAGCTCAGTGGTAGAGCACTTGTGTAGCATAGAAGACCTAGGGTTCAGTTCTCAGGACTGAAAACAGATCCTAGGAGCCCATCATCCTCCTGGGTCATCTTGCATTCCTCATGAGGCATATGTCCCTGGTCTCCCCAGAATTGTTAACTAATGATTATAAATATAGCAAATACACCCACAAAACTATATAGCAACAGCGGTTAATAGCGTAGTATCAACAGTACACTTTGTGTTTTGTTTTAGTGCCTGCTTTGCAGTCTCCTGCTTGCTGATTGCATATGGAGCAAGTAACCCAGACTGTGAGTATACCTGTTCTCTGTCTGCCAGAAGCTAGGGGAAGCTCTATTATCCGTAGGTGCTCACTAGCTCACCTGCTCTTGGATGCTATCTTAGACTTGATGCTCCCTGCTCAAGCCAGAAGAGACACCTCTTAGCCCTCTACTCACTTATCTCCTGAGTGGTAGCCGGGCAGCTCTGCTGGTCTATTGCCTAGGATTTAGCTCTTTGAAATGGGTGGCTGGCAAGAGAATAATCACCCCAAGCAGAAGTGTGAGAGATGTTCCCAGGGCATTCGAGGCTCCTGTCTCAGCCCCAAGCCACCAACCCAGTCCCTGGTGATATCCTCATTGATGCCACTTGAAAGACAAGTTTTATGGACCAGGCCAGCTATAGGACATGTTCTTCCATGGTGCAGAAATGGTAGGTTCAGCCATCTCCTCTTCCTCCTCTTTTGTTTCAGTACTGAGAATTGAACCCAGGGCTCACAAAAGCCAGGCAAGTACTCTGTCACCGAGCATCTGTCCCCGACCCCCCTGCCTGGCTCAGACTGAAGGCTGGGATTACAGACATGATACACCACACCCAGCTGAGCCACACCCTCCAGGAACCAAGGCCAGCCCTTGAAAAACAGTTTAGGAAACACCTGGATCCCATCCCCAGTCAAGAAGTTTAAGGGCTTTTAGAACAACATCAAACTAGGACCTAAATTTTACTAACCTCTTAGCCAAGCTCATCCACTAATTTTCAGGAACTTAGGGTTTTATTGTGTGTGAGCAGCTTTTTTGGGGCCGTTTGATTGCTGCTAGGTTGACAGAAAAAGAGAGTGGGCGCATGTCTTTTGCTAGAACTCAAGCTCCAGTAGGTAGGCAGGAGGACGAGGGTGAGGGAAAGCGAGCTTTCCAAGCGTCACTAACCTTTGATGCCCTGTCCTTTATTTTTAGCTCATCTGTAGCCTTCTCAGTATGGAACACTATACTCCTGTGTTCCCCTACTTATGGCTTTCTGTCTGTCCACAGCGCTCTCCGTGCTCATCTTCATCGCCTTGGCTCTGAATGGCTTTGGGGGGATGTGTATGACGTTCACTTCATTAACGGTAAGTATTGGTTTGTTAAGGAACGTTTTTCAGCCGAGTAAATGGTACATTTGAGGCATATTTGTTGGTTTCCAGATCCTTTCTTTACATTGCCCTATATGCTTGGATGTCCCAAGCCGTGGAGGGACTGTGAGTCTGTGGCCTGACAGCATAGCCAGTCTCATAGGTTGTAAAGCAGGCAGGTGTGACTCCCAGGGTGACTTGCAGCTGCCTCTGGTCTTGCCTATGGCATGGAGGAGCAGGTCCCTGTCAGAGAAGACAAGCAGGGAAAACAAAGGCTATTGCCCATGTTGTCTTTTATTTTCCATGGCTGCTATCCTGAGGCTTTCCAGGAACTCTGGCTAACAATACCATTTGTAGACGAGCCTGTGCTGGAACCACCCAGCCCCAACCTTTTGCAGGTGCCTGGAACTGAGTGGTGACATTGTAACACTCTTCTTGGCTAGGGCACAGATGTTTGGCCATTGGCCAGATAGGTGAAACTGTTTCTTGAAATGTAGAACATGCACTTGGCAGGACCACCAGGATGCCACAAAATTGGTTTCTTTTTAAGCTGGGAGAAGGGCTGGAGGGGGAGCTGAAGGAATTTAAAGAAGGAATAGAAACATCTTTTCCCAAGGGAAGACTGCAGACTTGCCTGGCCAGGCAAGGGGTACCATTCAGAGGCATCTATCAACAGGGACGTCTCCCGACTCGGTTTACCTCAGAAGAAGGTCTGGGGATACACCACCACCATTGCTGTTTGCAGTGTGGTTCTGATTTCCCATTATGCTTTTCCGCTGAGAGCTCTGGGACCTTTCTGGCCCTTGATAAAAGAGCATGAAGAGATGTGCTGGCATATTTGGGACCTGCCTTTAGGCCCACATCTTCTCCACTCCCTTTTCCAATGCTCTCCCCGGCAGGGAAGATTAGCCATCTGGGCCTATGTCCATGGACAGGGACAGTCCTAAAGTAAAAAAGACCCAGTGTAGCACCAGGTGTGGTGAGCCTTAGGTATGGGTGTTTGAGGGTGAACGAAGCACACAAACCTGGAGGCTCAGTTGCTTCATCTCATTGGTGCCTGGTGAGGTTTACTTTGTGTCTGTTGGGGCATTCTTATTTTTGTTTTTTAAATCAGATGCATTTAAAATCAAAATAGATGTATTCTCCCCTCTCATAATCCCAGAGGAAAACAAATGTTGAAACAGTGAGAAATATGTCCACACTGTGAAAAGTACACAAATTCCACAAGGTTGTGTAAATGTGAAACAGGAGTCATGCATGGTTCTGTTTGTTCTTGGACAACATGAAAACCACCAAACATTTTTTTTTTTAGCAAGATGAAAAATAAAAACCTGGCATCGCCCTTGTTATTTTAGTCATGTTGGGCATCTGTTAGGGCAGATCTGAATGTCAGGGATATGAGTTTGAGATGGTCCTGGGACTTGAGGAGCTTAAGCATCAAAGTGCAGAACAATGAATGCTTAGTCATCATGAAGCATGGGGTGCTGTGGGCTGGGGTGCAGCTCATTGGCAGAGTGCTTGTCCAGCATGCACATGACTCCGGGTACCAACCCCGGCAATGCGGTTATAAAAGGAGAGGTGCTAGGTATGTATGGTGGTACACACCTGTGATCCCAGCCCTCGGGAGGCAGTGGTGAGACCATCATTAGTGTGACTGTGAGGTCTTCTTGGGCTTCAGAATGAGGCCTTGCACTTGTACCCCTGAAATAGTGACAAAGGATAGCTAGACACCATAACTTGTTCTTTCAATCCCTACACTTAGGAGGAGCAAAGAATCAGGAGAAGTTTAGGGTGATGCTTAGTTCCATAGGAAGTTCAGGGCCACCCTGTCTGAAACAGTGACAGCATCCATTCTGTTCCATAGGAAGTTTGAGGCTACCCTGGGCTCCACCAGACCCTGGCTCAAACAGTAACAGTAAAAGACAAATAGATGAAAAGCACCATATGGGGAGTTCCTTCTGAGAAATCTTGTAGGAGCCTGCTGTGGGGGCCCATACCTTTAATCCCAGCACTCAGACTGAGGTTGGAGAGTCTTTGTGAGTTCGAGGCTGGCTTGATCCACACATTGAGCTCCAGGGCAGTCAGGACAATAGAGAGACCCTGTCTCAAAAAGAAAAAAAAGAAAATTAAAATAAGAAAGAAACCCTGTGGGGCAGAAATGGTGATACACATATAATCCTGGTTCTTAGGAATATTGAAGTCAACCTGGGCTACACAGCAGAACTCTATCTCAAAAACAAAAAAACAAATCAAAACAAAAACATTCCAAAAAAAGCAAACCTTTATTTGTGTGTATGCTTCCTTTTTCATTACTCTTTGTTAGCACACAGAATTATAGATTTCATGATGACATTTCCACACATACCTACCTTTCTGCTCGTCCATATCCCTCCCTGCCACTATCTCCATGTTAAAGCCTTTAAAATGAAGTTGGAAGCTGTTGTCCAAGGTACTTTTAGGAAAAAGTAATGAACCTCTAAGTATTTTTTGACTTTTCTTATTTTGTTGTTGTTACAAAATAAAAACATGTATTTAAATATTCACCATTTTGGAAATTTAAACAACTGTAGACTGCAAAATTCTAAATGTCTTACCTCCATCAATTTTAGAATATATTGTTGAGTGTTGTTTTGTCTGCATATCAGGGTTATTCTTTTGGCTTTGTCTGTATCAGCTTGTGTTATCTACATAATTTGTCTTCCATTTTCCTGCCAGTACCTAGAGTTCTGCATTCTTACTTTAGCTCCAGTGATTGTCCTTGCTGTTGTTCTGTTCCATGCTATCCTGATGTAGAAATGAACTATAACCCACTTAGCTAGTTTTCCACTCAGGGATGCTCAAGTTGGTTTCCAGTTCTTCCCTTTGTGAACACTCTTCAAGTGAACATTCTGTACGTGTATTTCTGTAAAATAAGGATTAGCATGTTTTAAATTTTAATATATGCTTTCAAGGGGACTTCTAAAATGGAGTTTGCTATCCACAGTTACAATCCCAATAATGTGCCTTTTTCATATCCCCCTCCAAGACTACATCTTTCATCTCTTTTGGTTTGTTGAGACAGGGTTTCTCTGTGTAGCCCTGGCTGTCCTGGAACTCCCTCTGTAGACCAGACTGACCTCAAACTCACAGAGATCTGCCTGCTTCTGCCTCCTGATCAGGTGCTGGGATTAAAAGTACGTACTACCACCGCCTGGCTCCATCTCCATCATTCTTTTTTTTTTTTTGGTTTTTCAAGACAGGGTTTCTCTGTGTAGCTTTGAAGCCTATTCTGGCACTTGCTTTGGAGACCAGGCTGGCCTCGAACTCACAGAGATCCGCCTATCTCTGCCTCCCGAGTGCTGGGATTAAAGGCATGCTCCACCAACGCCCGGCTCCATCATTCATTTTAAAGATTTCTTTTTTTACATTTATTTGATTTGATTAGTTTGTTGTGTGTGTTTGTAGGCATGTGCACAGGAAACTCACGTGGAGGTCTGAAGATGGCTTTCTGAGTTAGGTGTCTCCTCAATCATGTGGGTTCTGGGGAAGGAACTCCCTTGATCTCAAATGCCTTTATACAGTGAGCCATCTTGCTGGTCCTCTTTCATCTTTTAGTTATTTATTTTCATTTTGTTTCTTTAAAGTCTCACTATGTAGCCCTGGCTGGCCTGGAACTTGCTATGTAGACCAGGCTAGCCCAAACTCACAGAGCCTGTTTCTGTTTCCTATGTGCTAGGGTTAAAGAGGTCCCTCTTTCATCTTTTAAACATTGGGCAATTTGACACAGTGAAAAATGATATGCCAGAATTTAATTTTTTTTTTTAATCACAAGTGAGACAAGGTGTCCTTTTTTTTATTTGTTACTTGTTTATTTCTAAGACAGAGTCTCATGTAACCCTGGCTTCTTTTGAACTTGCTGTGTAGCCCAGTCTGGCCTTCACTCCTGATCCTCCTGCCTCTACCTTTCAAGTGCTAAGTTCCAGATGTGTTCCACTATCCCTGACCCCTGTCACCTCTTTATTGGTAACTGTGTCTTTTCAGTGAATTGCTTTTTTGTATCGTTTATCTAATTTTCCTTTGGGTTATTTTCTTTCTTCTTTATACTTTGTAAAAATCTCTTTGAAGTGGGGCAGTGATGGCCTTTAATCCCAACACTTGGGAGGCAGAAGCAGGTGGATCCCTATGAGTTCAAGGCCAGCCTGGTCCACAAAGCAAGTTCCAGGACAAGTAGGGCTGTTACACACAGAAACCCTGTCTTGAAAAAAAAAAACAAAAAAACAAACAACTCTTTGAAATGCAAATAATCTCTCTATAGGAAATTATTAAAAGGATTTTTTTATAGGAGTAAAAAAAAAAAAAAACTAGGGTTTTTAGATTTTTAGATCCATGAATAGGCTACAGAAAAACTATGCACTTAGCCCCCAGGCAAACAGTGTGTCTGTTTTGCTCAGGGGCATTTGCTTGCACAGTGGTGGTTGCTTTCATTATCACTGTGTGTGTGTGTGTGTGTGTGTGTGTGTGTGTGTGTGTGTGTGTGTGTGTGTGGTGTTTCTCTTCTGGTAGCTCCTGGATCTCCCACCCACTTCAGGTACCAGGCCCGGCTAGATGGTGAGCAGGTACTATGTAAAGCATTTGGTAGGAGGGATCTGTGCTTACTAGGGTGGTGTAGGGCTTGTCCTCTGACTTCTTTATCTTTATCTAGAGCGCAGGGGTCAGTACCTGCTACCTCAGGCCTAGTACAAACTTCTGCCCGTTTTTATAAACAAGATTTTGCTTGAACCACATCATGTGGGTTTGCTCACGTGTTGTCTGCAGAGGCTGTCACTGTCAGGACAGAGACCATATGGCCCACAAAGACAGACATGTTGACTCTCTGGCCCTTTATGTAAAACATCTGCCAACCTTCAGTCTGGAGGCTCCACTGTTCTCCACCTGAGGGCGAGGGTCAGCAACCCCAGACCCCCAGGACCCTCTGGCTGTTCAGACTAGCTCCCTAAGTACTTTTGAGTCATCTCCACCCTTCCCCCAGGCTGGAGGGATCTCCTTGGACATAGTCCCTTGTCCCACGAGGCTTCCCACGGGACCTGCTCTCATGAGAATAAACCCTGAGAGAGAAGAGGAAGCAGGCCGTGGGGGACAGACTGAAGCCGTTAGGCAACGTTACTGGCTTTCTGCTGAGCAGAGCTGAATCTGCTTCTGACACAGCCCAGGCCTTTAGAACTGTCAGGACTGGCTCCCAGATACAGCGCTGGCAGCACAATGATACTTTCTGTTTGTGTCTCCCATTTGTGTTTTCATTTTGGGGACAAAGGAGTCTTCAAGGTTGCCTTTAGAACTCCCTAAATCAAATCTACAAGGGCTTTTAAACAGAGAATGGCTCCTTGATAACCTGGGAATGTGGGGGAATGTGTTGTCAGGGAAACCCTCATGTGGGGACTTTCTCAGGCCCAGGGGGCTTTGTGTGACCTGGGCTGTGGGCTGTTACACACATCGGTGGAGAAGGGGCCCCCATGTTGGCAAAATGCCTTTTCCTCACAGACCAGGAGGAGGTGGCCCACAGCTCGCACCCCCACCCTCATAGAGCCTTGGGAGTCTATACTCTACCCTCTACATTGTAGCCCTTTCCTCTAGTGTGAAGGGAGGTTCAGAGGATATCTAACAGTCAGGGCTGGTTCACTCGGGTCTCTTGCAGCATGAGGCATTGGCATCCCTGAGGGAGGTGCTCGCCTGTCCACTGGTGCAAGCACACACCCCATGGTGTGGAGCCTTGGCTTCCCCCAGACATCTGGTCAGCACACTTTAGTCTGTTTGCTTAATGTCTCTAGTTTGTTCAACCCTTTAGCTCGCTCCATCAGCTGAAGCACAAACACAGGCCGGCGGCTGAGGTGGCGTCTCTGGGCCGCCACCCCACAATCCAGGGCCTGGGTTGCTTAGAGATGAGAGCAGATGCAGCCAAAATTGTGAACATATCTTTTCCACTTCATTACCCTGACCCTTGTCAGTGTGGGCGGGATGGGGAGTTCTGGTCTGAAACCCTCACAGAAAAGTGGTTACAAAATGTTCAGAAAAAAATCTCTGTGGCTTTTCCCATTTTATTCATTGAAGTTTGGCTTTAAACCTGAGGAAGAAATGATCCCAGGGGAATTAGCCTGGAGTTTGAGGAGATTAGAATATTCATCCCTCTCAAGAGACCTGAGGGAGGTGTGGAGGAGGAAGCAAATGGCCCCCTGTCAGCCGATGGGAGTCCAGCAGCCTTCCTGCTCAGCCTCATTCTAGAGCCAGGCAGGGTTTCATTGGCTTTCTACCTGGAGAGCCCAGGTGCCAAGCAGGTAAGACCCTCCTGGTACCAGAGCCCATGTAGCCTCTGATTTCCTATTTCCATCCATACCTTGGGAAGCCAGAGCAGTCAGCTGATGACCATTGGCTTGGGAAAAATTGGCCCTCAGAGGGGTTCTACCTCATGAATTTGCTCCACATGACATGTGCCGGGGTTGACAGAAGGCAGTGGGGGTGTCGGCAGGGATCTGGGCCTGGCAGGTGGAACAGGAGGCAGCTGGGAGAAGGCAGTTTTCCCTCCCCACCCTTGCACCAATGAAGCGGAAAGGTGACCACAAGGACCTTCCCGGCGATGTGTGCTGAGGGATGCCTGCCTGTTTCGGTTAGGGAACAGCTCAGCTTTGCCGAGTCCTCTTGCCCTGACTAGCTCCTGGTTAGATAGTCTGGACAAGATAGACTGGATCCTGGCCTATACAGGCTTTACTGAACTCAGGGCGTGTATACCAGCTACCTGGGGACAAGAGTCATCCCTTTAAAGGACCACGGGCCTAGAAATGTTAGCCCCCACCCACTGCTTGCCTCTGACTTCATTAGAGTCAGGGTGTATCCCCAGGGCAGTGGATTCAGGAGGCATTGGATATGAAAAAGGAGTGTCACCCCACAGCCTCCCCTGAGGGTTCCTGTGAAAAACAGGTCACTACAAAAGATGGTCCAAACTGTCTTTTGGCCGTGGCCTCTGGGGATTCTTGTCCAGTGGCCTGAACACCAGGGGAGGGGCCGCCCGCAGCTGCTGTTTTCCCTCCCGCTGGGAATGTGACACAGCTGGGCCTGTTTATGGTACAGCTGAGGGACTGAGGGAGAGTGAGTCATCAGGCTGAGAGAAGGCCTTCATGGAGCCCAGGAGCCCAGGCATGGAGGACAGGTTTTTGCCTAGCAGTCTTAAGAGGGGCAGCAAAGTGGCTATGAGAAGAAACCAAGAGCTGGGAGAGGGACTTGAACTCCCTACCGGTGAGTGCCCAGGAAGCAGGCTCTGTGGGGTGTTTCCCCTAGCACCTGGCACCACAACATGGCTCCAGCTTCTTATTTGGCAGCAGAGCTGGTTCTCCCCTCCAGCAGGCTCTGCTAAGGCAGTCAGCTTAGCACTCAACCACGTCACCACCACTTCCCGGCACCAGAGGCAGGCGGAGAGGAGGCAAGGAGACCAGTGGGACAGGGCTCCCAGACCTGGGAGAAACGGGATGAGTCCATATACAAACACATTCCTGGGTGGTGTCCTGAGGGCCGAGGCTGGTAGGTCTAAGAGGAGCATTGGAAAGGATATAAGAATCCCCAGTGAGCCGGAATCAGACAGGATGCTTAAAAAGGAACTCGGAATGGAAAGAGACAACATGGAGGAGACATGGCTTTGAGAGCCAAACAGAAGTGTCATACCAGACCTTGATCTGGCTGTGCTTTTGAATCCGATATTTGACTTTTACTGGCTTGATGGATTCTTAAGTGTTTGGGTGTAAGATGGGGTCTCATGTAACTCAGGCAGCCCGAGGATGACTGTGAGTTTTTGATTCTTCTACCTCCCGAGGGCTGGAACTACGGATGTGCACCACCGTGCCCAGTGTAGACTCTGAAGGTTTTGTATGTAGTGAGTGAACATGAGGAGGAGCATTTAGACAGTTGCTTTCAGGGTTTCAAGGATGCTATAGCAAGCAGGTGCTAAAAATACTTGCTGTTAGTATACATACTATCTAATGGGAATGAAATCTGAGCCAGCCAATGAGGGAAATCTCAGGCAAGCAGGGCAACTTTGGAAAGAGAAGGACCCAGCCTGAGGGAGGAAACGCAATTAGTGTTACCAGTTAGGTACAAGGTAACCAATACCACAGGGAAACCCTCTCTTTCTGTGCCTTACCCTCTTGTGAGAGCTCTGACTATTGCTGTGATGTTTATGCTTTGGGTTTCATTAGTCGAGGTCAGCCTCACTTTCCTTACAGAGCAGTATCATCCAGTACAAAGGCTGCATACGGTAGTCACACACTTGGACTCCCTCTCCCTTTCCCCCAGTTTTTGTTTTGTTTTTGAAAAAGGGTTTCGCTGTAGCTTTGGAGCCTATCCTGAAACTCTCTCTGTAGACCAGGCTGGCCTCAAACTCAGAGATCCACCTGTCTCTGCCTCCCGAGTGCTGGGATGGATTAAAGGTGTGCTCCAGCACTGCCTGGCTTCCCTAAGTTTTTCGTTTTTGGTTATTTGTTTTTTCGAGACAGGGCTTCTCTGTGGCTTTGGAGGTGTCCTGGAACTAGCTCTTGTAGACCAGGATTGTCTCGAACTCACAGAAATCCACCTGCCTCTGCCTCCCGAGTGCTGGGAGCCACAGCCTGGCTTCCTTAAGTTTTTGAAACATAGTTAAACTCATTTAACCTAGTCAGGCCTTAGGCACCTTATTCTCCTACCTTTACTACATAAATGCTAGGATTACAGAAGTATGCCATCATACCCAGCTTGATCATCTATTTAAAATGTCTTTTAAGTTTTTGTTTTAAAAGATAAAAAAAAAATTATATGCTAAGAGGAAATTAGATTACAAAGAAAAACATACAATATGTGGACATACTGAGTGACTTTATTTTTATTAATTTTTAGTTAGTATACAAAATAATGTTTCATTAGGACATCCTCCTATGCATATATTATTGTGCCTTGCTGATATTTGTCTTCACACATGCTAGGCAAATACTCTCCCTCTGAACTGACATTCTCAGATCATGATTGTCTTTGACATATAAGAGTCTTTGCAGCCGGCTCCAAAAGCTACACAGAGAAACCCTGTCTCGAAAAACAAAAAAACAAAACAAAACCAAAAGTCTTTGCAGAAAGGCATAATCAGGTTTTTCTCATTTATACCTCCATCTGGATTACTTTGAATCAACTGTCAGTAATTAATTCCATCCATATATGCAGCTAAGTGTGTGCTTTGAGAACATGGTACTGAGGATTGGATGTGGGCTCTAGCACATACCAGGCAAGTGCATTTTAAAACAAGAGTGTTGGTGGAGTGGCTGGTGTTAAAGGTACGTACACTGTTGGCGGGGTATCAATTGGCACATCGTCTGGAAGGCAGTTTGTCAGAGTATCGTAAATTCTTAGAAAGTATGCATTCCCTTTTCCTTAACAATTCTCCCTTTAGGGATTTGCCTTGAGGAGATAAAGCCACCTGCACTTGCCTTCATCCTTAAAATTATTCCTTGAGGTAGTATGGTAGCACATGCTTGTAATCTAGCTACTTAGGAGGCTGAGGCAGAAAGATCATGAGTTTAAGGGCTTCACAGGTAAATATATATGTGTGTGTGTGTGTGTGTGTGTGTGTGTGTGTGTGTGTGTGTGTATGTATGTATGTATGTATACACACATACCACACATACATACATACATATTTGATGTTTTTGTTTTGTTTTTTGAGACAGGGTTTCTTTGTTTAACAGCTCTGGCTGTCCTGGAACTCTATCTGTAGACCAAACTGGCCTTGAACTCACAGAGATCCACCTGCCTCTACCTCCCAAGTGCTGGGATCAAAGGTGTGTGCCACCACCACCTGACTCACAGGCAATATTTTATTTATGTATTTATTTTGGCGGGGATCTAACACTTTTTTGGGGGGGGGATTGAGGCAGGGTTTCTCTGTGGCTTTGGAGGCTATCCTGGAACTAGCTCTTATAGACCAGGCTGGTCTCAAATTCACAGAGATCTGCCTCCCTCTACTTCCTGAGTGCTGGGATTAAAGGTGTGTGCCATCACAGGTAATATTTTAAGAACCCCCCCCCCTTTTTTAAAAAAAGCAAATTAGCCAGGCCTAGCAGTCCAGGACCTGTAATCCAAGTGACTTGGGAGGTTGGGGTTAAGGGATCGTAAGTTAAAGGCCTGTCTGGGCTAGATGAATTAGTGAGGCCCTGTTTAAAAGAAAAGAAAAATAATAAAAGGAAGGCTGAAGATGTAGTTCAGTGATAGAGCATTTGCCTTGCGTTACAGTCCTAGTACTGCCCCCCCCCAATTTACTGAAATCTTTTTATGAATAAATGTAAAAAGACCTAAGGTCTAAAACCAGAGACATGGCTTCTTAAATTATAGACTATCCAAATAGGGAAATACTAGGCAGTCATTTCGGATTGTGTTAGAAAGGAACTGTAAGTGGTTTTTAGAAAACACTTTATAATAATATATCAGGTTAGAAGGAAAAGTTAGTGACTCATGTCTGTAATCCTAGTACTTAGGGAGCAGCAGAAAGTCTTCTTTCCAGCCCCTAATAGCAAGTTTGAAGCCAACCTGGGCTACCTGAGACCCTATCTCAAAAACAAAAGCAAAAAGCAGGGTGGAGGGGCTGGAGAGATGGCTCAACAGGTGAGAGCGCTGACGGCCCCTCCAGAGGACTCCTCTAGGTTTGATTCCCAGCAACCACATGGCAGCTCACAACCATCTGTAACTCCAGTTTCAGGGCATCCAACACCTTCTGTCCTCCTTGGGTGCCTGCATGCAAGTGGTGCCTAGACACACATGTTGGAACACCCAATCACATAGACTAAAACAAAATGCTAACCCATAAAAAGGAAGTAAAGAAGTCAAGTGGGGGAAGTGGGGGTTGTGCATGCTTTTAATCCCAGCGTTCTGGAGGCAGGCAGATCTTTCTGAGTTCAAGGCCAGCCTGGTCTTCAGAGTGAGTTCCAGGACAGCTAGGGCTGCTATGCAGAGAAAGTTGTATACACTGTAGTCCCAGCTATTTGAAAGACTAAGGCAGGAAAATGACTTGTGTCCAGGAATTAAAGACCAGTGTTGGCAGCGTAGTGCAACTACTTCATTTAAAAAAAAAAAAAAAAAAAAGGAAAAGTTTTTTTTGTTTTTTTTTTGTTGTTGTTTGTTTGTTTTCCGAGACAGGGTTTCTCTGGAGCCTATCCTGGCACTCGCTCTGGAGACCAGGCTGGCCTCGAACTCACAGAGATCCGCCTGCCTCTGCCTCCCGAGTGCTGGGATTAAAGGCGTGCGCCACCAATGCCCGGCTAAGGAAAAAGTTTATAAAACATTATGTTGGGCTGGTGAGATGGCTCAGTGGGTAAAGGTACTTGGCACCAAGCCTGATTATCCAAGTTCAATCCCTAGGACCCACATGGTCCTACAAGTTGTCTTATTCTTCCAAATGTTTGACAATAGACATGCATTCCTTTTCTAATTAGGAAAAAATATTCGTAATTTAAAATACAAGGTATAAATGTTGGCGGGAAGCACTCTAATGTGGTTTACCCTGAGTTTCTGTGCTGTCCTAGGAATGGCATACTGGCCAAAATAATGTGAGTTTTCTTGGTTTGGTAACACTGTTCCAGGTAGGCAGCTGGGTGTAGTGGCCCAGGCCAGTAATCCCCAGACTTTGGGAGACTGGGGTAGCAAGATTGAAAGATCGTGAGAGACCTTGTCTTAAAAGACAAAGGAGAAAAGGAGTGTTCCGGGCAGCTGGACAGGCGGGATAGCTCAACTGCTGCTGCCATTGACCCTGCTCAGGGCCAATGGTTTCCCCATGAATAGGTGAAATGCCCTTTTGTCCTTGTTCTGAGTCTGGTGTAAGGAGATCAAAGCAGGGCTGCATGCTCACCTCAATCCCTTGTTATGTTGGTCTCTATCCTGCATGAGGGTTAAGGCAGACTTGGGGTGAAGAAAGACAAAAGGGCTGACCACCTTGTGGTCTGCTTTTGGGGGGGGGGCACGTTTCCTAGCTCTATTGAAGAGGTTTTGCCCAGGGCTGATTCTGACAGGAATTTCCCCTGAGGGCAGAATAGTTCACTCTCCCTCCCTCCCTCCCTCCCTCCCTCCTCTCTTTCTCCCTCTCCCCTTCCTCCCCCTCTCTTCTCTCTCTCTCTCTCTCTTCTCTCTTCTCTCTCTCTCTCTCTCTCTCTCTCGTGTGTGTGTGTGTGTGTGTGGTGTGTGTGTGTGTGTGTGCGCGCGCGCGTGCGTGCGTGTGCGCGCGCACGCGCGCGCTTGGTTCTGCCTGGAGGAGGACTGGCACTTGGCTTCAAACTGCTCCCTGTTCATTCTGTCTCTTCTTTTCTCCACTTTTCCTGAATGGACTAGAATCCCCTGCAGGTGTATTTCCCTCTTTCCACATAGGCAGGTGTCTCTTTGAGTTCCTCTTCCATGGTTCCATGGAGGCCTTTCTTAGAAGAATGCTTTGCTATCTGAATATGTGCATTTGGGAACAGAGTATGTCCTTGAACTTCAGCATTCCTTCCAGGCAGGTGTGCAGCGAGCACAGTTACTCTCATGCTTACCTGGGTGTGTTGGTGTACACTTGGCCATGTCACATTTCTTTTGTCTCCTATACCCCTCATTTGTTCCCCTCTAACCCTTCCTAGAAAGTCTAGAATGACAAGAAAGAGCTTTTGGTGTGCTAAGAATTTGGGAGGAAACTTGTCTGGTCATCTTGGCCTTATACCATAAAAGGTATAGATTTGGTAATGTTCTCTTTCAGTCCTGTGATTCCCCCCAAAACACTCCTCTTCCTTACTAATATTCTGAAAAGCATCACTGACCTATAATTCACATACCATTCATTTCACCTAGCCTGTGCACATTCAGTGAGCTTTAGTGTTTTCACAGAGGTGTGTGGTCATCACTTCAATCACCTGCTCACCCCTAACACAAATCCTGTACCCACTGGCAGTTCTCTTTTAGGTCTCTGGTCTATGCCTGTCACTAATCTCCTCTTTGTCTCTTTGGATTTGTCGACTTGGGACATTCATACAATGGATGCATGTATAACTTGTGCTCTTTTAAGAAAATTACTTATTTTATGTGTAAAGGTGTTTTGTTTGCATGTATGTATGTCTACCACATGAATGCAGTGCCCATGGAGTCCAGAAGAAGGCATCAGATGGCCTGGAGCTGGAGTTACAGATGGTCAGTTGTTAAACACAACGTAGGTCCTGGAAGGATCTGTCTATCCAGCCCACTTGGGGTCTTCTATATCTGCTTCTCTCTTAGCTTACTGTTTTTCCAGGTTTACTCCTGTTGTAGCATGTGTTATTTCTTCTCTCCTTTTTGCAGTTATGCAATTATGTATGTATCACCTTTCGTTTACCTATTCATCTTGATGGACATTAGGTTGTTTTCATTTTTTTTTTTTTTGCTGTTATGAAGAATGCTGTCCTAAACACTCATATGTAGCACATACTTTTTTTTTTTAAGATTTTATTTATTTATTTATTATGTATACAGTTATCTGCATGTATGCTTGCACACTACAAGAAGGCACCAGATCTCATTACAGATGGTTGTGAGCCACCATGTGGTTGCTGGGAATTGAACTCGGGTCCTCTGGAAGAACAGTCAGTGCTCTTAACGTATGAGCCATCTCTCCAGCCCGTAGCACATACTTTTATCTCTCTTAGAATTTATACCTAGCAGTAGAATTTCTGGGTTACTTTGTTTTTTTTTTGTTTTTTTGTTTGTTTGTTTGTTTTTTCCAGACAAGGTTTCTCTGTGTAGCTTTGTAGACCAGGCTGGCCTCAAAGCACAGAGATCCGCCTGCTTCTGCCTACCCCCTCCGCTGTGACTAGGCCTGTGGTTACTTTGTTTTAGTGTCTGAAAAAACTGTTTCCAAAAGAGCTATAGCTTCATATTCCTCCTTGAAGCTTACATCCACTCCAGTTCTTTCTGGTTCTCACCAATTCTTGTTACTATCTAACTGCTTTGAATGGCCATCCTCATGGGTCTGTGTGAGCATGCCCTGCTCTTGTGGAGGTCAGAGCACAGTTTGGGAGAGTTGCTTCTCTCCTTCCCTCCTGGATCTCAGGGGTTGAACTCAGGTTGTCAGGCTAGGCAGAAAGTGCCTTTACCCACTGAGCTCTGTCCGACCCTCTGTCTGTCCGTTCATTCATTCAATTTACTGAAACAGGGTCTCACTGTGTAGCCACTGTGTTGCATTGTAACACCCAGCTTCTTTCCTTTGTTTTTTTGTTTTGTTTTGTGTTTTTTTTTTTTTTTTTTTGTGGGGGGAGGCTGGATCTTGCTACAAAGTCCTAGTTGGCCTGACATTAACTATGTAGACCAGACTGACCTTACAATTGTAGTGATCCTCCTGCCTCTGCCTGTCTTGGATAATAGACATTTAAATATTTTTTGATAATGTTCATTGCTTATTTATTTAATCCTGAGCAAAACCAGGCAGAAATAATGAGAGACAGGCAGAGCATCCCAGCTACCCCCATATTAGTAGCAAGGAACCGACTCACAGGGACCATCTTTTATCTTGATAGAGTATGCTATGAGCCTCAACTGGCCTAGAACTTTGAGATGCTCTTTCCTTAGCCACCTTAGTGCTGGATTCTGGGTGTGTGTCTCTGTGCTCAGGCTGCAGTCACACTGATAAAACAAAAATGATCCCAGGCAATGAGGGAAGGAGCACAGCTTAAGCTCACACACACTGGCTGAATTTAATGAGATAGGTGGACATAACTCTCAGGAGAATGTGGCCAGCACCAGTGGCACTACTTCATGACGTGGTATAGGCTCCTGAGATAGGGGAACAGCTGTGGGGAGGGTGTGCTTTGTCCAATGGGTTAGAATCTATCCATGGCTGTGTTGTGATAACTTTAACTTTTTTTTTTTTTAATTTAAAATCCATATAAATTTGTGGTGGCAGGGAGCATTCTTGGAGGTCAGAAGATGACTCAGGAATTGCTTCTCTGGTATGGTGTGGATCCTGGGATCAAACTCAGGCTGTCAGGCTTGATGACAAATACCTTTACTCCCTGAGCTATATCTCATCAGTCCAATGTGTTGTACTCTGTGTGTGTGTGTGTGTGTGTGTGTGTAAAATTCTATGTGTATGAGCATTTGTCTATTATGTATGTATTTGTACCATGTGTGCAGTATACAGAGGCCAGAAGAAGGTGTTCGAGTTAATGATGACTGTGAGTCCCTGTCAGTGCTGGGAACCAAACCCAGTACTCTGCAAGAACAAGTGCTCTTAACCGCTGAGTCAGGGCTTCAGCCCATGATGTGGTGTCTTACCAGGCCTGAGAATCATTGGGGTTTGGCATTGAAGTCATTTCAGATGGGGCTGCTCTTGCTTTGCACCCATGCTTGGAGGGCTCATGGAGGAAAAAAAAAGCGCCTTCCTAATCTTGGCTTTCTCAAGGTGCCTGCCAGGTGACTCCCAGGCTAAAGTGTCTAAGTGGAGAGAATCTTCTATATACACTCAACTCAGAGGTAGGAATTGGGGAGCCACCTGCCTTGTTAGGATTGTGATTGGCGTCTTCCAGAAACACTCTCTCAAAACCGAAAGCAGCTTTTGCTGACATCTGGTCCTTTCTGGGACTCTGGTATTTTTATTTATAAAATGACACTCTTTTCCCCAAATAGAGTCTTATTTTTAACGGCCTTTTTCCCTTTGAGGGGTGCCTAAGGCTCACAGCTTTGCTCTCTGACACCTCCTTCAAATATGGCCAATATGGTAAGAGCCCTAGTCTGTGTCAGGCGTGGTGGGGGAGTGTGTAGACAGTCAAGGCTATGTCTCTTCTTCTGGAGTTGGATTTCTTCCTTACCTCTGTCCCTTCTCCATCTCTGTCCGAGAAGGGAAAAACTTGCAGTTGGTGGCAATTGCCTAGTCTGCTATGCTGTGAATTCCACAGAGGGGGAGAGAGCAGGTGAGACGTGAGGACTGGCCCTTGCTAGCTGCTCCCCCACCACCACCTCAGGCGAGTCCGACTCAGCCCATGACAGCCGTGAATGCAGCCCAATACAAAGTCATAAGCTTACTTAGAGCAAGGCCTTCTTGCCATTCTTGTAAGCTCAATTGCGTAGTTCTCTGGTATGAAATTTGCAGATGACAGTGTTGTGTCACAATGTCAAAAGATGAGACACACCTGTGACCTAAGCCTTTCTTTCCTCCATCCATCCCCTCAGCTGCCCAATATGTTCGGTGACCTTCGATCAACATTTATTGCCTTGATGATTGGATCCTATGCTTCCTCAGCAGTTACCTTCCCGGGAATCAAGGTGAGGGTGTGGTCAATCCCTGCCTCTCCCCCCCCCCCAAGCTTTATCCTAGCATCGGGGCAGAGGCCTCCACCTAGGCCACTGCAGCCTCTCTGAAGAGAAATCATTATAGGCATTAGGGATGGCCCCCTCAACTGCCCCTCCCACCTGGGCAGGATGCACCTGGCACCACAGGAGCAAGAAGAGAAAACCGCTAGGCCCTGAAGGGGAGGACTTGAGTGTTGTACTGTGGTGTGTGACCACAGGCTGGTTGGGGAAGGGGAAGTAGGGTGAGTGAGCTGGCCTCCGGGCCTGGGAGTCTCCAGCCTGTTGATGTTGGGCCGATGCTCCCCATTAGCCAGAGCTCTGCTGTCCACCTAGTTGGTTCAGCTGTTTCCCTCCCAGGCAGGATTCTGAGCCTGTGGAAGTCACGTGGAATCAGGAAGAAGCCTAGGCTCACAATCTCCTTGGTTCACTTCCCTCCCCTGTCTGTTGCTATGTCAGGGTGTCATCAGGGTCTTTTCCCTCCTGAAGCACTAGCATTGAGGTGAAGCTAACTTTAGGGGTATGGGGTGCTATGATGATGAGAGGGAGCCTCGGACGTCAGCTGGAAACCTGGGAATCCATGTGGTGGGTAGTAGGAATCAGGCCAGCTATCTTGTGAACTTTCTCTTGCTCGTGGATGGTGGAGGAAGCAGAAGTTCTTCGTCCTCTGTATATATATACGTGCTGGGCTCTGTCCCAGGGAGTTGGGCAGCTATATGCTAGGACACTTAGGGGATCCTCTCATTGGGTCTGGGAAGACAGGCCTGGGGACATAGATTTATAATCATAACTACTAAGGAAGCTGAGGCAGGAGGGGATGGCAAGTTCAAGGGCACCCTAAGCCGGTAAGTCAGTGCTTGTCTCACAAGTTTTTGTTGTTTGTTTTTTTGTTTTAGGGGTTTGTTTGTTTGAGACAGGGTTTCTTTGTGTGGCCTTGGCAGTCCTGGAAATAGTTCTATAGACCAGGCTGGCCTCGAACTCACAGAGATCCTCCTGCCTCTGCCTCCCAAGTACTGGGATTAAAGGCGTGCACCATCATTGCTCTGATTGTCTCACAGTTTTTTAAGAGCCAGGGGTAAAGCTAAGTGGTAGACACTTGGCCAGCACACAGGAGGCCCTAAGTTCAGTTCCTAGTACTTGAGAAAAAAGAAATGGCCACAGTCGATGCTGAATGCACAGCAATCTGTTCTCTGCCAGTATTACCATTTACCCTGGGCAAAGCACCTCCAGGTACAGTATCAACACCTATTCCATGGAGATACTAAAGGAGCCATGTCGGTCAGTCTCTTGAGTGTCTTGGAGCACCTGCCATGTGTATTCTTTTTTTTTTTTTTTTTTTTTTTTTTTGAGACAGGGTTTCTCTCTGTAGCTTTGGAGCCTATCCTGGCACTCGCTCTGTAGACCAGGCTGGCCTCGAACTCACAGAGATCCGCCTCCCTCATTCCAAGTGCTGGGATTAAAGGTGCATGCCACCAAGGCCCGCCATGTGTATTCTTAAAGGCCAGAGAAACAGTGGATGAGGCTGCCAGGTTCCTGCCATTGGGGAACTAGACTGACAGTCAGTGAGCCCAACAGCAGAAAGACTAGACTGCTTGTAATCCCAGCACTCTGGAGATGGAAGCAGAAGGATCAAGAGTTCAAGACTGCATAGTGAGTTTGAGGCCAGCCAGGGCTACAAAAGAACTTGTCTCAAAGAAGAAAAACCCTCAGAAGAAGAAGAACAGTCTTAGCCAGGACTGTTCGCTGTGATCCTGTGAGACGGGCATAGCAGAGATAATGTGGTCACCTCTTAACAGCCAGGGCTGTTTCACAGAGAAACCCTGTCTCAAAAAAAACAAAACAAAAAGACGGTGACATTAGCTGGGCCGTGGTGGCACACACCTTTAATCCCAGCACTTGGAATGCAGAGGCAGGTGGATCTTTGTGAGTTTCAAGCCAGCATGGGCTACAGAGTGAGATCTAGGACAGCCAGAGCCACACAGAGAGACCCTGTCTCCAAAAAAACAAAAGCCAAAAAAAAAAAAAAAAGAAAAGAAAAAAGAGGTGACATTTGGTTCAAATTGGATTCCAGGGACAGAAAGGTTGGGATTATCAGAATACAGGGCTTCTAATAACCAAGCCACTCAGCTCACAGGGGGGTGTGTCTTTTCAAATACAGCACAGGACAATGGGGGCTCCCAGCTGTCCCTTGCCCAATTCCCTTTCTGGCTTCTCACTGATAACTCTGCCCCTCACCCGATAGCTCATCTACGATGCTGGTGCCTCCTTCATTGTCATCCTGGTGGTCTGGGCTGGCTGTTCTGGCCTGGTCTTCCTCAACTGTTTCTTCAACTGGCCACTAGAACCCTTCCCAGGACCAGAGGACATGGACTACTCGTAAGTGGGCATGCTCTCTGCCCTACCCTCACGCCAGCCAGGGTCCCAGGCAGCACCGGCAAACACCCTTCCTGTGGTCTCTAGGGTGAAGATCAAGTTCAGCTGGCTGGGCTTTGACCACAAGATCACAGGGAAGCAGTTCTACAAGCAGGTGACCACAGTGGGGCGCCGCCTGAGCGTGGGTAGCTCCATGAGGAGTGCCAAGGAGCAGGCTGCGCTGCAGGAGGGCCACAAGCTGTGCCTGTCCACCGTTGACCTGGAGGTGAAGTGCCAGCCTGATGCTGCAGGTACCCAACACCCGACTCTCAGCTTCCAGGTTGGCCCAAGAGATCTGTGGGGGCATCCTCATTTACACTGCAGGGGTATCCCAGGGCCCCCCTTGGTAGGGAATTATTGGCTGAGGCTCTGTGGATATCCTCTCTCTCTCTCTCTCTCTCTCTCTCTCTCTCTCTCTCTGAATTCCTGCTCTGTCTCAGAAGGGGCAGAGGTACCACCTGTCTTGTTTGACAGACGCATACACCACTGAGCTTAGGAAGTCTGCCCGTGAGCATCAACACCATTAACCTCACCGTGAGGCTTGCCATCCTCACCTCCTGCACAGTCAGCACATTGGGCCTTCTTCCCTTCCCCAGCCCCTGGATGCTGGATGGGTCATTGTCTCCTGGCCCTGAGCCCCATGCCTTCTTCCCACAGCGGCCCCCTCGTTCATGCACAGTGTGTTCAGCCCCATCCTGCTGCTCAGCCTGGTTACCATGTGTGTCACACAGCTGCGGCTCATCTTCTACATGGGGGCCATGAACAGTATCCTTGAGTTCTTGGTCAGCGGGGACCAGAAGACAGGTAAGTGTCACCTGGGCCTTGATATTGTTCACTGTCATCAGCCAAGCGAAGCCCAGCAGCCTTACCAGCCGAAGGTATTCTGCTGAGCTAAATCAGAAGGACTGTGAAATTGCAGTGTCTGAGGCCCTCTCTGCTTTCTGGGGCTGTTTTGTCACAGCCAGCCTGACTTGACTGTTCTTTCATGTCTGAAATAGCTCCATGTGTTTAGGGTGTGGGGTGTATGTTTCTAGTGCCAGTGGGGAGGGCTGAGGGCTGTGTCTGTACTGAAAACACTGCCCAGAGCAGAAGACAGCAGCCCTACCCCGCCCAGTCACATCCCTGATCTGAAGGGACTGGCTTGGCGCTTGAACAACCTGGGGGGCTGAGGGAAGGACCTTTGTCCTGGCAGAGGACTCTGGGTCACTGAGGGCCCATTCTAGGATCGCTGTCCCGCCCTGGGAACTAGGGAAAACAGAGGCTTCCCAGGAACGAGTGATCCAGTTGAGGCTTGTTCACTCTGGGAAACAGAACTGATAACCTACAGGAAAACAGCAGGTCTTCAGCTGACTTTGCTTTGCAGGCAGAGAAAGTCAGTACTTCCCCAGGGCCTGGCTGACTCAGCTTTAGTCACCCTGAGCAAGCAGGACAAACACATTCGGCAAATCCTCTTTGTTGGCAGTCTCACCAGCCTGCCACTTTCTTTTGTTGGCTAACTTGTTTTTTACTGAGGGAAAGATAACGCAGTCCTTGCAAGGAGCCAAATACCAGTTTTCCACAGGGACAGGAAGGGCTGCTTTCACCGAGGGAAAAGCTCCAGGCACCTACTGGCTCCTCACTAGGGAGAGAAAGTGGGGAGATACTGAATGTCATGAGCAAAATGTCAAGACAGGGCACAGTAATGGCCTCAGGGTCCTTGGGGGGGGGGGGAGAAAGACCTTTGGCTTTGTTTAGTTCAATTGTAACTTCCTAACTTTTGCCCCTGGAACCTTTTTGTTTTGTTTTGTTTTGTTTTAAGATACAGAGCCTTTCTTAGCATGCACGAAGCCCATGGTTCATCCCAACACCACATAATAAATCAATGTGGTAATGAATGCCTATAATCCCAGCACTCCAAAGGTAGAAGCAGGAAGATCAGATGTTCAAAGTCATCCAAGGTTACATAGCAAATTGGAGGCATGCCTGGGTTAAAGAGAGTATATCTGGGTTGGTCTCCACCCCCGCCCCTCTAATCCCGGTGGGTCTTGCTTGCTGCTTCTCCTAGACTCTCAAGCCACCCTCCTACTTCAGTCTCCTGTAGCTATGACTATCACATAGTGGACCACCCTATGTGGTAAACATCTTTGCTTTTCTGAGATGTGGTAGCCTAGGCTGGCATGTAACTTGCTTAGTAGACCTGGTTGGCCTCACTGTAGGGGATGCTCCTGTTTCAGCCAAGTCCTGGCATTACCATGACATCCAGCTTAATCTTTGGTATTCCATTTAAATAAAAGTCTCTGACTGGGACCAGCTCAGGAGGTAAAGATGCTGGTTGCCTGTGTGGACCTCAGAGCTTGGAGGAGTCACTTGGAGGAGTCAAGTCTCTCCTTCCCCCTGTGGATTTCAGAGACAGCTAGCGTGTAAGGCTTGCATGACAAGCACCTTGGCCGTTTAGACATCTCACTGGCCCTAATTTTCTTCCTTTTGATTTTGCTGTTGCTGGACATAGTGGCGTACTCCTGTTTAACCCCAGCATTGGGGAGATGGAGACAGGTAAAATTCCAGACCAGCCAGATAGCCCAATATACACAGTGAGTTCCAGACCAGCCAGATCTAGGTAGTGAGACCTTAACTTAAAAAAAAAAAAATCAGTTTTAAGATGGATATCCTGGGTATGGAGAGGTGGCTCAGAGGTTAAGAACACTGACTGCTCTTCCAGAGGTCCTGAGTTCAATTCCCAACAACCACATGGTGGCTCACAACCATTTGTTATGAGACCTGGTGCCCTCTTCTGGTGTGCAGATATACATGGAAGCAGAATGTTATATACATAATAAAAAAAAAAAAAGATGGATATCCTGTACCAGGTGGTGGTGGTGGTGGAGGAGGAGGAGGAGGACCACGCCTTTAATCCCAGAACTTGGGAAGCAGATGCAGATGGAGCACTGAGTTCCAGGCCAGCCTGGTCTACAGAGTGAGTTCTAGGACAGCCAGGGCTACACAGACAAACCATGTCTAGAAAAACAAAAATATGGACATCCCAATTCACTCCCATAATCTCAGGTACTAGGCAGGCAGGCTGAGGCAGGAGGATTATTATTTTGAGGTCAATCTGGCTGTACAATGAGACCTTACCCCCCCTACCCCCAAAAAAAGAAAAGAAAGAAACAAAGATCAGCTTCAAGAAGTAGAGGGAATCAGGAGAGGAAGTCTGAAGTATGGTAGACAGGTGCTCTAGTCTCCCAGTCTCTGGCACCCACATCCAGGGGCCTGGCTCCACTCGGAAGGGTTGCCTTGGGGTCAAGGAGCCAGTGACAGGAGAAGACTGGCTGTCTAGGGAGAGCTGTGCTGTCAGATGCCTGTGTGGCTGGAACAAATCCTTTGACCTTTCTTCTCTCTGAGTGTAGCGGGAGGTAGCTGTGATATTGCAGCATTCCCATGGGGCCACATGGTAGAATTCTGATTCTACCAGGCCTTCTGCCTTCAGCACGCCACTTCCCAGTCATGGTGCCACGGCCAGAGCCCCCGGCCTGACTCACCAGCCTGCCCATGATGAGTAACTAGTAGCCAGGAGGATTTCTGCTGGGCTGGTCAGTGCAGCGGGCAAGGCCTTCATTGGGTGCTCTAGGGGTCTCCTGGGAAGCCGGGTGTGTGTGTTGCTGAGCCCTAATCCAACCTGTCTCTTGTCTTTTTGTACCTCGACCACTGACCTCTCCTTTCCACTTTTCCTCCTTTGCTTTCTCAATGAAGTGATGGCAACTGGTAAGCAGGGGGATTGTCGGGGAACCTTGCAACACCCCTCACAGAATGTCTCATCTGAAATTCCAAACACCCCTCTTGACTAAACTGGTGGAGCAAGGGTGGAACATTTAGCAGTCAACTATTTTTTCATCCCCCACCCCTACAATTTTAAGTCTCTTTGAAGATGGGAAGCTCAGACGTCAGAGTCCCTGTGAACTGTACCTTCCTGGTACATTTCTGGGGACAGAAAAGGATGGTCAGTCACATAGAATGCCCGGTCATGAGCATTGGTAATTTTGTGGTCTCCAAGTCAGAATGACTTCCTGAAATTTTGGTGTGGGAGAGGGGGTTGTATTGTGACATACTGGAATAGAAAATTGGCCTTTGTTCCTAGCTTTGATTTCAGAAGTGAAGGTCTGTAGGTTTCCTTCAACCCTCAGTGACCAGGGGGCTCCAAGACAGACTTCTGAGAGCCTGCAGGTTCCACTCAAGCTGTTCCCGGGGCTGTGTGCCGGAGCCCCCATGACCTGCCCTTTTCCCTCCCAGTTGCCCTCTATACCTCCATCTTTGGCGCACTCCAGCTGCTCTGCCTGCTGACAGCTCCTGTCATCGGCTACATCATGGACTGGAGGCTAAAAGAGTGTGAAGATACTTCTGAGGAGCCCGAGGAGAAAGATGCCACTCAGTACGTAGGCCACAGCCCACTCTCAGCCCCCGGAGAAAGACAACAGGGTCATATTGTGTGTCAGGCAGCGCCTGGTGGGCAGGAGGGGCAAGAGGTGCACTCAGGACCCTGGCCAGCCTAGCACCTATTGTTCCTACCTCTATAGAAATTCTCTGAAGTGATGAAGCGTGGGAGCCACTGAGGTAGATGAAAAGAGAGGGAAACCCAGGACCCCGGTTGGCACCCACATCGTTGACATAAGCCACACAAGGGGGCTATTTTAAAGCCACTTGCCACTGGGATTCATTCCACTTACTTGGGTTGTAGCTATTAGAACCGAGTGTGCTGATGATGTGCTGATTCTGAAGATTAACAGGGCTCTGGAGTCCTGCTTTATAGAAGGGCTGGGCTCTAAGATGAGAGGATGAGTTAAGTGCTGTCTTCTGCATCTCCCGTCATGTGATAGCTGTTATTTATTGTATCAGGCCCAACGCCAAGCACTTAACACAATGTCTCACATCAGCTTCAGTACCATGATGCGACATGTGTTAGTGTTGTACCCATTTTACAGATGAGGGAACCAGAGCTACGTGTTGAAGTCTTCTTATAGGGGTGGTTTAGTTAGAAAGTGGTGGGTCTGGGAATTGCCCTCCTTTGAACTTTTGCCATTCATTCTTGTGATCATCCATGGGGTTTCAGTGTGGGTGGCAGAGGCTGGAATCAGTAATAGTTAATCCACAAGGAAATAATTACAGAGACTCTCTGTTATCTAGGTTAGGCCCTAGAGCCAAAGGGCTATTTGCCATCCTGGTTCCATCTGCTGTGTATTTGTTTCCCCTCACCCTATCCTGCCCCCCAAGGGGAAACCAACTCACTCCCTTAGTTGGCTTATTACCAGCTTCCTGCAAGATTCAGGTGCAGTGAGGCTTTGCTGCACCCTTGCTGGGGCACACTCCACTCCTCACCATCCCTGCCATCAGCTGAGCTCACTGAGCGGGTTGTGGGGTGACGCTGTCTTCTCAGCTGTGAGAGCCTCCACTTGAATCAGCCTCTGCTCAACTGAGAGGGCAGCCCAGAGAGTGTCCCTAGTGCTGGTCTAAGGTGTGGTTGCATGGCCTGTGGAACTTGCCTCAAGCCACTTCCTGGGATCCCTGAGATCTGGCTTTTTGGGGGAGGGCCCACCTTCCACCAGGGAGCCTCACCCCACCCCAAGTCCTGTGTGCTCCTTCTCCACAGAGGTGAAAAGAAGCAGAAGCGAGACAGGCAGATCCAGAAAGTTACTAATGCCATGTGGGCCTTTGCCTTTACAAACGTGCTGCTCGTGGGCTTTGGGGTGACCTGCCTCATTCCTAATCTGCCTCTGCAGGTAGGTCTGGGGAGAGACCATGTAGGGGATGGGACACAGATGAGGGATGTTTAGAGGCTAAAACTTGCATGTGATATCATTCATTTAGTTTGGCCAGCTGCCAGTATTTACTGAAGGTCTGCTTAGCCTCCTCTCCTTCCCAGCTATGGGCTGAAGTGGAGGGTAAGCTGTGAAGACCAGTTTTCTTTTGTAGGACTCTTCTCCAAGAAGGCACATTGACCTCTGTCCTTAGGCACCTTGCACGCCACGGGCACCACTGTTGTTTGTTTCCTGGAACAGTATGGTTTTGCATTTTCTCAGACACTTGAAATCTGAGTGTGATGGCACACACTTGTAATCCCAGCCATCCTAGCGACAGAGGCAACAGTGTCCACATGACTGTTATCCTAGAGAGAATGCCTGATCCTGGCTGGGTGTCAGGGTTCAATGGCTTACTTCCTTTGTACAAGATTTCTTTTGTCTTTTGAGACAGAGTCTTTCTGTGTAGCCCAGGCTGGACCCAGGCTTGATCTTCATGCATTGGCCCTCTAAGTGCTGGGATTTCAATATCACACCACCATGTTTTGCCTTGCATTAGATTTCTGAGTTTTCTGAAGCCTGTCTTGCTAGTATTTGCAAGCCAGCTAGACTTTGCACCTGCCTGGACCCACCCATTAGTCTATGTAGACGTTTTCCAAGTCCATTTGGGCCCAAGTCTCAAGTTTATAAGGTGAATGGATGCACCTGGTAGCATTGCTTCCCCGTGGGTGTAGCCCAAGTGCAGATATTTCTCAAGCCAGCTCTGGGAGGAAATGAAGAGGCTCATTGTTTACTAGGTGCCAGGTGTTGAGCTACGTTGAACACACGGGTGTACACACCCACAGGTACTGTCACACATACATGCTGGCATTGGGTGTGTAGACTGGAGTATGCCATGGGAGACTTGCACCAGTTCCAGGGAGGAGAACTGACAGACTCCTGTCATGGCCATCTTGTCCAGTCAAGGGATATGCTAAGTTGTAGACAAGTCATCCACTTTTTATTTAACTCAGTTCTTTCTCATTGAAGGCCGGTTGTGAAAAGGCAGCAAGGCCTGTGAAGGAAGACACAGGGCTGTGTAATCTACATCTCCATAACCTTTTAAGCCTGCCAAGAGTAGCCCAGGCCCCTCCACCACACACACAGTCCTGGAAGCAGGTCCTAGCTGCTAATGCAAGATGGCAGGGATGTATATGGAAGAAAGAGGGACAAACGCAGGGCTCTATACATGGACTAACAAGACCTTCTCAGAGATTTGCTAACAGGAAGAGGCCTTTCAAAGCCTGTGATAGAGATTCATGAGGCATATGGAGACAGCCAGTATGCCAGTATGGCCTGGATGGCCAGACAAGGAGACCTCTGAGCAAATCCTCACATAAATATAGATTCTTAGGGTTAGGTAAGGAGATCTTAGCCTTCAAGCATTTGCTTGCAATGTCCATGATGTGAATACTATGTCATGGCTGAGAGTGTGTGGAAGATGCCTTCAGAACCAACAGTCATAATTCTGGTGAAAGAATTAGGAATTAAGCCGGGTGTTGGTGGCGCACATCTTTAATCCCAGCACTCCGGAGGCAGAAGCAGGCGGATCTCTGTGAGTTCGAGGCCAGCCTGGTCTATAAGAGCTAGTTCCAGGACAGCCTCCAAAGCCACAGAGAAGCCCTGTCTTGAAACCCTCATCCCCCCCCCCAAAAAAAAAAAAAGGAAAGGGGAGAAAAAAGTTTAAAATTTCCTTTTGTGTATGGGCATTTTGCTTACATGTATAAGTCTGTGTGCCAAGTGCGTGCCTGGTGACTACAGTGGTCAGAAGGCATCTGGTCCCCTAGAATTGGCCTTGCAGACCATTGTTAGCCACCGTGTAGGTATTGGGAATTGAACCAGGTTCTCCAGAAGAGGAGGCAGCGTTCTTGACTAGTGAGCCATCTCTCTAGTCCAGTAATATATTTTTTAATTATAAAAATGTGGACCTGGAGAAATGGTTCAGTGGTTAATAGCACTGGGTACTCTTGTGCAAGGACCTGGGTTTGGTTCCCAGCACCCACATGGTGACTCACAACTGTCTGTAACTCTAGTTTCAAGAGATCTGGTGCCTTCTTCTAGACTCTGACACCAGGTACACACACAGTGTATGTACATATATTCAGGCTAAACACTGATAGACATAAATAAAATTACTTGTGTGTGTGTGTGTGTGTGTGTACAGAGGCAGGCTTATGGTTACCAGGTTGTTACTACTAGATTTTTTTTTTAATGTTACAAAAAGTTTTATCAAGGACCAGGCATGATGGTGCATGACTTTAATCCCAGCACCATAGAGGCAGTGGTAAGCACATACTTTGTTAGTTCGAGGCCAGCCTGGTCTACATGGAGAGTCCTAGGACAGCCAGGGATATACAGTGAGACCTTGTCTTGAAAACAAAACAACCCCCCCCCAAAAAAAGCACTCTTCACTGGAGAACTGGTGGCAGCCAACTCCAGGTGGCCCCAGGTCCTGTGCCTGAGTCCCCAGGAGCCAGAGGGAAAGGGCAGCAGGGGTCCTGGGTCTTCTGTTCATGCTCTGTTCTCCCTCCTTCCTCCCTCAGATCTTCTCCTTCGTCCTGCACACAATTGTGCGAGGATTCATCCACTCTGCAGTAGGGGGCCTGTATGCTGCTGTGTAAGTCCTGGAAGCTCTGGGTGGTGTGGTGGCCCTGACCCGAGGGAACTGCTGGTGACATGGAGACCCTGAAACTGGCCTATCCTACCCTTCTGGCATGTTTCATCCTGTATCAGGGGACAAGTACTAGGGTTTCTGCTGACCGTGTCAGTTAAGGCCACCATACTGATAGCAGGTGAGTCAGTAGGCAGACAGTTGGGTGCCCACAAGGCATGGCATTTAACACGAAGTCAGTCTTTCAGCTGGGGTCAGTGCGTAGGGCCTCAGGGCTTGCTGTCCAGCCGGAGTCCTGACACTGTCCCTGGCTGCTCACAGGGACAGGGTTGGGTTCTGGCTGCCTGGAGCTAAATACTAAAGTGTAAATAGTCCTCAATAGGCGCAGTGACATGAATAACCCAAAAGTACTGGGCTGTCCTCACCCAGGGCCTCAAAGGGCCCATTTGCTGGCCACAATCTCCTTGAACCCTGCCTACATCTTTTCCAGGAAGCTACACAGCTGTTCCTCCTTCTTTTGCCCAGGGCTTGGTCCACAAATTGAAACCCAAGTTCCGTTGTCCACCGTCTGTGACCATGAATGCAGCTCCTTCTTGCTCAGGGCTCCATTGTACCTGGGGGGGCTGCAGAGCTTAATGCTCCCCAAGATTAAATCCAGGACTCCTTCACTCTTTGAGCAGCATCTTACAGGGGTTATTCCAGGTCCTCCTGTCCTCCGAGTGGTCTTCCCTGCCCCAGGCTTGGAGGAAGTTGTGGCTGCCCTGGCAGGGTGTGAGGGAGTCGGGCAAGTGTGATGCTGAGTTTCCGTGATTGTGCAATGCTCTTGGAGGAGGGTACAGCAGAGCCAGGCTCAGCCTCCAACCTGCTTCCCGGGAATGTTTCCCAAGCCGCAGACTCTGCTGGCAACCATCCTTTCCACTTTGCTCAGCCTGACACCCTCAGGCTGGGGGCACATCTGAGCATGGGAGAGGCTTTCTCCAGTCTGAAGCCTCAGGGGCTGGCACCCAACCATCCTGAGGCTGGTCCTGGCCTCTTCCCACAAGCACCAATGGTGCAGCTCCTGTTACCAGCATACCTGAGCCAGGCTAGTGAGGGATTTGGGAATGGTGCTGGCTGTGACGGGTCTCATTGCCTCAACAGGTACCCCTCCACGCAGTTTGGTAGTCTTACAGGACTGCAGTCCCTGGTCAGTGCGCTCTTTGCTCTCCTGCAGCAGCCACTGTTTCTGGCCATGATGGGTCCTCTCGGAGGAGACCCTCTCTGGGTAAGAACAGTCGGGGTGTCTCTCCATTCTGCTCCTGGGAAAGTGGGGCAGTGTGGGAACTTTAGAGAGAACCCAGTCAGGGGTCCCTTGTGGACAGTGGCCAGACAAGAGGAGAAAGATGGCCTCTCTGGATGTGATTCTGGCTTTCCATTCCAAAGACCAGCATTCCAATCCAGGTATCATGAGTTGTCCCGATCCCTGAAGGCTGCGGCTGAGTGACACGTGGAGAACTGGGGAATTTAGATGCTGGAATGTGGGTTGACAGCCCTGGGACCTCTTGACCCTTGCTGTTTAATTTTCACTCTTTTCTCACCTGCGAGTGGGGGAGGGCACTGCCCTGTGGCGCATACACCTCCTTATGCCAGCCCGCTCCCCACCCTCCCAGGTGAACGTGGGTCTGCTCATCGTGAGCATGCTAGGCTTCTGCCTGCCACTTTACCTGATTTGCTACCGGCGCCAGCTGGAGAGGCAGCTTCAACAGAAGAGGGAAGACAGCAAGCTGTTCCTTAAGGTCAATGGCTCATCCAACCGGGAGGCTTTCGTGTAGGGCCCGCCTACCGCCTCAGAGCTGTGGCCTCCTGCCCGTGCTTCAGTGACTTGGCCTCTGTCATCTCCCCGCCCCAGAGGATCCCATGTGCTCCCTGGATCCTGCCTTTCACCACACTGGAGCCCACACTTCCTCACAAAGCCTGGCCCTGCCCTGGAGTGCTGGTGTGGAAGGACAGGAGAGAGCCCAGGACAAATGAGCCTCCCACTGCCAGAAACTGGGCTGGCCTGGCCTAGCTGTCGCCCCAGGGGTTCTGGGGTCTTGGATCTCCATGGGGCCTGTACCTGGAGCCAAGGGGAGTCCCCAGCAAGCAGGCTCTGCCTCACTGATCTGGATTCTGCCTCTTGCCAAAGCAGAGGGGCCTGCCATCCTCTCCCCACACTACCTGTCCCTGAGCTGCATGCCCACCAACCACGCCTACCTGAGGACAAAGGCTTGCACTGTCTGCACTCCCCTCTCCTGGCCCCTTACCTCCCCTGGCCAGTCTGTGGCTGCCTGAGGAAGGAAGGACCCGCTTCCTGTTGTTGGTGCTAACCCCTTTGTAATCCCAGTACCCCCCCCCCATGACTAGTCCCTGGTCTGTCCTTCCCTTGAAGGCCTGTGGAGATGACAACACCGCCCCCCCCCCCCATCTCAGTCTGGGGAAGGGATGGAGGACAGAATAGTTATACAAAGCCTCAAGAGCCACGGGCAAGGCTTCTTCCTTAGACTGGAGGAAGTACATTTCAACTGCCACCCTTGTTCCAGCCTGCAACCTGAAGGGAACTGAGGGGACGTCACAAGAGCACCCTTCCACCCACACACAGCTGGTTTTCTGGGGTGGGAATACAGCCATGACTGGCAGATACAGAGCCAGGCCTAAGTAGGGAAGAAGGCTAG